>NC_091702.1:2160588-2469243 GCF_041296265.1 Equus caballus
TGACATGATGGAACAAGCTGACTGACATGCAGAAATCACACACCAGAAACACCAGAACCACCTGCTGGACACTCTGGCACCACCTGCTGATTACACTGGAACCAGCTGACAGACAAACCTGAAAACCCTGCCAGACCAACCTGAACCACCCACCGGACACGCCTCAATCACCAGGCAGACATGCTTCATCCATCCACTAAACATGCCGGAACCACCTGCAGGCCCTGCCTGAACCACATGCTGAACATGCCAGCACCATCTGAATGACACACCATGACTACCTGCCAGACACGCCAGAACCACATTCCAGTCATGCTGGAAACACCTGTCAGATACACAGGAACCAGGTGCCTGATTCACTGAAACTACATACTGGATACACCTGAACCAGGTTTTGGACACTCCAGAAGCATCTTGCAGACACTTCTAAATTAGCTTCTGGATACACCTGAACCATGTGCCAGACACGGCGGAATCACCTGTTGCACTTCCCGGAACCACCTGCCAGATACGCCAGAAACCTTTGCAGCACATGTTGGAAACTGGTACCCGATACTCTGAAACCATGTGCTGGATAGGCTGGAACCAGGCGCTGGACACTGGAATGATCTGTCAGATATGCCAGAACCAGGTGCCGGATATGCTGAAACCACCTGCTGAATATGCCAGAACCAGGAGCTGGACACTCCTAAACCACCTGCTGGACACACCCGAACCACATTTGGGACATGTCAGATCCATGTTTCAGAAACACCTAGACCACAGGATGGCCATGCCTGGAACACATGCCAGGTGCGCCTGGCCTACCTGACAGACATGCCTCAACAACCTGCTGGACATGCCAGAACTATCTGCTGGACATAATGAAATGATCCGCTAGAAACGCCAGAACCACCCAGTGGACATGACAGAACCACCTTCTGGTCTTGCCCCAACCATGTGCTGGACAATCCGGAACCACCTGCCTGGCATGCGGGATCCACCTGCCAGATATGCCAGAACCAGGGGCCGTACTTGCCGGCACCACCCACTGGTCACGATGGAAGCACCACGTGGACACACCAGAAACACCCACTGGACAACCCTTAACCACCATCCAGACATGCCAGAACCACAGACCAGATATGTAGGAAGGTCATGCCAGACACACTGGAGCCACTCACCAGACACACCTGGACCACCTGCCACACATTCCCAAAGAACCTGCCAGACACACCCGAACCCGCTCCCGACACACCCAAACCACCATTCTGACACATCAGAAACACGTTTCAGAAATGCCTGGACCACGTGTTGGCCATGCCAGGACCAGGTGCCGAAAGCACGCACACCACCTGACAGGCATGCCTGAACAATCTGCCAGACATGCCGGAACCACTTCCCTGAGAAGACAGAATCACCTTTCTGACATGCAGGAACCATGTCCCGGACACATAGTAACCACACACAGGACAGGTTGATCCACCAGCCAGACACAGCTGAACCACCTGCCGGACATGACGGAACCACCTTTTTGACATGCCAAAACCACTCATTGGACACACCAGAATCACCAGCTGGACAAGATGGAACCACCTTCTGGACACACTGGAACCACCTGACTGACATGCCAGAACCACCTGACTGACACACTGGAATCACCCACTGGCCATACCAGAAACACCGGCAGGACACGCTGCAACACCCTGCCAGTTACAACAGAACCAGATGGCAGGAACACCGGAACCAGCTGCCTGATAAGCCTGAACAACCTGCCTGAGCAGCCTGAACCACCCACTGGACACGACTGAACCACCTGCTGGACACCCCAGAAGCACATGCTTCACTCTCCAGAACAACTTACCAGACGCGCTGAAATAACCAGATGGATATGCCAGAACCAGGCCCCTTACATTCAGGAACCACCTGCTGGAAAAGATGAAACCACCCACTGGACTCCCTGAACTGACACACCAGAACCATCCACCAGAAACGCCACAATCAGGCCTGGGACACAGCGCAACCACCTGCAGGACAGTCCAGAACCACCTGCCAGACACGCAGGAATCACCCATCGGACACACCAGAACCACCTTAAGAATGTACCGGAACCACCTGCCAGATACCATGGAACCAACTGTCAGATACCATGGAATCAGGTGTCTGATACACTGAAACCACCTGCTGAATATGCCAGAAACATGTGTTGGACACACCAGAACCATGTGCCACTTACACCAGAATCAGGTCCAGCAAGGCAAGAACCAGGTGCCAGACACGCCTGAAACAGCTGCCGGACACACAGGAACCATGTGCTAGACCATCCTGAACCACTTTATGGACAATCCGGAACCACAGGCCAGGCACACCAGAACCAGGTGCCTGACATGCCAGAACCACCTGCTGGACACGCCTGAACCACCTGCCAGACGTGTGAGAACCACCTACCGGACGAGCCGAAACACCTACCAGATATGCCAGAAACAGGTGTTGCACATGCCAAAACCAGGTGTCAGACACGACTAAACCACCTGCAAGACACACCAGAACCAGCTACCTGACACGCTGTAGCCACCTGACACACATGTTGAAATCATGTGCCGGATATGATGGAACCATGTGCCAGACACGCCAGAATCGCCTACCAGACACGTTGGGACCACCTGTTGGATACGCCAGAACCAGGTTCCTGATTGGCTGAAACTAACTGCCGGACACAACAGAACCAGTTGCCGGACACTACGTGACAACTCGTAGGACATGTCGAAATCATCTGCATGATAGCATGTAACCCAGTGCCAGACATCACAGAACCACCTGCCGGACATGCCTGAACAACCTGCCAGATATGCCTGAACCACCTGCCGAACACGCAGAAACCACCTGCTTGACTCACCGGAACAACCTGCCAGACACGCTGAAATCACCTGCCAGATACGCTTGAACCAGGCCACTTATATGCTGGAACAAGCCCCCAGACATGCCAGAACCACCTGCCGGACACACTGGAATCACCACACAGACACACCAGAACCACCTGCCATACATGAAGGCAGCACTGACCGGACACACTGGAACCACCACTCAGACATGCTGGAACCACCTGCCAGACACACCGGAACCAAATACCGGACATGCCAAAATCACCTGCTGAATAGGCCCGAATCAGGTCCTGGATATGCCAGAACCAACTTCTCAACAGTCCAGAACAACCTGCTGGACACACCAGAATCACCCACTGGACATGTGGGAACCAACTGAGGGACATGCCAGAACCGCCAACTGGACATGCTGAAAGCACCAACCAGACACGACAGAATCAGGTTCCACACATGCCATAGCCACCTGCCGGACATGCTGGAATCACCCATTGGACATGCGAGAAGGAACAGCCGCACATGCTGGAAGCACCCACTGGACACATCAGGACCACCTTACGGACATACCAGAAACTCATGCCAGACACACAGGAACACTCTGCCTGTCACGCCGCAACCACCTGAATGACACGCCGGTACCACCAGCCAGACATGCCGTAACCACGTGCCAGAGAAAACTGAACCACCTGCCAGATAAGACTGAACCACCTACCGGATATGCCTGAACCACTTGATGGACACTCCAGAACCACATGCTGTGCATGCCAGAACCACATTGCAGACAGGCCTGAACCACCTGCTGGACATGCCTGAACCACTTGGGGGACATGCCGCAGCCACCTCCTGGATGCACTGGAACCATCTGGTGGACATGCAGGAACCACCTGCTGGACACGCTGGAGCCACAGGCCAGACATACTGGAAGGACACACCAGAACCACTTGCTGGACACACCCGGACCACCTGCCGGAAACCACCAAAGCACCTCCCAGAGAGGCCTGAATCAGCTGCCAGACACACCCAAACCACCATTCGGACATGTCAAGACCACATTTCAGAAATGCCTGTACCACGGGATGGCCACGCCTGGACCATGTGCTGGATGCACATGGACCAGCTGACAGACATGCCTGAACAACCTGCCGGACATGCTGGAACTACCTGCTGGACATACTGGTACCATCCACCGGAAATGCCTGAACCACCTGCCTGACATGCTGGAACTAACTGCTGGAAATGTCAGAACCACCACCCAGACACTCTGGAACCACCAGCCAGAGACACCAGAATCAGGTCCCAGACACTCTGGAAGCACCTGCCGGACACGCTGGAAACACCTTCTGGAACTGCCAGAATCACCCGCTGGATACGACGGAACCACCTGCCGGACAAGCCGGATCCACCTGCCTGACATGCCAGAACAAACTTCTGGACACACTGAAATCACCTGCCGCATACACCAGTACCAGGTCCTGGAAAAACCTGCGAGACACTCCGCAACCACCACCCGGACACGCTGAAACCACCAACCTGATTCTGGCAGTTCCCACAGGTGTTTCCAGCATGTCCAACAGGTGCTTCTGACATGCCAGGACCTGATTCTGCCGTCTCTGGTGGGTGGTTCCAGAGTGTCCTTGTGGTGGTTCTGACGTGTCTGGCAGTTGGTTCAAGCGTGTCAGGCAGGTGGTTCAGGCATTACCAGGAGGTGCTTTGGGGGTGTCTGGCGGGTGGTCTGGGTGTGTCCGGCAAATGGTTCTGGCATATCTGGCGTGTTCTTCCTGTATGTCTGGCCTGTGGTCCCAGCGTGTCCAGCAGGCAGTTCCGGCATGTCCAGCACCTGGCTTCGGCATGTTCAGCAGATAGTTCCGGCATGTCCACCATATTGTTCTGGCGCATCCTGAAGGTGGTTACGGCATGTCCAGTGGTTCAATCATGTCCAGCAGGTGGTTCAGTCGTGTCTGGCACCTGGTTTCGGCATGTGTGACACCTGTTTCTGGCTTATTCGGCAGGTGGTTCCGGTGTTTCCAGCAGGTGGTTTACGCAAGTCTGGCAGATGGTTCAGGCGTGTCCTAGCAGGTGGTTCTGGCATGTCGGGCACTTGGTTCCAGCGTGCCCAGAATGTTGTTCTGGAATCTCTGTAAAGTGTTTCAGTCTTCTCTGGCAGGTTGTTCAGTTTTTCTGGTAGGTATTTTTGGCGCATCCGGTCAGTGGTACTGGCGTGTCATTCAGGAGATTCCAGCATGTCAGGCAAGGGCTTTCCTGTTTGTCTGGCATGAGTTTCCGGTATGTCTGGAAGGTGATTCCAAAGTGTACGTTGGGTGCTTCCGGGGTGTCCAGCAGTTGGTTCCTGCATGTCTGGGACCTGATTCCGTCATGTCCAGTTGGTGGTTTTGGCGAGTCTGGGTGGTGGTTCCAGTGAGTCTGGCAGGTTTTTCCGGCCTGTCCGGAAGTTGGTTCTGGCATATCCGGTACCTGGTTCCGGCATATCCAGCAGGTGATTTTGGCATGTCCGGCAGGTTCTTCCAGCGTGTCTGGCGGGTGATTCTGGCTTGTCCGGCAGGTGGTTCTGAGGTGTTGGGCACCAGGTTCTGCTGTCTTCAGCAAGTGGTATCACGGTGTCAGGCACCTGGTTCCGGGGTGTCAGGCAGGTGGTTATGGGGTGTCCAGCCGGTGGTTCAACCGTGTTTGGCAGGTGGTTCAGTGCTGCCCAGCAGGTGGATCAGTCATGTTGAGCAGGTGGTTCAGGCTTGTCCGGCAGTTGGTTCACTCATTTCCAGACCCTGGTTCTGGCGTGTGCATACCTGTTTGGGCGTATCCGGCAGGTGAGTCCAGGGTGCCCGGCAGGTGGTTCAGTCGTGTGCAGCACGTGGTTTCAGCATGTGCAACACCTGTTTCTTTTGTATCCTGCAGGTGGTTCGGGCGTGTCCACAAGGTGGTTCACGCAAGTCCGGCAGGTGGTTCTGGTGTCGGGCACCTGGTTCCGGTGTGCCCAGCTTGTGGTTCCGGAATGTCAGTAAATTGGTTCAGGCTAGTCCAACATTTGCTTCGGGCTTGTCTGGCACCTGGTTCTGGCCTGTACTGGACCTGTGTCTGGCATATCTAGCGGATGGTTCCGGCATGTCCAGCTGGTGTTTCTGGCATGTCCGGCACATTTTTGACGTATCTGACTAGTGATTTGGACGTGTGGGGCAGGCTTTTCCACCATGTCCCACACCTGTTTCTGGTGTATTAGTCAGGTGGTTTCAGTGTATGTGGCACCTGGTTCTGGTGTATCCAACAGGTGATTCCGTGTCTGGCAGGTGGTTCCTGTGTGTCTGGCATGTGGTTCTGGTATGTTCGGAAGGTGGTTCTGGCCTGTCTGTTGGGTGCTTCCAGCGTGTCTGGCATTTGGTTCCGGTGTGTCTGGTGGGTGGTTCTGGCTTGTCTGAGTGGTGGTTCCAGTGTGTCCGGCAGGTGTTTCTGGCATGTCTGGTGAGTTCTTCTAGCATATAAGGGACCTGGTTCTGGCGTATCTGGCAAGTGATTTTGCCCTGTCCTGCCGGTGGTTCTAGCGAGTCAAGTAGGTGGCTGCACTGTGTCCAGCAGCTGGTTCAGTCGTGTCCAGCAGGTGGTTCAGGCGTGTCCTGAAGGTGGTTCCAGCATGTCCAGCATGTGGTTCATGCAAGTCTGGCAGCTGGTTCAGGCGTGTCCAGCAGGTGGTTCTGGAATGTCCAGCACCTGGCTATGGCATATTTGGCAGGTGGTTCTGGCATGTCCACCAGATGGTTCTGCACATCCTGAAGGTGGTTCCGGTGTGTCCAGCAGGTGGTTCACTCGAGTCCAGCAGATGGTTCCCTCTTGTCTGGCAGGTGGTTCAATTGTGTCCAGCACCTGGTCACCTTTGTGTGCAACACGTGTTTCTGTTGTGTCTGGCATGTGGCTGCAGCGTGTCCAGCAGGTGGTTCAGTCATGTCTGGCACAGGGTTTCGGCATTTGCAACACCTGTTTCTGGCCTTTCTGGCAGGTGGTTCTGGCGTGTCCAGCATTTTGTTCTCGCAAGTCTGACAAGTGATTCATTTGTGTCTAGCAGGTGGTTCTGGCATGTCAGGCACCTGGTTCTGGCGTGCCCAGCATGTAGTTCCAGAATGTCCATAAAGTGGTTCACGCTCGTAGAGCAGGTGTTTCAGGCTAGTCCGGCAGCTGCTTCAGACTTGTCTGGCACCTCGTTACAGACTGTGCTGGGCCGGTTCCTTGCATGTCTGGCATCTGGTTCTGGCATATCTGACAGGCCATTCTGGCATGCCCAGCATGTGGTTCCATAGTGTCCATCAAGTGACTCAGACGCATCCAGCAGGTGCTTCAGTCTTATCGAGCAGGTGGTTCAGTTTTGTCTGGCAGGTGGTTCCTGCATGTCTGGCTAGTGGTACCAGCATGTACTTCAGGTGGTTCCAGTGTGTCAGGCAGGGGGTTCCTGAGAGTCTAGCATGTGTTTCTGGTATGTCTGGAAGGTGGTTCTGACATATCCGGTGGGGGCTGACGGGGTGTCTGGCTGTTGGTTTCCGCATGTCCGGCTGGTGATTCCGGCGTGTCCGGCAGGAGGCTATGGCATGTCTGGGACCTGATTCCATCATGTCAGGTTGGTGGGCTCAGCATGTCCGGTTGGTTGTTCCAGCGTGTCCGGCAGGTTTTTCTGGCCTGTCCAGAAGTTAGTTCTGGTGTATCCAGGACCTGGCTCTGCTGTATCCAGCAGGTGATTTCCGCATGTCTGGCAGATTTTTCCAGTGTGTCTGGCAGCTGGTTCTAGCTTGTCCGACAGGTGGTTCTGGCATGTCTGGCACCTGGTTCTGGCATATCTGGCAGGTTGTTCATGGTGTCTGGCCCTTGATTCTGCAGTATCCGACAGGTGGTTTTGACATGTCTGGCAGGTGGTTCCGGGGTGTCAGACAGGTGGTTCCAGCGTGTTTGGCAGGTGGTTGAGGCTTGTCTGGGAGGTGGTCCAGTCATGTCCAGCACCTGGTTTGGCATGTGGGACACCTCTTTCTGGTGTATCCAGCAGGTGGCTTCGGCATATCTGGCATGTGGTTCAGTCATATGCAGCACATGGTTTTGGCATGTCTGACTCCTGTTTCTTGTGTATCTGGCAGGTGGTTCAGCTGTGCCCAGCTGGTGGTTCTGGTGTGTCAGGCACTGGGTTCTGGTGTGCCTGGCATGTGGTTCCGGAATGTCTGGAAAATGGTTCAGGCTGGTCCAGCAGGTTGTTCAGGCTTGTCATGCAGCTGCTTCAGCCTTTTCTTTCTCCCAGTTCTGGCCTGTGCTGGACCTGTTTCTGCGGTATCTGGCAGATCATTCTGGCAAGTCCAGAAGGTTGTTCCAGCATGTCCTGCAGGTGGTTCTGGCATGTCAATCAGGTGATTCCAGTGTGTCCGGAAGGTGGTTCCGTCGTGTCTGGCAGGAGATTCCGGGAATTCCAAAAGGTTGCTCCAGGGTGTCTGGCAGGAGATTCCGGGGCTTCCTGCATGTTGCTCCAGTGTGTCCGGCAGGTGCTTCCAACATGTCCAGGTGGTGGTTCTGACATGTCCGGCAGTTGTTTCCAGCGTGTCAGGCATGTGGTTCAGGCATTTGCAGTGCATGGTTCTGGTATGTCCTACGGGTAGATACGGTGTGTCTGGCAGCCGGTTCAGACGTGTTTGTTGACTGGTCCAGTTTCATCCAGCACATGGTCCAGGCATGATCATCCCATGGTCTAGGCGTTTCTGAAACATGATTCAGACCTGTCTGAAAGGTGGTTTTGGTGTGTCCGGCATCTGATTCAGGCCTCTTCGGGAGGTGCTTTGGGGGTGTCCAGCAAGTGGTCTGGGTGTGTCCAGCAAGTGGTTCCAGCACATCCGGCGTGTCGTTCCAGTATGTCTGGCCTGTGGTTATGGCGTGTCCAGCAGGCAGTTCCGGCGTGTCTGCCACCTGGCTTTGGTGTGTCCGGCAGGTGGTTCCAGCATGTCCACCAGATGGTTCCAGTCATCCTGAAGGTGGTTCATTCATCACCAGCAGGTGGAGTGTTCAGTCTTGTTCAGCAGATGGTTCAGTCATGTCCAGCACCTGGTTCTGGCATGTGCGACACCTCTTTCTCGTGTTTCCTGCCTGTGGCTCCACCATGTCTGGCAGGTGGTTCAGTTGTGTACAGCACATTGTTTCAGCATGTGCGACTCCTGGTTCTGGCATATCTGGCAGGTGATTCTGGCATGTCTGGCAGTTGGTTAGCACATGTCTGGCAGGAGGTTCAGGTATGTCCAGCAGGTGGTTCTGGCATGTCGGGAAACTGGTTCTGGCGTGCCCAGTGTGTGGTTCTGGAATGTCAGTATAGTGGTTCAGGCTGGTCCAGCAGGTGGTTCAGGCTTGTTCAGCAGCTGCTTCAGGCTTGTCTGGCACCTGGTTCTGGCCTGTGCTGGACCTATTTCTGGCGTATCCAGCAGAGGGTTCCTGCATGTCCAAGACGTGGTTCCGGTGTCTCCAGCAGATGGTTTTGTCATATCTAGCAGGTGATTTGGACATGTCCAGCTGGGGTTTCTGCCGTGTCTGGCACCTGATCTGGCATATTCAGCAGGTGACTTCAGTGTTTCCAGCACCTGGTTCCGGCATATCCAACAGGTGGTTCTGGCGTTTCTGGCATGTGGTTCTGCTACGTTTGGAAGGTGTTTCCAGCATGTTGGGTGGGTGCTCCCAGCATGTCTGGCTGTTGGTTCCAGTGTGTCCAGTGGGTGGATCCAGAATTTCTGGCATGTTGTCCTGGAGTATAAGTGACTTGGTTCTGGCATATCTGGCAGGTGATTTCAGCATGTCCTGAGGTGGTTCTGGCAAGTCAAGCAGGTGGTTCCGGCATGTCCAGCAGGTGGTTCTGGTGAGTCAAGCGTGTGGTTCCAGTGTGTCCGACAACTGGTTCTGGCATACCTGACAGGTGGTTCTGGTGTGCCCAACATGTGGTTCTGGAGTGTCCATCAAGTGGTTCAGGCCCATCCAGCAGGTGGTTCAGTCTTGTCTGGAAGATGATTCAGTTTTGTCTGTCAAGTGGTTCTGGCATATCCGGCCGGTGGTACCGGCGTGTCATTCAGGTGGTTTCAGTGTGTCAGGTAGGGGGCTCCTGTGTGTCTGGCATGAGTATCTGGTATGTCTGGAAAGTGGTTCCGACACATCTGGTGGGTTCTTCTGTGGTGTCTGGCCGTTAGTTTCGTGCATGTCCGGCAGGTGATTTTGGTGCGTCGGCAGGTTGTTCTGGCATGTCTGTCAGGTGGTTCCAGCTTGTCCAGCAGGTGGTCTGGCATGTCCGGCACCTGGTTCTGTCATATCTGGGAGATGGTTTCATGTTGTCTGGCACCTGGTTCCACTATATCTGACTGGTGGTTCTGACGTGTCTGGCAGGTGGTTCTAGTGCGTCCAGCTGGTGTTTCAGCCATGTTTGTCAGGTTGATCAGTGCTGTCAAGCAGGTGGATCAGTTGTGTCCTGAGGCTGGTTGCAGAATATATGGGGGTGGTTCCTCCATGTCCAGAAGGTGGTTCCAGCGTGTCAATCAGGTGGTTCCAGTGTGTACGGAAAGGGGTTCCATCATGTCCGGTGGGTGATTCCGGCAGTTCCTGCACATGGTCCCAGCATGTCCAGCAGGTGCTTCTGGCGTGTCTGGGACCCAATTCTGGCATCTCCAGTATGTGGCTCCGGAGTGTCCAGGTGGTGGTTCCAACGTGTCCAGCAGTTGGTTGCAGTGTGTCAGGCAGATGGTTCAGGTGTTTCTGGTGAATGGTTCTGCTATGTCTGGTGGTTAGTTCCAGCGTGTCTGGCAGGTTGTTCAGGCCAGTCTGTCAGCTGGTCCAGGTGCATCCGGCACATGGTCCAGGCGTGGCCATCCTGTGGTCCAGGCATTTCTGAAATGTGGTCCTGAGGTGTCCAAAAGATAGTTTGGGCATGTCTGGCATCTGATTCAGTCCTCTCCCGGGGGGGTGCTTTGAGGGTGTCAGAAAGGTGGTCTGGTTGTTTCTGTCAAGTGGTTCCAGCACGTCCGGTGTTTCCTTGAATATGTCTGGCCTGGGGTTCTGGCATGTCCAGCAGGCAGTTCCAGCGTGTCTGACACCTGGCTCTGGCGTGTTTGGCAGGTGGTTCCAGCATGTCCACCAAATGGTTCCAGTGCGTCCTGAAGGTGGTTATGGCCTCTCCAGCAGGTGGTTCCGGCTTGTCCATGTCCAGCACTTGGTTCTGGCATGTGCAACACCTGTTTTTGGTGTATCTGGCAGGTGGTTCCAGTGTGTCTGGCAGGTGGTTCAGTCATGTCTGGCCAGTGGTTCAGGCGTGTCCAGCAGGTGGTTGTGGTCTTAGGGCACCAGGTTCTGCCATGTCTGGCACCTCGTTCTGGCATATTCAGTAGGTTGTTTCAGTGTATGCAGCACCTGGTTCTGGCATTTCCAACAGGTGGTTCCAGCATGTCTGGCAGGTGGTTCAGGTGTGTCTGGCATGTGGTTCTGTTACGTTGGAAAGGTGGTTCTGGCATGTCCGGTGGGTGCTTCTGGTGTTTCCAGCAGGTGGCGATGGCATGTCTGGGACCTGATTCCGTCATGTTGCCTTGTGGTTTTGGCATGTCTGGGTGGTGGCTCTGGTGTGTCCAGCAGGTGATTTCAGCATGGATGGCAGGTTTTTCTGGCCTATGGGGAAGTTGGTTCTGGCTTATTCAGGACCTGCTTCAGGTGTATCCGGCAGGTGATTTCAGCATGGCCGGCAGGTTGTTCTGGCATGTCTGGCAGTTGGTTCCAGCTTGACCAGCAGGTGGTTCTGGCGTGTCTGCCACCTCGTTCTTGCATATCCGTCAGGTGGTTTCATGGTGTCCAGCACCTGGTTCTGTCGTATCCAACGTGATCCTTGTGTGTCTGGCAGTTGTCTCCAGAGTGTCACACAGGTGGTTCCGGTGTGTCTGGACAGCGGTTCAGCCAGTTTTGTCAGGTTGATCCGTGCTGTCCAGCAGGTGGATCAGTCGTATCCAGTGGTTGGTCGCAGCATATCCAGGGGTGGTTCCAGCATGTACAGAAGGTAGTTCCATCGTGTCTGGCAGGTGATTCTGGCTTGTGCAGCAGCTGATTCTGTCATCTCCAGTGTGTGTTTCCAGAGTGCCCAGGTGGTGGTTCCGGAGTGTCTGGCAGTTGGTTCCAGGCTGTCAGGCAGGTGGATCAGGCATTTCTGGTGGATGTTTCCAGTATGTCTGGTGGGTAGTTCCAGTGTGTCCGCCAGGTTGTTCAGGCATGTCTGTCAGCTGGTCCAGTTTCATCCAGCACATGGTCCTGGCATGGCCATCCCATGGCCCAGGCATTTCTGAAACATTGTTCTGACCTGTCTGAAAGGTGGTTTGAGCATGTCCAGCTTCTTATCCAGGCCTCTCCGGGAGGTGCTTTTGGGGTGTCTGACAGGTTGTCCAGGTGTGTTTGGCAATTGGTTCCGGCATGTGCGGCATGTCCTTCCAGAATGTCTGGACTTTGTTTCTGGAATGTCCAGCAGGCTGTTCCAGTGTGTCCAGCACCTGGCTCTTGCTTGTTCCACAGGTGCTTCCGCCATGTCCACCAGATGGTTCCGGTGAGTCCTGAACATGGTTCTGGCATGTCTGGTAGTAGTTCAATCATATCCAGCAGGTGGTTCAGGCTTGTCTGGCAGTTGGTTCAGTCATATCCAGCACCTGGTTCTGGCATGTGCGACAGCTGTTCTGGCATATCTGGCAGATGGTGCTAGCATGTACAGCAGTTGGTTCATGCAAGTCTGGCAGTTGGTTCAGGCACGTCCAGCCAGTGGTTCTAGTGTGTCAGGCACCTGGTTCCAGTGTGCCCAGCATGTGGTTCCATAATGTCTGTAAAGTGGTTCAGGCTGGTCCAGCAGGTGGTTCTGGCTTGTCCAGCAGCTGCTTCAGGCTTGTCCAGCACCTGGTTGTGGCCTGTGCTGGACCTGTTTCTGGCGTATTGGCAGTTGGTTCTAGCATGTTGGGCAGGTGGTTCTGGTGTTTCCGGTGGATCATTCTGGCATGTCTGGTGGGTAGTTCCAGCATGTTTGGCAGGCTGTTCTGACATTTCTATCAGATGGTCTAGGTGCATCCGGCACATGGTCCAGGCATGGCCATCCTGTGGTCCAGGCATTCCTCAAACGTGGTTCTGACATGTGCAAAAGATGATTTGGGCATGTCCGGCATGCGATTCAGTACTCTCCAGGAGGTGCTTTGGGATTGTCTGGCAGGTGGTTCAGGTGTTTCTGGCCAGTGGTTCAGCATGTCCTGCGTGTCCATCGTGTATGTCTTGCTTGGGGTTCCGGCATGTCCAGCAGGCAGTTCCAGTGTTTCCGGTACCAGGCTCCAGCATGTTTGGCAGGTGGTTCCAGCATGTCCACCAGATTGTTCCAGCGCATCCTGATGATGGTTACGTCGTGTCCAGCTGGTGGTTCAGGCTTGTCCGTCACTTGGATCAATCGTGTCCAGCATGTGGTTCTGGCATGTGTGACACCTGTTTCTGGCATATCCCGCAGGTTGCTCCAGTGTGTCCGGCAGGTGGTTCAGTCGTGTCTGGCACCTGGTTTTGGTGTGTGTGACACCATTTTCTAGCGTATCTGGCAGGTGGTTCCGGCGTGTCTAACAGGTGTTTCCAGGGTGTGAGTCAGGTGGTTCTGGTGTATGTGGCCTATGGTTCAGCCATGTTTTGCAGGTGGATCAGTCGTGTCCGGCAGTTGGTTGCAGCATATCCGTGGGTAGGTCTGGCATGTCCAGAAGGTGGTTCTGTTGTGTCCAGCAGGTGATTCCACCGGTTCCTACAGGTGGTTCCAGGGTGTCTGGCATGTTCTTCCGGTGTATCTGTGACCTGATGAGGGCATCTCCATTGCGTGGTTCCAGAGTGTCTGGGTGGTGGTTCTGACGTTTCCGGCAGTTGGTTCCATCATGTCAGGCAGGTGGTTCAGGCGTTTCTGGTGTATGGTTCCAGTATATCCGGTGGGTAGTTCCAGTGTGTCCAGCAGGTTGTTCAGGCATGTCTGTCAGCAGGTCCGGGTGCATCCGGCACATGGTCCAGGCATGGCCGTCCTGTGGTCGAGGCATTTCTGAAATGTGGTTCTGATGTGCCTGAAATATGGTTTGGGTGCGTCTGGCATAGATTAAGTCCTCTCTGGGAGGTGCTTTGGGTGTGTCTGGCAGGTGTTCTGGGTGTTTTTGGCAAGTGGTTCAGCATGTCTGGTTTGTCCTTCAAGTATGTCTGGCCTGTGGTTTCAGCGTGTCCAGCAGGCAGTTCCAGTGTTTCCAGCACCTGGCTGCACCGTGTTCGGCAGGTGGTTCCAGCATGTCCAGCACATGGTTCTGGTGTGTCCTGAAGGTGGTAATGGCACATCCAGTATGTGGTTCAGGCTTGTCCATCACTTGGTTCAGTGGTGTCCAGCACCTGGTTTCCCAGTGTGTTACACCATGTTCTATTGTATGAGGCAGGTGATTCCAGCGTGTCTGACAGGTGGTTCACACAAGTCTGGCAGGTGGTTCAGGTGTGTCCAGCAGGTGGTTCTGGCCTTAGGGCACCAGGTTCCACCATGTCTGGCACCTGGTTCTGACCTATTCAGCAGGTGGTTTCAGTGTATTCGGTACCTGGTTCCGGCATATCCAACAGGTGTTTCCGGTGTGTCGGGCAGGTGGTTCAGGTGTGTCTGGCATGTGGCTATGGGGTTCAGGTCATTCTGTCATGTTGGGTGGTTGTTTCAGCATGTCTGGCAGGTGGTTCAGACGTGTCCACCTGGTGGTTCTGGCGTGGGGGCACCTGGTTCTGGCGTGCATGGCATGTGGTTCTGGAGTGTCCATAAAGTGGTTCAGGCTGGTCCAGCATGTGGTTCAGTCTAGTCCTGCAGCACCTGTAGGCTTGTCCCGCACCTGGTTCTGGTCTGTGCTGGACCTGTTTCTGGTGTATCCAGCAGATGGCTCCGGCATGTCTGGCACGTGGTTTCAGCATATCTGACAGGTGATCAATCCAGCAAGTGGATCAATCGTGTGCAGCGGTTGGTTGCAGCATATCCTGGGGTGATTCCAGTGTGTCCAGAATGTGGTTCCATCATGTGCGGCAAGCGGTTCTGGTGTGTCAGTTAGGTGGGTTCCAGTGTGTCTGGAAGGTGGTTCCATCGTGTGCAGGGCCTGACTCTGCTGGTTCCCGCAGGTGGTTCCAGCGTTTCTAGCAGGTGCTTCTGTCATGTCCAGGACCTGATGCTGACGTCTCCAGAGCATGGTTCCAGAGTGTCCAGGTGGTGGTTCCAACACGTCCAGCAGTCGGTTCCAGCATGTCAGGCACGTGGTTCAGGCTTTTCTGGTGGATGGTTCCAGTATGTCCAGTGGGTAGTTCCAGTGTGTCCAGCAGGTTGTTCAGGCATGTCTGTCAGCCTGTCTAGTTGCATCTGGCACATGGTCCTGGCATGGCCGTCCCCTTGTCCAGGCATTTCTGAAACGTGGTTCTGACATGTCTGAAAGGTGGTTTGCACATGTCCTCATGTTATTCAAGCCTCTCCAGGAGGTGCTTTGGGGGTGTCTGGCAGGTGGTCTGTGTGTGTCTGGTGAGTGGTTCCAGCTTGTCCAATGTGTTCTTCCAGAATGCGTGGACTTTGGTTCTGGGATATCCAGCAAGTGGTTTCAGTGTGTCCAGCACCTGGCTCTGGCCTGTTCGGCAGGTGCTTCCAGCATTTCCACCACATGGTTCTGGCACATCCTGAACTTGGTTCCGGCATGTCCAGTAGGTAGTTCAGTCGTGTCCAGCAACTGTTCCCAGCATATGCAACACCTGTTTCTGGCATATCTGACAGGTGGTTCCAGCATGTCCAGTAGTTGGTTCATGCAAGTCTGGCAGGTGGTTCAGGCATGTCCAGCAGGTGGTTCTGGCGTGTCAGGCACCTGGTTCCAGTGTGACCAGCATGTGGTTCCAGAATGTCTGTAAAATGATTCAGGTTGGTCCTGCAGGTGGTTCAGCCTAGCCCTTCAGCAGCTGCAGGTTTGTCCAGCACATTGTTCCAGCCTGTGCTAGGCCTGTTTCTGGCATGTCCAGTAGATGATTTCAGCATGTCCAGCGTATGGAATCGGTGTATCTGACAGGTGATTTTGACGTGTCCAGCAGGTGTTTCTACCATGTTGGGCACCTGTTTCTGTCATACTCAACAGGTGGTTTCAGTGTATTTGGCAGCTGGTTCCAGTACACCCATCTGGTGGTTCTGGCATGTCTGGCAGGTGGTTCGGGTGTGTCTGGCATGTGACTTTGGGATTTTCGGGAGGTGGTTATGGCATGTCTGGTGGATGCTTCCAACGTCTCTGGCCATTGTTTCCAGCATGTCTGGCGGGTTGTTCTGGCGTGTCTGAGAGGTGGTTCCGGCATGTCTGTCAGGTTGTTCCACCATATAAGGGGCCTGGTTCCAGCATATCCAGCAGTAGATTTCAACATGTCTGGAAGGTGGTTCTGGCAAGACAAGTAGGTGTTTGCGGTGTGTCCGGCAGTTGGTTCAAGCGTGTCCAGCAGGTGATTCAGGCCTGTCCGGAAGGTGTTTTTGTCGTGTCCAGCTTTTGGCTCTGGCAGATCTGACATGTGGTTCTGGCGTGCCTGGTATGTGTTTCCAGATTGTCCGTCAAGTGGTTCAGGCATATCCGGCAAGTGGTTCAGTCTTGTCTGAAAGGTGGATCAGCTTTGTTTGGCAGGTGGTTCCAGCATGTCCTCCCAGTGGTACCGGCATGTCATTCAGGTGGTCCCAGAGTGTCAGGCAGGGGGTTCCTGTGTGTCTGACATGAGTTTCCATTATGTCCTGAAAGTGTTTCCGACATCTCCAGTGGGTGCCTCCGGGGTGTGCAGCAGTTGGTTCCCATTTCTCCAGAGGGTGATTCCGGCATGTCTGGGACCTCATTACATCATGTTGGGTTGGTGCTTTCTGTGTGTCCGGGTGGTAGTTCCAGCATGTCTGGCAGGTTTTCCTGGGTGGTGTGAAATTGGTTCTGCCATATCCGAGACCTGGTTCCAGAGTATCCAGCAGGTGATTTCAGCATGTCCAGCAGGCTGTCTTGGTGTGTCTGGCAGGTGGTTCTGGCAGGTCGGCACCTGGTTCTGGCATATCCAACAGACGGTTTTATGGTGTCCAGCAACTGGTTCTACTGTATCTGACAGGTGGTTCCAGTGTGTCTGTCAGGTGATTCCAGGGTGTCAGGCATGTGGTACTGGCTCATTTGGCTGGTGGTTCAGCCATGTTTGGTGGGTGGATCAGTGCTGTCCAGCAGGTGGATCAGCCATGTTTGGCGGTTGGTTGCAGCATATCCAGGGGTGGCTCTGGCGTGTCCAGAGGGTGGTTCTGTTGTGTCCAGCAAGTGGTTCCAGGTTGTCAGTCAGGTGTTTCCGGCATTCCTGGAAGGTGGTTCCATCGTGTCCGATGGGTGATTCTGCTGGTACCGCAGGTGGTTCCGGTGTGTCTGGCAGGTTGTTCCTGTGTGACTGGCATGTGGTTCTGGTACGTTCAGAAGGTGGTTCCGGCCTGTCCGGTGTGTGCTTCACGTGTGTCTGTCACTTGATTCTGGCATGTCTCACAGGTGGTTCTGGTGTGTCTGCATTGTGGTTTCAGTGTGTGGCAGGTGGTTCAGGCATGTCTGGTGGGTTGTTCTGGTGTATAAGTGTCCTGGTTCCGGAGTATCTGACAGGTGATTTTGACGTGTCCTGCAGATGGGTCCAGCAAGTCAAGCAGGTGGTTTCAGTGAGTCTGGCACCTGGTTGTGGTATATCTGACAGGTGGTTCGGGTGTGCCCGGCATGTGGTTCTGGAGTGTCCATCAAGTGGTTCACATGTATCCAACAGGAGGTTCAGTCTTGCCTGGCAGGTGTTTCCATCGTGTCTGGCAGTTGGTTCCGGCTTGTCTGGCAGGTGGTTTTGGTGTGTCCGGCACCTGGTTCTGGCATATCTGGCGGATGGTTTCATGGCGTCTGGCCCCTGGTTTCACAATATCTGACTGGTGGTTCTGGCGCCTCTGGCAGGTGGTTACAGCGTGTCTAGAAGTTGGTTCTGTCATGTCTGACAGGTGGTTCTGGCGTGTCTGGCAGGGGTTGCCAGGGTGTCAGGCAGGTGGTTCCGGTGTGTCAGGCCCGTGGTTCAGCCATGTTTGTCAGATGGATCAGTGCTGTCCAGCAGGTGGATCAGTTGTGTACAGTGGTTGGTTGCAGCATATCCGGGTGTTGCTCCAGCTTGTCCAGAAGGTGGTTCCGTCATGTCCAGCAGGTGGTTCCAGCATGTCAGAGAGGTGGTTCTGGTGAGTCTGGCACATGGTTTTGGCTTATCCAACAGGTGATTTGGACGTGTCTGGCAGGTGTTTTTGCCATGTCCAGCACCTGGTTCTGACATATTAGGCAGGTGGATTCAGTGTATTTGGCACCAGGTTCCGGCATATCCAACATGTGCTTCCTGTGTCTGGCAGGTGGTTCAGGTGTGTCTGGCATGTAATTCTGATACATTCAGAAGGAGGTTCCGGCATGTCTGGTGGGAGCTTCCAGCGTGTCAGGAAGTTTGTTCCTGCGTGTCTGGCAGGTGGTTCTGTCATGTCTGAGTGGTGGTTCCACTGTGTCCGGGGGTAGTTCTGGCATGTCTGTTGAGGTGTTTTGGTGTATAAGGGGCCTGGTTCTGGCATATCCGGCATGTGATTTCAGGGTGTCCAGAAGGTTGTTCTGGTGAGTCAAGCAGGTGATTGCAGTGTCTGGCAGGTGGTTCAGGTGTGTCCAGCAGGTGGTTCAGGCCTGTCCAGAAGGTGGTTTCGGTGCACCTGACACCTGATTCTAGGATATCCAACAGTTGGTTCCAGTGTGTCTGGCAGTTGGTTCAGGTGTGTCTTGCATGTGGTTCTTGTGTGCCTGGTGTGTGGTTCCAGATTGTCCGTCAAGTGGTTTAGGAGTATCAGGCAGGTGGTTCAGTCTTTTCTGGCAGGTGGTTCAGATTTGTCTGGCAGGTGGTTCTGGCATGTCCTGCCAGTGGTGCCAGTGTGTCATTCAAGTGCTTCCAGCATGTCAGGAAGGGGGTTCCTGTGTGTCCGGTGTGAGCTTCTGGTATTTCTGGAAGGTGGTTCCTATGTGTCTGGTTGGAGGTTCTAGGGTGTCTGGAAGTTGGCTCCTACATGTCTGGAGGGTGATTGTGGCATGTCCAGGACATGATTCTGTCATGTCGGTTTGGGGTTTCTCCCTGTCTGGGTGGTGGTCTGGCTTTTCCAGCAGGTTTTTCAGGCATGTCCAGAAGTTGGTTCTGGTGTATCTGGGACCTGGTTCCAGTGTATCTGGCATGTGATTTTGGCATGTCTGGCAAGTTGTCCTGGTGTGTCTGGCAGGTGGTTCCGGCTCGTCTGGCATGTGGTTCTGGCATGTCCAGCACCAGCTTCTGGCATATCCAGCAGGCGGTTTCCTGGTGTCTGGCACCTGGTTCCACTGAGTCCTGCAGGTCGTCTGGAAGTGTCCGGCAAGATTTTCTGGAATGTCTGGCTTGTCCTTCAAGTACGTCCAGCCATTGGCACCCCAGTGACCAGCAGGTGGTGCTACCCTGTCTGGCAACGTGCTCCAGCATGGGTGGCAGGTCATTCCTGCATGTCCACCAGATGGTTCTGGTGCATCCTGAAGGTGGTTACGACATGTCTGGCTGGTGGTGAACCTGTGTCCAACAGGTGGTTCTGGCTTCTTCAGCAGCTGGTTAAGTCATGTCCAGCACCTGGTTCCAGCGTCTGTGACAATTGTTTCTGGCTTATCCTGCAGGTGGTTCCAGCGTGTCCAGCATGTAGTTCAATCGTCTACAGCACCTGGGTTTGGCATGTATGACACCTGTTTCTGGCGAGTCCGGCAGGTGGTTTATGCAAGTCCAGCATCTGGTTCTGGCATATCCAGCAGATGGTTTTGCAGTATCTGGCACCTGGTTCTGCTGTATCCAACAGGTGGTTCCGGGGAGGCAGGCAGGTGGTTCCAGCATGTCTGGCTGGTGGTTCAGAACTCTTTGGCATGTGGATCAGTGCTGTCCAGCAGGTGGATCGGTCATGTCTGGCGGTTGGTTGCAGCATGTCTGAGGCTGGTTCCAGCTCATCCTGAAGGTGGTTATGGCATGTCCAGCAGGTGGTTCAGGCTTGCGCGTCACTTGATTCAGTCGTGTCCAGCACCTGGTTATGGCGTGTGTGACACCTGTTTCTGGCAGTTGGCTCCAGCATTTCTGGCAGGTGGTTCAGTTGTGTCCAGCACCTGGTTTTGGCGTGTGCTACACCTTTGTCTAACATATCCGGCAGGTGATTCCTGGGTGTCTGGCAGGGGTTTCTGGCATGTCCAGAACCTGGTTCTGATATATTCGGCAGGTGATTTCAGCATATTTGGCACTTGTTTCTGGCATATCCAAAGGGTGGTTCTGACATGTCTGGCAGGTGCTTCTGGTTTGTCTGGCATGTGGTTCTGCTACATTCGGGAGGTGTTTCTGGGGTGTAAGGTGCGTGCTTCCGGAGTGTCCGGCAGTTGGTTCTGGCGTGTGCGGCTGGTGGTTCCAGCCTGTCTGTGTGGTGGTTCCAACGTGTCCAGTAGTTGTTTCTGGGGTTTCTGATAGTTGGTTCCCGCATGTCCGGCAGGAGATTCCAGCATGTCTGGCATTTGGCCACAGCATGTCTGAGACCTGATTCTGTCATGTTGGGTTCTGGTTTCGGCATGTCTGGCTGGTGGTTCCAGCATGTCTGGCAGGTGATTTCAGTGTGTACAGCAGGGTTTACCAGCCTATGCAGAAGTTGGTTCTGGCATATTCAGGACCTGGTTCCAGTGTATCCGGCATGTGATTTTGGAGTGTCTGGCATGTTGTTCCAGTAGGTCTGTCAGGTCGTTCTGGCTTGTCCAGCACCTGTTTACCCTGTATCCGACAGGTGGTTCCTGCATGTCTGGCAGGTATTTCAGGGGTTTCAGGCAGATGGTTCTGGTGTGTCTGGTCAGTGGTTCAGCCGTGTTTGTCAGGTGGATCAGTGCTGTCTAGGAAGGGGATCAGTCGTGTCTGGCGGTTGGTTGCAGCTTCTCCAGGGGTGGTTCTGGTGTGTCCAGAAGGTGATTCCGTCGTGTTTGGCAGGTGGTTCTGGCATGTCTGGAAGTTGCTTTCATCGTTTCGAGCAGGTGATTCTGCCTGTTCCCTCAGGTGGTTCCAGCATTCCCGGCACGTGTTTCTGGCATATCCTGGACCTGATTATGGTGTCTCCAGTGCATGGTTCCACAGTGTCCATGTGGTGGTTCCAACGTTTCCAGTGTTGGTTCCAATGTGTCAGGCAGGTGATTCAGGCATTTCCAATGGATGGTTCTGGTATGTCCGGTGGGTAGTTTCAGTGTGTCTGGCAGCTTGTTCAGGCATGTCTGTCAGCTGGTTCAGTTGCATCTAGCACATGGTCCAGGCATGGCCATCTTGTGGTCCAGGCATTCCTGAAAAGAGGTTCTGACATGTCCAAAATGTGGATTGGATGTGTCTGGCATCTGATTCAGGCCTCTTTGGGAGGGGCTTTGGTGGTGTGTGACAGGTGGTCCGGGTGTGTCTGGCAAGTGGTTCCAGCATGTCTGGCATGTCCTTCCCGAATGTCTTGACTTTGGTTCTGGGATGTCCAACAGGCGTTTCCGGTGTGTCTGGCACCTGGCCCTGGCATGTTTGGCAAGTGGTTCCTGCATGTCCACCAGATGGTTCTGGCACATCCTGAAGGTGGTTCTGGCATGTCCAGTAGTTAGTTCAGTCATGTCTACCAGGTGGTTCAGGCTTGTCCAGTAGTTGGTTCCATCGTGTCCAGCACCTGCTTCCGGCATGTCCTGTTTCTGGCATATCTTGCAGGTGGTTCCGGCATGTCCAGCAGTTGGTTCATGCAAGTCTGGCATGTGGTTCATGTGTGTCCATCCAGTGGTTCTGGCCTGTCGGGCACCTAGTTCTGGCGTGTCAGGCATGTCGTTCCGGAATGTTGGTAAAGTGGTTCAGGCTGGTCCAGCAGCTGGTTCAGGTTAGTCCCACAGCAGCTGCAGGCTTGTCCGGCACCTGCTTCCGGCCTGTGCTGGACCTGTTTCTGGTGTATGTGGCAGATGATTACAGCGTGTCTGGCACATGGTTTCGGCATATCAGATTTGGATGTGTCCGGCAGGTTTTTCTGCCACGTCCTGCACCTGGTTCTGGTATATTTGGCAGGTCATTTCAGTGTATTTGGCACCTGGCTCCGGCATATGCAACATGTGGTTCTGGCGTGTCTGACAAGTGGTTCAGGTCTTTCTGGCATGTGATTCTGGTACATTTGGAAGGTTTTTCCGGCATGACCAGTCGGTGACTCCAGGGTGTCCAGCAGTTGGTTCTGGTGTGTTGGGTGGGAGGTTGTGTCATGTCCAGCAGGTGGTCTTGGCGTGCCCAGCATGTGGTTCTGGAGTGTCCATCAAGTGGTTCAGGTGTATCTGGCAAATGGTTCAGTCTTGTCTGGCAAGTGGTTCTGGTATGTCCTTCCAGTGGTACTGGTGTGTCATTCAGGTGGTTCCAGCATTTCAGGCAGGGGGTTCCTGTGTGTCTGACATGAGTTTGTGGTATGTCTGTAAGGTGGTTCTGGCATGTCCAGAGGGTGCTTCCAGCATGTCCAGTAGTTGGTTCCGGTGTGTCTGGCAGGTGATTCTGACTTGTCTGAGTGGTGGTTCCACTGTGTCCAGCAGGTGCTTCCAGCATGTCTGTTGGGTTGTTCCAACATATAAGGGACCTGGTTCCAGCATATCTGACAGGTGATTTCAGCGTGTCTGGCCGGTGGATGCGGCGAGTCAAGCAGGTGGTTGTGGCATGTCCGGCAGGTTGTTCAGCCATGTCCAGCAGGTGGCTCAAGCCTGCCCAGAAGGTGGTTTTGACAGGTCTGTCACCTGGCTCTGGCATATCTACCATGTGGTTCCAGCATGCCCAGCATGTGGTTCCAGATTGTCCATCAAGTGGTTTAGACGTATCTGGTGGGTGGTTCAGTCTTATCTCTCAGGTGGTTCAGCTTTGTCTGTAAGGTGGTTCCAGTATGTCCTGCCAGTAGTACTGGTGTGTCATTCAGGTGCTTCCAGTGTGTCAGGCAGTGGGTTCGTGTGTGTCTGGCATGAGTTTGTGGTATGTCCGGAAGGTGGTTCCAACATGTCTGGTGGTTGCTTCCAGGGTGTCCTGCATGCAGTTGGTTCCTGCATGTCTGGTGGGTGATTCCAGCATGTCCGGGACCTGATTCTCTCATGTCATGTTGGTGGTTGCTGCATGTCCTGGTGGTGGTTCCGGTGTGTCTGGCAGGTTTCTCTGGCCTCTCCAGAAGTTGGTTCTGATGTACACTGGACCTAGTTCCACCATATCTGGCAGGTGATTTTGGTGTGTCCAGCAGGTTGCTCTGGCGTCTCTGGCAGGTGGTTCTGGCTTGTCCGCAGGTGGTTCTGGTGTGTCCGGCACCTGGTTCTGGCATATCCAGCAGGTGGTTTCACTGTGTCCAGGACCTGGTTCCACTGTATCTGACAGGTGGTTCCGGCGTGTCTGTCAGGTGGTTCCAGAGTGTCAGGCATGTGGTTCTGACATGTCAGGCCAGTGGTTCAGACGTGTTTGTCAGGTGGATCAGTGCTGTCAAGCAGGTGGATCTGTCATGTCCAGCAGATGGTTGCAGCATGTCCGGGGGTGGTTCTGGCATATCCAGAAGGTAGTTCCATCATGCCTGGTGGGAGATTCTGGTGGTTCCCACAGGTTGTCCCAGTGTGTCCGGCAGGTCCTTCTGGTGTGTCCAGGACCCGATTCTGGTGTCCACAGGTTTGGTTCCAGGGTTTCCGGGTGGTGGTTCCAATGAGTCCAGCAGGCGTTTCCAGCGTGTCTGGCACCTGGCTCCAGCATGTTCGGCAGGTGATTCTGGCATGTCCAACAGATGGTTCCGGCACTTCCTGAAGGTTGTTCCAGTGTGTAAGGTAGATGGTTCAGGCGTTTCTGGTGGATGGTTCTGGTATGTCTGGCGAGTAGTTCCGGCATGTCTGACAGGTTGTTTAGGCGTGTCTGTCAGCTGGTCCAGGTGCATCTGGTACATGGTCCAGTCATGGGTGTCCTGTGGCCCAGGCATTTCTGAAACGTGGTTCTGACGTGTCCAAAAGATGGTTTGGGTGTGTCCGTCATCTGATTCAGTACCCTCCAGAAGGTGCTTTGGGGCTGTCTGGCAGGTTGTCTGGGTGTTTCTGGCAAGTGGTTTGGCATGTCTCATGTGTCCTTTGAGTATGTCTGGCCTGGGGTTCCAGCATGTTCAGCAGGTGGTTCCAGCATGTCTGGGACCAGGTTCTGACCTGTTCAGCAGGTGGTTCCAGCATGTCCACCAGATGGTTCTGGCATGTCCTCCTGAAGGTGGTTACCACATGTCCAGCCGGTGGTTCAATCTTGTCCGTCACTTGGTTCAATCATGTCCAGCTTCAGGTACCAGCGTGTGTTACACCTATTTCTGGCATATCCAGCAGGTGGCTCCAGTGTGTCCTGCAGGTGCTTCTGTCATGTCCAGCACCTGGTTTCGGCGCATGCAACACCTTTTTCTAGCATATCTGCAGGTGATTCCTGCATGTCCAGCAGATGGTTCACGCAATTTGGCAGGTGTTTTAAGCGTGTCCAGCAGGTGGTTCTGGCCTTAGGGCACCAGGTTCCACTGTGTCCGCCACCTGGTTCTGGCATATTCAGCAGGTGGTTTCAGTGTATCTGTCACCAGTTTCCTGCATATCCAACAGGTGGTTTTGGCATGTCTGGCAGGTGGTTCAGCTGTGTCTGGCATGTGGTTCTGTTATGTTCCGAAGGTGGTTCCAGTGTGTCTGGTGGGTGCTCCCAGCATGTCCGGCAGTTGGTTCTGGCGTGTGTGGCTGGTGGTTCCAACATGACTGTGTAGGGGTTCTGACGTGTCTGGTGAGTGCTTCCGGGGTGTCCGGCCATTGGTTCCTGCATGTCAGGTGGGTGATTCTGGCAGGTCCGGCAGGTGGCTACAGTGTGTCCATGACCTGATTCCGTCATGTTGGTTGGTGGTTTCGGCATGTCTGGGTGGTGGTTCTGGCATGCCCGGCAGATGATTTTGGCAAGTACGGCAGGTTTTTCTGGACCGTCTGGAAGTTGGGCCTGGCATATTCAGGTCCTGTTTCTGGCATATCTGGCAGGTGATTTTGGTGTGTTTGGCAGGTGGTTCCAGCATGTCTGGCAGGTGTTTCTGCGGTGTCAAGTAGGTGGTTCTGGTGAGTCTGGCCAGTGGTTCAGCTGTGTTTGGCAGGTAGATCTGTGCTGTCCAGCAGGTAGACCTGTCGTGTACAGCAGTTCATTGCAGCATATCCAGGGATGGTTCTGACATTTCCAGAAGGTGGTTCCATCATTTCCAGCATGTGGTCCTGGCGTGTCAGTCAGGTGGTTCCAGCATGTCTGGAAGGTGGTTCCCTCTTGTCCAGTGGGTGATTCCACCAGTTTCCGCAGATGGTTCCAGCCTGTTGGGCAGGTGCTTCTGGCGTGTCCGGGACCTGATTCTGGCGTTTCCAGTGCATGGTTCCAGAGTTTCTGGGTGGCAGTTCCGATGTGTCCAGCAGTTGGTTCCAGTGTGTCAGGTAGGTGGTTCAGGCATTTCCAGTGGATGGTATCGGTATGTCCAGAGGGTAGTTCCGGTGTTTCTGGCAGGTGTTTCTGGCATGTCTGTCAGCTGGTCCAGTTGCATCTGGCACATGGTCCTGGCTTGGCCGTCCCATGGTCCAGGAATTGCTGAAACGTGGCTCTGATGTGTCCAAAAGGTGGTTTGGACGTGTCCGGCATCTGATTCAGTTCTCTCCGGGGGGTGCTTTCGGGGTGTCTGGCATGTGATCCTGGTGTTTCCGGCATGTGGTTTGGCATGTCCGGCGTGTCCTTCCAGAATATCTGGACTTTCGTTCCAGGATGTCCAGCAGGTGGTTCCTGCATGTCCAGCACCAGGCTCTGGGTGCTCAGCAGGTGGTTCTGGCATGTCCAACAGATGTTTCAGGCCCATCCTGAAGGTGGTTACAACATCTCCAGCAGGTGGTTCAGGCTTGTCCAGCAGTTGGTTCAGTCATCTCCAGCACATGGTTCCGGCATGTGCAACACCTGCTTCTGGCATATCTGTCAGGTGGTTTTGGCGTGTCCAGCAGTTGGTTCATGCAATTCTGGCAGGTTGTTCATTCGTGTCCAGCCAGTGGTTCTGGCATGTCAGGCACCTGGTTCCCCCACACCCGGCATGTGGTTCCTTAATGTCTGAAAAGTGGTTCAGGCTGGTCCAGCAGGTGGTTCAAACTAGTCCTGCAGCAGCTGCCAGGTTGTCAGGCACCTGGTTGCGGCCTGTGTTGGATCTGTTTCTGGCGTGTTCTGCAGTTGTTTCAGTCATGTCCAGCACCTGGTTTTGGTGTGTGCGACACCTATTTCTACCATATCTGGCACGTGATTCCAACGTGTCTGGCAGGTGGTTCAGCCATGTCCACCAGGTGCTTCTTGGCTTAGGGCACCAGTTTCTGCCATGTCTGGCACCTGGTTCCAGCATATCCAACAGGTGGTTCTGGCATGTCTGGCACGTGGTTCAGGTGTGTCTGTCATGTGGTTCTGTTACATTCGGAAGGTGGTTCTGTCATGTCCGGTGGGTGATTCAGGTGTGTTCAGTAGTTGGTTCCTGCCTGTCTGGTAGGTGGTTCTGGCATGCGTGAGTTGTGGTTCCAGTTTGTCTGGCAGTTGGTTCTGGCATGTCCGTTGGGCTGTTCCAGCATATAATGTGCCTGGTTTCCGGCATATCCGGCAGGTGGTTCCAGCAAATCAAGCAGGTGGTTCAGGCGTGTCCAGCAGGAAGTTCAGGCCTGTCCAGAAGGTGGTTTTGGTGCGTCTGACACCTGGTTCTAGTATATATGATGTGTGGTTCCAATGTGCCCAGCATGTGGTTCCAGATTGTCTGTCAAGTGGTTCAGGAGTATCTGGCAGGTAGTTCAGTCTTGTCTGGCAGCTAGTTCAGCTTTGTCTGGCAGATTGTTCTGGCATGTCCTGCCAGGGGTACCAGCATTTCATTTAGGTGGTTCCAGCGTGTCAGACAGGGGGTTCCTCTGTGTTTGGCATGAGTTTCAGGTATGTCTGAAAGTGGTTCCGACGTGTCCACTGGTGCTTCAGGGGTGTCCGGCAGTTGGTTCCCACATGTCTGGAGGCTGATTCTGGAGTGTCCGGGACCTGATCCCTTTGTGTCGGGTTGGTGGTTTCTGTGTGTCCGGGTGGTGCTCCTGGCATGTCCAGCAGGTTTTTCTGGCCTGTCCAGAAGTTGGTTCTGGCGTATATGGGACCTGGTTCCGGTGTATCTGGCACATGATTTCAGTGTGTCCAGCAGGTTGTTCCAGCGTGTCTGACAGGTGGTTCTGCCTTGTCCAGCAGGTGGTTCTTGCGTGTCCAGCACCTGGTTCTGGAGTCTCCGTCTGGTGGTTCAGCTATGTTTGGCAGGTGGATCAGTGCTGTCCCGCAGGTGGATCAGTTGTGTCCAGTGGTTGGTTGCAGCATATCTGGGGTTGGTTCCAGCCTGTCCAGAAGGTGGTTATGTCTGTCATGTCTGGCAGGTGGTTCTGGGGTGTCAGTTAGGTGGTTCCGGTATGTCTGGAAGGTGGTTCTGTCATGTCCAGCCAGTGATTCTGCCAGTTCCCGCAGGTTGTTCCAGCGTGTCTGGCAGGTCGTTCCAGTGTGTCTGACAGGTCGTTCCTGTGTGACTGGCATGTGGTTCTGGTATGTTTGGAAGGTGGTTCTGGCATGTCTGGTGGGTGTTTCCAGAGTGTCCGACAGTTGGTTCTGCCATGTCTGGCAGTTGTTTCTGGCATGTCCAGCCCAAGCTTCTGGCATATCCAGCAGGTGGCTTCACGGTATCCGGCACCTGGTTCCGCCAAGTCCCGCAGGTTGTTCGGGTGTGTCCGGCAAATGTTTCTGGCATATCTGGCTTGCCCTTCCAGTATGCCTGGCCAGTGGTTCCACTGTGACCAGCAGGCACTTCTAGCTTGTCCGGCACCTTACTCCTGTGTATGAGGCAGGTCATTCCTGCATGTCCACCAGATGGCTCCGGCACATCTTGAAGGTGGTTCTGGCTTGTCCGGCAGGTGGTTCTGAGGTGTTGGAGACCCAGTTCTGCTGTATCCAGCAGGTGGTTTCACGGTGTCCAGCACCTGGTTCCGGGGTTCAGGTAGGTGGTTCTGGAATTTCAGGCCAGTGGTTCAGCCATGTTTGGCAGGTGGATCACTGCTATCCAACAAGTGGATCAGTTGTGTCGAGCACATGGTTCAGGGTTTCCGGCAGTTGGTTCAGTCATTTCCAGCCCCTGGTTCCGACATGTGCATACCTGTTCTGGGGTGTCTGGCAGGTGGTTCCAGCATCTCTCGGAGGGGTTTCAGTCATGTCCAGCACGTGGCTTTGGCATGTGCAACACCTGTTTCTGGCATATCCAGCAGTTGGTTCAGGCGTGTCCAGAAGTTGGTTCATGCAATTCTGGCAGGTGGTTCAGATGTGTCCAGCAGGTGGTTCTGGCATGTCAGGAACCTGGTTGCCACATGCCCTGCATGTTGTTCCGGAATGTCTGGAAAGTGGTTTAGGCTGGTGCAGCAGGTGGTTCAGGCTTGTCCTGCAGCTGCTTCAGGCTTGTCTGGCTCCTGGTTCTGGCCTGTGCTGGACCTGTTCCTGGGGCATCCAGCAGATGGTTCCAGCAGGTCCAGGAGGTGTTTCTGGTCTGTCGGACAGGTGGTTCTGGCATGTCAGTCAGGTGGTTCCAGCATGTCCAGAAGGTGGTTCTGTCATGTCTGGCAGGTGGTTCCAGCGTGACAGCCAGGAGGTTCTGGCATGTCCGGAAGTTGGTTCCATCGTGTCCAGTGGGTGATTCTGCCGGTTCCTGCAGGTGGTTCCAGCGTATCCGGCAGGTGCCTCCGGCGTGTCTGGCCAGTCATTCCTTCGTGTATGGTATGTGGTTCTTGTACATTTGGAAGGTGGTTCCGGTGTGTCTGGTGGGTGCTTCTGGTGTGTCCGGCAGTTGGTTCTGGCGTGTCTGGCAGGTGGTTCCAGTGTGTCTGAGTGGTGGTTTCCTATGTGTCCAGGGGGTGTTTCTGGCATGTGTGGCAGGTTGTTCCGGTGTATAAGGGGCCTGGTTCCAGCATTATCTGGCAGGTGATTTCGGCATGTCCAGCTGGAGGTTGTGACCTTAGGGCACCAGGTTCCGCAGTGTCCGGCACCTGGTTCTGGCATATTCAGCAGGTGGTTTCAGTGTATCCAGCACCTGGTTCCAGCTTATCCAACAGATGGTTCTGGTGTGTCTGGCAGGTGGTTCAGGTATGTCTGGCATGTGGTTCTGTTATGTTCAGAAGGTTGTTCCCGTGTTTCCAGTTGGGTGCTTCTGGCATGTCCGGCAGTTGGTTCCCTCATGTACGGTGGGTGATTCTGGCGTGTCCAGCAGGTGGCTACGGAATGTCTGGGACCTGATTCCATGATGCCGGATAGAGGTTTCGGCATGTCTGGGTGGTGGTTCCGGCATGTCCAGAAAGTGGTTCAGATGTGTCCAGGACCTGATTCTAGTGTCTCCAGTGTGTGGTTCCAGAGTGTCTGTGTGGCGGTTGAGACGTGTCCGGCAGTTGGTTCCAGCATGTCAGACAGGTGATTCAGGCATTTCAGGTGGATCATTCCGGTATGTCTGTTGGGTAGTTCTGTTGTGTCCGGTGGGTTGTTCCAGCATATCTGTCAGCTGGTCCATCTGCATCTGGCACATGGTCCTGGCATGGACGTCCCATGTTCCAGGCATTTCTGAAATGTGGTTCTGTTGTGTCCGAAAGGTGGTTTGGGCATGTCTGGTATCTGATTCAGGCCTCCCCAGTGGGTGCTTTGGGTGTGCCTGGCAGGTGGTCCGGGCGTGTGCGGCAAGTGGTTCTGGCATGTCTGGGGTGTCCTTGCAGAATGCCTCAACTTTGGTTCTGGGATGTCCAGCAGGCAGTTCTGGTGTGTCTGGCACCTGACTCCAGTGTGTTCAGCAGGTGGTTCTGGCATGTCCACCACATGGTTCTGGCCCGTCCTGAAGGTAGTTCCAGCGTGTCCTATATGTAGTTCAGTCAGGTCCAGCAGGTGGTTCAGGCTTGTCTGGCAGTTGGTTCAGTCATGTCCATCACCTGGTCCCAGTGAGTGTGAAACCTGTTTCTGGGTTATCTGGCAGGTAGTTCCAGTGTGTCCAGCTGTTGGTTCATTCAAGTCTGGCAGGGGGTTCAGGTGTGTCCAGCCGGTGGTTCTGGCATGTCAGGCATCTGGTTCCATTGTGTCCGGCAGGTGCTTCTGCCATTTTCAGGACCTGATTCTGGCATCTCTGGGTGTGGTTCCAGAGTTTCCAGGTGGTGGTTCCAACATGTTTGGCAGTTGGTTCCAGAGTGTCAGGCAGGTGGTTCAGGCGTTTCCGGTGGATGGTTCTGGTATGTCTGGTGGGTAGTTCTGACATGTCCGGCAGGTTTTTCAGGCATGTCTGTCAGCTGGTCTAGGTGCATTCGGCACCTGGTCCATGCATGGCCATCCCGTGGTCCAGGCTGTTCTGAAACGTGGTACTGACATGTCCGAAAGATGGTTTGGGTGTGTCTGGCATCTGATTCAGTCCTCTCCAGGAGGTGCTTTAGGCGTGCCGGCAGGTTGTCTAGGTGTTTCTGGCAAGTGGTTTGGCATGTCCAGCATGTCCTTCGAGTATGTCTGGCCTGGGGTTCCAGCATGTTCAGCAGGTGGTTCTGGCCTTAGGGCACCAGGTTTCACCATGTCCGGCACCTGGTTCCGGCATATCCAACAGGTGGTTCTGGCATGTCTGGCAGGTGGTTCAGGTGTGTCTGGCATGTGGTTCTGTTATGTTCAGAAGGTGGCTCCTGCGTGTCTGGTGGGTGCTTCTGGCACGTCTGGCAGTTGGTTCCAGAGTGTGTGGCTGGTGGTTCCAGCATGTCTGTGTGGTGGTTCCAACATGTCCAGTGGGTGCTTCCGGGGTGTCTGGCAGTTGGTTCCCGCATGTCCGGCAGGTGATCCCGGCATGTCCAGAAGGTGGCTATGGCGTGTCTGGGACCTGATTCTGTCATGTCATGTGGTTTTCAGCATGTCTGGGTGGTGGTTCCGTTGTGTCTGGCAGGTGATTTCGGCATGTATGGCAGGTTTTTCCAGCCTGTGTGGAAATTGGTTCTGGCATATTCAGGACCTCATTCTGGTGTGTCCAGAAGGTGGTTTTGTCATGTACAGCAGGTGTTCCCTGTGTGTCTGGCATGTGGTTCTGGCTTGTCTAGCAGGTGGTTCTGGCATGTCCGGCACCTGGTTGTGACATGTGCAGCAGGGGCTCTGGTGAGAAAAGCAGGTGGTTGTGGTGTGTCCAGCAGGTGGTTCAGGCATGTCTGGATGGTGGTTCCAACTTGTGCTGCAGGTAGTCTGACATTCTGGATCCACATGCAGGGAACACTGGAACCAGATGCCCAACATGCCAGTACCATCTGCTGGACACGCCTGAACCACCAGACTTGTGTGAACCACCTGCCAGGCACGCTGGAACCAATTGTCAGATACATCAGAAACAGTTGTTGCACACACCAAAACAAGTTGCTGGACATGACTGAAGACCTGCCGGACACGATGGAGCCACCTCCCTGATATGCCAGAAATAAGTGTTGCACATGCCAGAAGCAGGTGCTGGACGCTACTGAACCACCTACTGGACAAGCCTGAACCACCTGCTAAACATGAGTGAACCACCTGCCGGACACCCCATAACCACCTTCAAGACACACTGGAGCCCTCTGGTTGACATGCCAGAACAACCTACTGAACACACCAGAGCCAAGTGTCAGACACATTGGAACCACCTGCTGGACATGCCAGCACCACAGGCCAGACATACTGGCAGGACATGCGGGATACACCAGAACCTATTGCATGACACACTCAGACCACTTGCTGGACACCACCAAAGCATTTCCCAGGGAGGCCTGAATCAGGTGCCTGACATGCCCAAACCACCTTTCAGACATGTCAGAACCACATTTCAGAAATGCCTGGGCCACGGGATGGCCATGCCTTGACCATATGCCAGATTCAACTGGACCAGCTGACAGATATGCCAGAACTACCTGCCAGAAATACCAGAACCATCCACTGGAAACTTCTGAACCACTTGCCTTACATGCTGGAACCAACTGCCAGACGCGTCAGAACCACCTTCTGGAAAGGCCTGAAACACCTGCTGGACACTCCTGAACCACCTGCCTGACACGCTGGAAACACATGCTTGAGTCGCCTGAACCCCCTCCTGGACACACTGGAACCACCACTCAGACATGCCTGAACCATGCACCACACATGCCAGAATCAGATCCGGGACACAGCTCAACCACCTGCTGGACGCTCTGGGACCACCTGCTGGACACGCCAGAATCACCCACCAGACATGCCCAAACCAACTCCCCGACACACCAGAAGCACACACCGCACACACCAGAACCACGTTCTGAACATACCTGAACCACATTCCAGCCACACAAGAATGACCTGCCAGACATGCCAGAACCACCTGTTGGATATGCTGGAGCTAGGTGCTGGATACAATGAAACCACTTACCGAAAACGCCAGAACCAGGTGCAGGACATGCCAGAAACACCTGCCACACATGTCCAAATCACCTGTCAGATAGGCTGAAACCATGTGCTGGGCACGCCTGAACTAGCTCCCAGAAACACCAGAACCATCAGCTAGATACACCAGAAACAGGTCCAGCACAGTCCAGTACCAGGTGCCATACATGCCTGAAGCAGCTGCCAGACAAGCCAGAAACACCTGCTGGAGCAGCCCGAACCACTTTAGAGACATTCTAGAACCACATGCCAGGCATGCCAGAAGCAAGTGCCCGACATGCCAGAACCACTAGTTGGACACGCCTGAACCACCTGCCACACTTGCACGAACCACATGTCAAACATGTCATAACCACCTGCCTGAAACAACAGAACTACCTTCTGGACATGGCGGAACCACCCCCGGATACACTGCAACCAACTGCCAGACTCAATTGATCCGCCTGCTGGACCGAACTAATCCACTCTCCAAACATGGTTGAACTACCAGCCAGACACACTGGAACAACCTGCCGGACATGCCGAAATCACCTGGTGGATACACCAAAACCGGGTCCTGGATTCGCCAGAACCAACTTCAGGACAGGGCAGAACAACATGCTGGACACGCCAGAACCAGCAACCGGACATGACGGAATCAGGTCCCGGACATGCCGTAGCCACCTGCTGAACACGCCGGAATCACCTGCTGGACATGTGAGAACCAACTGCCAGACCCACCCGAAGCACCCAATGGACACATCGGAACCACCTTCTGGACATACCGGAAACTCATGCCAGACACACAGGAACCCCCTGCCTGACATGCCGGAACAACCTGAATGACAAGCCAGTATCTCCCACCAGATATGCTGGAACCACATGCCAGACAAAACTGAACCACCTGCCAGAGAAGACTGAAACACCTGCTGGATATGCCTGAACCACCTGACAGACGGTCCAGAAACACATGCCGGGCACGCCAGAGCCACCTGTTAGATATGCCAGAACCAGGTGCCGGACACGCCAGAAGCACATTCCGGACAGACCTGAACCACCTGCTGGACATGCCTGAACCAACTGCTGGACATGCCGGAACAACCTGCTTGACTGACCAGAGCCAGGCCACTTATATACTGGAACAACCCGCGAGACATACTGGAAACACCTGCCAGACATACTAGACCCACCACTCAGACACACCAGAGGCACCCACTGGACACACCAGAACCACCTTCCGAATGCACCTGAACCACATGCCAGACACACAGGAAGCAACTGCCAGACACGCCAGAACCACCTGTTGGATATGCTGGAACCGAGTGCCAGATACACTGAAACCACTTGCCGAATACACCAGAACCAGGTGCTGGACGTACCAGAACCACCTGCTGGACACGCTGGAGCCACCTGCCAGATATGCCTCAAACAGGTGTTACACATGCCAGAACCAAGTGCTAGAAATGACTGAACCACCTGCCAGGCAAGCCTGAACCCCCTTCCAGACACGTCATCACCACCTTCAGGATGCGCTGGAACCATTTATTGGACAGGCTGGAAGCACCTGCCGAACATGCTGGAGCCAGGTGTCAGACACGCTGGAACCGCCTTCTGGACACGCCAGAAACACAGGCCAGACATACTGGAAAGACATGCCAGGCATGCCGGAACCACTTGCCGGACACACTTGGACAACCTTCTGGACACCCCCAAAGCATCTCCCAGAGAGGACTGAATCACATGCCAGACACACCCAAACCACATTTCGGACACCTCAGAACCACGTTCAGAAATGCCCGGACCACGGGAAGGTCATGTCTGGACCATGTGCCGGATGCACCTGGACCGGGTGACAGACACGCCTGAACAACCTGCCTGACATGGCAGAACTACCCACTGGACATACCAGAACCATCAATTGGAAACGCCTGAACCACCTGCCTGACACGCTGGAACCTACAGCAGGAACGTCAGAACCACCACCTGGACACTCTGGAACCACGTGCCGGAGATGCCAGGACCAGGTACCGGACACACAGGAAGCACCTATCAGATACGGCAGAACCAGGTGCCAGACATGGTGAAACCACCTGTCAGATACGCCAGAATCATGTCCTGGAAAAACCTGCCAGACACCCCAGAACCACCACCCAGACATGCCAAAACCACCAACCCGATTCTGGCAGTTCCCGCAGGTGTTTCCAGCATGTCAGGCAGCTGCTTCCGGCGTGCTGGGACCTGCTTCTGTGGTCTCTGGTGGGTAGTTCCAGAATGTCCTTGTGGTGGTTCTGACGTGTCTGACAGTTGGCTCCAGCATGTCTGGGAGGTGGTTCCTGTGTGCCTGGCATGTGGTTCTGGTACGTTTGGAAGGTGGTTCCAGATTCTCTGGTGGGTGCTTCCAGCGTGTCCTGCATTTGGTTACAGCGTGTCTGGCGGGTGCTTCCGGCCTGTCTGAGTGGTTGCTCCAGTGTGTCCGGCAGGTGGTTCTGGCATGTATGGCTGGTTGTTCTGACATATAAGGTGTCTGGTTCCGGTGTATCTGGCAGGTGATTTCAGCGTTTCTGGCAGGTGGTTCCGTTGTGTCCAACAGGCACTTCCGGCGTGTCCAGCACCTGGCTCTGGCATGTTCTGCAGGTGGTTCTGGCATGTCCACCTGATATTTCCAGCACATCCTGATGATGGTTATGGCATGGTTGGCTGGTGGCTCAGGCATGTCTGGCAGGTGGTTCAGTTGTGTCTGGCACCTGGTTCTGGCGTGTGTGACCCCTGTTTCTGGCATCTCCAGGAGGTGGTTCCAGCATTTCCAGCAGGTGGTTCAGTCATGTCCAGCCCTTGGATCCAGAGTGTCTGGCGGGTGATTTTGGTGAGTCCTGAATGTGGTTCCGAACTGTCCACCAGATGGTTCCAGCACGGCTGGAAGGTGTTTCCAGCATGTCTGGCAGGTGGGTCAGGAATGTCCAGGAGGTGATTCAGGCCTGTCTGGAGGGTAGTTCCAGGATGTCTGGCACCTGATTCTGGCATGTCTGACCGGTGGATCCGGCATGCCCGCATGTGGTTCAGGAGTGTCCGTCAATTGGTTCAGGCATATGCGGCAGGTGGTTCAGTCTTTTCTGGCAGGTTGTTCATTTTTGGCTGGCAGGTTGTTCCGGCATGTCTGGCAGGTTGTACCAGCATGTCATTCACGTGTTTCTGGCATGTCAGGCAAGGGGTTCCTGAGTGTCTGGCATGAGTTTCTGGTATGTCTGGAAGGTGGTTCCAACATGTCCGTTGGGTGCTTCTGGCAGGTCCAGCAGTTGGCTCTCGCATGTCTGGAGGGTGATTCTGGTGTGTCTGGCAGGTGGCTACAGCGTGTCCTGGACCTGATTCTGTTGTGTCCATTTGGTGGTTTTACCCTGCCTGGGTTGAGGTTCTGGCGTGTCCGGCACTTGCTTCCTGCATGTCCAGAGGGTGATTCTAGCGTGTCTGGCAGGTTGTTCCTGTGTGTCAGGAACGTGGTTCCGGCTTGTACGGCGGGTGGTTCAGGTGTGTCTGGAAAGTGGTTCCCTCATGTCCAGTGGGTGATTCTGGCGTGTCTGGGACCTCATTCTGGCGTCTCCGACAGGTGGTTCCAGAGTGTCCGGGTGGTGGTTCCAATGTGTCTGGCAGTTGGTACCAGCATTTCAGGCAGGTGGCTCAGGCATTTCTGGTGGATGGTTCCAGTATGTACATCAGGTAGTTCTGATGTGTCCGGCAGGTTGTTCAGGCATGTCTGTCAGCTGGTCCAGGTGCATATGGCACATGGTCCAGGCATGGACATCCCATGATCCAGACATTTCTGAAACGTGGTTCTGACGTGTCTGAAAGGTGATTTTGGAGTATCTGGCAGCTGATTCTGGCATTTCCAGGAGGTGCTTTTGGCATGTCCGGCAGGTGGTCCAGGTGTCTCCAGCAAGTGGTTCTGGCATGTCCAGTGTGTCCTTCTAGTATGTCTGGCCTGTGGTTCCGGCATGTCCAGCAGGTGGTTCTGGCTTATCCAGCAGCTGGACCTGGCGGCACTCAGCAGGTGGTCCCAGCATGCCCACCAGATGGTTCCAGAGCATCAGGAAGGTGGTTCCGGCATGTCCAGCAGGTGGTTCAGGCTTTTCCAGCAGGTGCTTCAGTCGTTTCCAGCACCTGGTTCCAGCATGTGTGACACCATTTTCTCGCATATCAGGCAGATGGTTCTGTCGTGTCCAGCAGGTGGTTCACACAAGTTGGCAGGTGGTTCAGGCATGTCCAGCAGGTTCTTTGTGTGGGTCTGGCAGGAGGTCCGGGTGTGTCCAGTGGGTGTTTCTGGCCTCTCTGTGGTGTCCTTCCAGCATGTCTGGCCTTTGGTACTGGCGTGTCTGACTGTTGGATAAGGGTTGTCCTCTGGATGGTTCTGTCATGTCCCAGTGGTGGTTCCATCATGTCCGCCTGGTGGTTCTGGCGTGTCCAGCAGGTGGTTCCAACGTGTCTGGCATGTGCTTCCAGCGTGTGCTGCACCTTTCTGGCGTATCAGGTAGGTGGTTCCAGCGTGTCCAGCACATGGTTCCAGTGTATCAGGCAGGTGATTTCAACATGTCCGGGAGGTGGTTCCAGCGTGACTGGCACATGGATTCGGTGTGTCTGGCAGCTGATTCAGGCCTTTCCGGGAGGTGATTTGAGGGTGCCCAGCAGGTGATCCAGGTGTGTCCGGCAAGTGGTTTCAGCATGTCTGGAGTGTCCTTCCAGTATGTCTGGCCTGTGGTTCTGGTGTGTCCAGCACCTGTTCCAGCGTGTTTGGTAGGTCGCTCTGGCAGGTCCACCAGATGGTTCTGGCATGTCCGGAAGTTGGTTGTGGCATGTCCGGCACCTGGTTCTGGCATGTGAGAGACCTGTTTCTGGTGTATCTAGCCTGTGGCTCCAGGGTGTCCTGTAGGTGGTTTACTCATGTCCAGCACCTTGTTTCGGCGTATGTGACACTGGTTTCTGGCATATCCAGCAGGTGGTACTGGCGTGTCATTCAGGTGGTTCTGGCGTTTCAGGCAGGGGCTTCCTGTATGTCTGGCATGAGTTTCCGCTATGTCTGTAAGGCAGTTCCAATGTGTCCGGTGGGTGCTTCCCGCATGTCTGGCAGTTGGTTCCTGCATGTCTTCTGGGTGGATAAGGGTTGTCTTGTTGGTGCGACTGGCGTGTGCAGATGGTGGTTCCATTGTGTCCATCGAGTGGTTCTGTGGTGCCCATCTGGTGGTTCCTGCATGCCCAGCAGGTGGTTCCGACATGTCCGGCATCTGGTTCTGGCATGTACTGCACCTGTTTCTGGCCTATCTGGCAGGTGGTTCAGTCTTGTCTGACAGGTGATTCTGGACTGTCCATCAAGTGGTTCAGGGGTATTTGGCAGGTGGTTCAGTCTCGTCTGGAATGTGGTTCAGGCTTGTCCAGTAGCTGGTTCCAGCGTGTCTTGCAGGTGGTTCCAGAGTGTCTGGCACCTGGTTCCAGCATGTCCGGCAGGTGGTTCTAGTGTATCAGGCAGGTGGTTCCACCATGACCGGCACCTGGTTCTGGTGTGTCCATCAGGTGTTTCCAGTCTTACAGGCACCTGGTTCTGGCATATCTATGATGTGGTTCTGGTGCTCACAGCAGGCTGTTCTGGCATACCTGGCAGGTGGTTCAGGCATTTCCGGCACTTGATTCAGGCTTGTCCAACATGTGGTTCAGGTGTGTCTGGCACCTGTTCTGGCGTGTCAAGCACATGGTCCCGGCGTATCTGTCAGGTCATTCTGGCATGTCTGGCATGTTTTTGGGGCGTGTCTGGAAGGTGGTTCTATTGTTTCCAGCAGGTGGTTCAGGTATGTCCAACAGGTGGTTCTGGCATATCAGGCAGTTGATTCTGCCACGTCTGGCACCTGGCTCTGGTGTGCCCATCAGGTGTTTCTGGACTTATAGGCACCTGGATCTGGCATATCTGGGAGGTGGTTCCAGTGCTTCTGGCAGGTGTTTCTTTCATGTCCAGCACCTGGCTCTGGCATGTCGGTAGGTGGTTCTGGCAGTCTGGCAAGTTATTCAGGTGTATCCAATAGGTGATCCAGGTGCATCTGGCACATGGTCCATCCATGGCCATCTCGTGGTCCAGGTGTTTCTGAAATGTGGTTCTGAGGTGCCCGAAAGGTGGATTGGGTGTGTCTGCCAGGTGCTTTGGGCATGACCCACTGTGGCCCGGGTGTGTCCGGTGGGTGGTTCCCGTGCATCTGGCAGCTGGTTCTGGCATGTCCGGCAGGTGGTTCAGGCATGTCTGGCACTTGATTCATGATTGTCTGACAGGTGGTTCTGGTGTGTATGGCAGGTCGTTCTGCCATGTCCGGCACTTGGTTCAGGCTTGTCCAACAGGTGATTTGTGTGTGTCTTGCACATGGTCTGGGGTGTCCACAACATGGTTCTGGTGTATCTGGCAGCTGGTTCAGGCCTCTCCAGCAGGTGCTTTGGGCATCTCCAGCACGTGGTTCTGGCATGTCCAGCGTGTCCTTCCTGTACATCTGGCCTGTGGTTCTGCCATGCCACACAGGTGGATAAGGGTTGTCCAAGGGTTGGTTCCAGTGTGTCCAGCACCAGGTTCTGGCGTGTCCAGCAGGTGGTTTTGGCTTGTCTGTGTGGTGACTCTAGCATGTCCGGCAGGTGGTTCCTGCCTGTCTGGCACTTGGTTCAGGCCTGTCTGGCAGGTGGCTCTGGCTTATCAGGGACCCTGTTCCAGCATATCCAACACATGGTTCTGGAGTGTCCAGCAGGTCATTCTGGCATGTCTGGGATGTGGTTACAGTGTGTCCTTCAGGTGGATCATGCATGTCTGGTAGGTGGCTCAGGCATGACTGGCAGGTGGTTCAGGCTTCTCTCGCGGGTGGTTCATATGTGTCCGGCTCCTGTTCCCGGCCTGTGCGGCACCTGTTCTCCCATATCCAACAGGTGGTATCGGCATGTCCAGCAGGTCATTCTGGTATTTCTGGTACCTGGTTCGGGTGCATCTGGCAGGTGGCTTTAGCATAGCTGGCAGGTGGTTCCTGCGTGTCCTGCACCTTGTTCCAGCATGTCCGGCAGGTGGTTCTGGTGGTCCAGAAGGTTGTTCCATTGTGTCTGGAGGGTGGATCAAGCATGTCCGTCAGGTTATTCAGGTGTGTCCAGGGATTTGTTCAGGTGTGTCCGGTGGATGTTTCAGACATGTCTGGTGGGTGGTTGAGGCGTCTCTGGCGGGTGGTTTAGGGGTGTCCGGAGGGTGATTCAGTCGTGTCCAGTGGGTTATTCGGGTGTGTCCGGTGGGTGGTTCTGGCGTGTCCGTGTGGTGGTTCCATTGTGTCCATCACCTGGTTCCGGCATATCTGGCAGGTGGTTCCTGCATGCCAGGCAAGGGTTTTCGGAGTGTCTGTCAGTTGGTTCAGGCATATCCTACAGTTGGTTCAGGCTTGTCCCACACCTTGTTTTGGCATATCTGGCAGGTGGTTTCAGCATATCTGGCACCTGCTTCAGGCATATCCAACTTGTGGTTCTGATGTTTCTGGCAGTTGGTTCCGGCATGTCTGGCCTGTGTTTCCGGGCGTCTGGAGGGTGGATAATGGTTGTCCTGCAGGTGGTTCTGGAGTGTGCGGGTGGTGGTCCCATAGCTTCTGGCGGGGGGTTCTTGCATGTCCGTCAGGTGGCTCGGGCATGTCCAGCAAGTGGTTCCAACGTGTCCAGCATCTGGTTCCAGCCTGTGCTGCACCTCTTCCCGGCATATCTGGCTGGTGGTCCCAGCGTCTCCGGCAGGTGGTTCTGGGGTGTCTGGCACATGGTTCCGGCATATCAGGTAGGTGATTTAGACGTTCCCATCACTTGGTTCCAGTGTTTCTGTCAGCCGGCTCTGGCGTATTCCGCAGGTGGTTTCAGCATATTCGGCACCTGATTCCAGCGTATCTGACAAGTGATTCTGGCATGTCTGGCAGGTGGTTCCAGTGTGTCTGGTGTGGTTCCAGTGTGTCCGGAAGTGGGTTCCGGCGTGTCTGGTAGATGCTTCCGGCCTGTCTGGAAGTTGGGTCTGGGGTGTCCAGTGGGTGACTCCAGCTTGTCGGGCAGGTGGTTCCAGACTGTCCAGCAAGTGGTTCCAGCATGTCCCAGACCTGATTCTGGCATACAGTGGGTGGTTCCGGCATGTCTGGCAGGTTGTTCCTGCGTATAAGTGGCCTGGTACTGGCATATCCAGCAGGTGATTTTGGCATCTCCAGCAGGTGGTTCTGGCGTGTCAGGTGGGTGGTTCCAGCATGTCAGGTGCTGGTTCTGGCTTGTCCGGCAGGTGATTCCACTGTGTCGGGCTGGTTGTTCTGGGGTGTCTGGCTGGTGGTTCCAGTGTGTCCTGGAACTGATTCTGGAGTGTCAAGCATGTGGTTCTGGTGTGTCCGTGTGGTGATTCCAGCATGTCCAATGGGTTGTTCCAGCATATCCAGCACCTGGTTCAGGAGTATTTGGCAGGTGATTTTGGCGTATCCTGCAGATGGTTCCGATGTGTCCAGCACCTGATTCTGGCATATCCTGTAGGTGATTTCAGCGTATCTGGCAGGTAGTTATTGTGTCTAGCACCTCATTCCGGCATGTCCAGGAGGTGGTTCCGGCATGTCTGGCTGGTGGTTCCAGCATGTCTGGCAGGTGGTTCCAGTATGTCCTGTGGGTGATTGAGGCATGTCTGGAAGGTGATTCCAGTGTGTGCAGGGGTTGGGTCAGCTGTGTTCAGCAAGTGGATGAATGGTGTCTGGCTGATGTGTCAATCGTGTCCTGTGGGTGCTTACTCCATGTCCTGGGTGCAGTGCCGGCATGTCAGGAAGGTGGTTCTCTCATGTCCGGGGAGCGATTCTGGCATATCAGGAAGGTGGTTCTGGCGTGTCCAGCAGGTGGTTATGGCATGTCAGGCATGTGGTTCTTGTTGTCCGACTGGTGGTTCTTGCCTGTATGGCAGGTGGATCAAGCTTGTCTGGCAGGTGATTCATGTGTGTCCAGCGGGTGGTTCAGGTGTGATAAATAAAAATGGCAAGCAATAGGATATATTGAAGCATATGAGGAAGCCATTTGGTATAAACCTAATTTGGCCTGACTTTGTCTTTTCCAAAAGGGCCTGACTGTGGCCATTGGGCATGCATTGTATATCTGCTTTAAAACATTTCCTATGGCAAGAACAAAGGCCCTTGAGATAAATGTGTAACTTCCCCCCCATTGGCATTTCCTTGAGGATAAGCATCTTTCCTTAGGCTAGGAACTGATTGCTGCACTCACCTTTGACCACCCAGCTCACCTGTGACCACCCAGCTTGAGACAACAGACTGCCACCCTGCTGTGTTCACTGAGACAGAAGACCTACCTTCTATTTTCATCAATTGCTGTGCTGACAGAGCAGTCTTGTGACTATTGTAAAAGGGACATTTCAATCCCATGTGAAACATCCTCTCTTGGGGTATATAACCACTCTGTGCACCCCACTTCTTTGGAGCCCTTTCTTCCTTTGGGAAGAAAGGCCCTGGGCCATGGTCCTCAGATTTCAGCTCAGAATAAACTCTCCCAATTTTTCATTTATAGATTGACTATGGATTATTTTCGTCGACAGGTGTGTCCAGCGGCCGTTTCTGGTGTGTCCGGCAGGTGGTTCTGGTGTCTCACGGACCTGATTCCGGTGTGTCTGTCAGGTGGTTCCAGTGTGTCTGAGTGGTGGGTCCAGCGTTTCTGGTGGGAAGTTCTAGCATTTCCAGCAGGTTGTTCCAGTGTATACGGGGCATGGTTCTGGCATAGCAGGCAGCTGCTTCTGGCGTGTCCAGCAGGTGGCTCTGGCATATCCGGGACCTTATTCTGTCATGTCCAGTGGGTGGTTTTGGTGTGTCCATGTGGTGGTTCTGGTGTGTCTGGCTTGTGGTTCCGGCATGTCCAAAAGTTGGTTCCAGGGTATCCAGGACCTGGTTCCAGTGTATCCCACATGTGATTTCGGCATGTCCAGCAAGTTGTTATGGTGTGTCCAGCAGGTGGTTCCGGTGTGTCAAGCAAGTGCTTCTGGCATGTCCGGCACGTGGTTCCAGACTGTCCGGCACATGGCTCAGGTGGTTCTGGCATGTCTGACACCTGGTTCCATCGTTTCCGGGGAGTGGTTCTGGCATGTCAGGAGGGTGGTTCTGAAGTGTCCAGCAGGTGGTTCCAGCGTGTCTGGCCTGTGGCTCCAGCGTGTCCGTCAGGTGGATCAGGGTTGTCTGGCAGGTGGTTCAGTCATGTCCAGATCCTTTTTCTGGTGTGTGCAGCACCTGTTTCTGGTGTATCCAACAGGTGGTTCCAGCATGTCCATCAGTTGGTTCCAGAGTTTCCAGCACATGGTTCTGGCATATCAGGCAGGTGGTTTCAGGGTATCCATTATCTGGTTTCATTGTATCTGACAGGTCATTCCTGCAGGTCTGGCAGTTGGTTCAGGCATGTGTGGCAGGTGGTTCCGGCATGTGTGGCAGGTAGTTCCGGCATGTCCTTCAGGTGGTTCCAGCATGTCATGCAGGTGGTTGTGGCATGTCCAGAAGGTGGTTCCATGTTATCTGGTGGTTGGTTCTGACATGTCCAGCAGGTGGTTCCAGTGGTCCGGCTGGTTGTGCCAGCGTGTCTGGAGGGTTGATCAACCATGTCTGGCGGGTGATTCAGGCATGTCTATGGAGTGGTTCAGGCATGTCTGTCACACGGTTCGGGCATAATGGCCATCTTGTTCTGCCATATCCAGTGAGTGGTTCCAGCATGACCTACGGTTAGTTTTGGCGTGTCCAGTGAGTGATTCTGGCATGTTGGCAGGTGGTTCTGGGGACTCCAGTACCTGGTTCTGGCACAACTGGCAGGTGGTTCAGTCGTGTCTCGCACCTGGTTCCAGCATGTGCTGCACCTGTTTCTGGCATATCCAGCAGGTGGTTCTGGCATGTCTGGCAGGTGGTTCTGGCATGTCAGGTACATGGTTCTGGAGTATCATGCAGGTGATTTTTACATGTCCGGCAGGTTGTTCTGGCATGTCCAGCACCTGGTTCTGGCATATCCGAGAGGTGGTTCCGGTGTGTCTGTTATGCAGTTCTGGCATGTTCGGCACTTGGTTCTGGCATATCCAGCAGGTGATTTTGACGCGTCCAGCAGGTGGTTTCAGCATGTCTGGCACCTGATTCCGTTGTATCCAACAGATGGTTCCATAGTGTCCAGCATATGGTTCCAGCATGTCCAGCACCTGGTTCCGGTGTGTCTTGCAGGTGGTCCTGGCATGTCTGGCACCTGGTTCCTGTGTGTCTGGGGGGTGATTCTGGTATTTCTGGCAGGTAGTTAAGGCATGTCCAGCAGGTGGTTCTGGTGTGTCTGTCACCTGGTTCTGGCGTGTCCAGAAGGTGGATCTGGCATGTCCAGCAGGTGGTTAAGGCGTGTCCAGTAGGTGATTCTGGTGTGTCTGGCAGCTGGTCCAGGCCTCTCCAGCAGATGTTTTCGGCCTGTCCAGCATGTGGTTCTGGCGTGTCCAGCACGTCATTCCTGTATGACTGGCCTGTGGTTCCAGCATGTCAGGCGGTTGGGATAAGGGTTGTCTGGCTGGTGGTTCCGGCATGTCCGGCACCTGGTTCTGGAGTGTCCATCATTTGTTTCTGCAGTTTCCAGCAGGTGCTTCTGGCACGTCTGGGAGGTGGCTCTGCCATGTCCAGGACCTGATTCCAGCATGTCCGGCAGGTGGTTCTGGCATGTCTGGCAGGTGGTTCCAGCATGTCAGGGTGGTGGTTCTGGCGTCTGTGGTGACTGGTTCTAGCATATCCATGTGGTGATTCCAACATGTCCAGCAGGTGTTACCAGCGTATCTGGCACCTGGTTCAGGCATATCTGGCAGGTTATTTCAGCATGTCCAACAGGTTGTCCTGGCATGTCAGGCATGTGGTTCTGGCATGTCCAGCACCTGGTTCTGGTGTATCTGGCAGGTGGCTTCTGGGTATCTGGCACTTGGTTCTGCAGTATCCAACAGTTGCTTCCTGCGTGTCATTCAGGTGCTTATGGCATGTCAGGAAGGTGGCTCTGGCAGTCTGAGTGGTGGCTCCAGCCTGTTTGGCAGTTGGATCAAGCATGACTGGTGGGTGATTCTGGCATGTCCAGCAGATGGTTCAGGCGTGTCCGGCACCTGATTCCAGCTTTTCTGCCACCTGATTCTGTCGAATCCAGCAAGTGGTTTCAGTGTGTCTGGCATGTGGTTCCAGCATGTCCAGAAAGCAACTCCAGCATGTGTGGTGGGTGGCTCCTGAGTGTCCGGTGGGTGACTCTGGCAGGTCAGGCTGGTGGTTCCAGCATGTCTGGCAGGTAGTTCAGTCATGTCAGGCAGGTGGTTCAGGCATATCTGGCACCTGGTTCCAGCGTGTGTGGCACTTGTTACTGGCTTATTCGGCAGGTGGTTCTGGCGTGTCCAGCAGGTGATTCCAGTGTGTCCGGCACATGGTTCTGCTGTATCCGGCTGGTACTTTCAGGGAAGCAAGCACCTGGTTCTGGCGTATCCGACAGGTGGTTCTGGCGTGTCCAGAAGTTGGTTCCATCGTGTCTTGCGGGTTGTTCCAGCATGTCTGAGGAGTGGTTCCAGCATGTCCAGAAAGTGGTTCCTTCATGTCTGGCAGGTGGTTCAGTCGTGTCTAGCACCAGGTTCTGGCGTGTGCGACACCTGTTTCTGGAGTATCCTGCAGGTGGTTCACTCATGTCCGGCAGGTGATTCCGGCATACCCATCATGTGGTTCCAGCATGTCCAGCACCTGGTGCCAGCTTATCTGGCAGGTCGTGCAGGCATGGCCGGCAGGTGGTTCTGGATGCCCGTCAAGTGATTCAGGCATATCCGGCATGTAGTTCAGTCTTCTCTGGCATGTGGTTCAGATGTGTCTGGCATCTTGTTCCAGCACATCTTGCAGGTGGTTCTGGTGAGTCTCACACCTGGTTCTGGCATTTCTGGCTGGTGGTTCCGGGGTATAAGGCAGGTGGTTCAGGCGTGACAGGCACCTGTTTCTGGTGTCTCCAGAAGGTGGTTTCGGTGCTTCCAGCAGGTAGTTCTAGTGTCTCTGGAAGATGGTTCAGGCACGTCTGTCAGGTTGTTCTGGAGTGTCCAGCAGGTGGTTCTGGTGTGTCTGGCACCTGGTTCTGGCATGTCCAACAGGTGGTTCCAACATGTCCAACGGATGGTTCCGGTGCATCCAGGAGGTGGTTCCTGCATGTCAGGAAGGTGGTTCAGGCGTGTTCATCAGGTGGTTCTGGCATGCGCAACAGATAGTCCAGCGTGTCCAGAAGGTGTTTCTGGCATGTCTGGCTGGTGGTTCACTTGTGTCTGGCACCTGGTTCTGGCGTGTGCGGCAGCTGTTTCTGGCCTATCCAGCAGGTGCTTAAGGTGTGCCCAGCAGGTCATTCAGGCGTGTCTGGCACTTGGTTGAGGCTTGTCTGTGAGGTGGTTCACACCTTTCTGAAGGTGGTTCTGGCTTTTCTGACCCCTGTTTCTGGTATATCTGGCAGGTGGTTCCAGAGTTTCCAGCAGGTGGTTCAGTTATGTCCATCTCTTGGATCCGGCCTGTCTGGTGTGTGATTCTGGAGTGCCCTGCATGTGGTTCCGAACTTTCCACCAGATGGTTCCAGTGCATCCAGAAGGTGTTTCCAGTGTGTCTGGCAGGTGGTTCAGGCATGTCCAGGAGGTGGTTCAGGCCTATCCACAAGGTGGTTCCAGCATGTCTGGCACCTGGTTCTGGCATATCTGACAGGTGAATCCGGCGTGCCCCGCATGTGGTTCAGGAGTGTCCGTCAATTGGTTCAGGCATATCCGTCAGGTGGTTCAGTCTTTTCTGGCTGGTCATTCAGTTTTGGCTGGCAGGTTGTTCTGGCATGTCTGGCGGGTTGTACTGGCGTATCATTCAGGTGGTTCTGGTGTGTCAGGAAAGGGGTTCCTGAGTGTCTGGCTTGAGTTTCTGGTATGTCCGGAAGGTGGTTCTGACATGTCCATTGGGTGCTTCTGGCAGGTCTGGCAATTGGTTCCTGCATGTCCGGAGGGTGATTCTGGCATGTCTGGCAGGTGGCTACGGCATGTCCGGGACCTGATTCTGTTGTGTCCGTTTGGTGGTTTCACCCTGCCCGGGCTGTGGTTTTGGCGTGTCCATCAGTTGCTTCCTGTATCTCCGGAGGCTGATTCCGGGGTGTCTGGCAGGTTGTTCCAGTGTGTCAGGCACATGGTTCCAGCTTGTCCGGTAGGTGGTTCTGGCGTGTCAGTCACGTGGTTCAGGCGTGTCCGAAATGTGTTTCCCTCGTGTCTGCTGGGTGATTTTGGCATGTCCAGGACCTCATTCTGGCATCTCCTGCGGGTGGTTCCAGAGTGTCTGGGTGGTGGTTCCAATGTGTCTGGCAGTTGGTACCAGTGTTTCAGGCAGGTGGCTCAGGCATTTCCAGTGGATGGTTCTGGTGTGCATGTCAGGTAGTTCTGGTGTGTCTGGCAGGTTGCTCAGGCATGTCTGTCAGCTGGTCCAGTTGCATCCAGCACATAGTCCAGGCATGGCTGTCCTATGGTCCAGGCATTTCTGAAACGTGGTTCTGACATGTCCGAAAGATGGTTTTGGAGTGTCCGGCAGCTGATTCTTGTGTCTCTGGGAGGTGCTTTGGGCATGTCCAGCAGGTGGTCCGGGTGTGTCCAGCAAGTGGTTCTGGCATGTCCGGTGCATCATTCCAGTATGTCTGGACTGTGGTTCCGGCCTGTCCAGCAGGTGGTTCCGGCTTGTGCAGCAGCTGGTACCGGCATGCTCGGCAGGTCTCCCTGGCATACTCACCAGACAATTCCGGCGTGTACAGAAGTTGGTTGCAGTGTGTCCGGCAGCTGGTTCAGATGTGTCCAGCAGGTGGTTCTTGCTTTTCCAGCAGGTGGTTCAGTCGTGTCCAGCACCTCGTTCCGGTGTGTGCAACACCTGTTTCTGGCATATCCAGTAGGTGGTTCTGGCGTGTCCGGCAGGTGGTTCATGTAAGCTGGCAGGTGGTTTGGGCGGGTGCAGCAGGTTGTTTGGGCAGGTCTGGCTGAGGTCCGGGTGTGTCTGGCAGGTGTTTCTGGCCTCTCCATCGTGGCCTTCTGGCATGTCTGGCCTTTGGTGCCGGCATCTGTGGCGGTTGGATAAGGGTTGTCCTGAGGGTGGTTTCGGCATGTCCCAGTGGGGGTTCTATCGTGTCCAGCTGGTAGTTCTGGAGTGTCCAGAAAGTGGTTCGATGTGTCTGGCATCTGGTTCCAGAGTGTTCTGCACCTGTTTCTGGCATATCCATCAGGTGGTTCCAGCATCTCTGGCACATGGTTTCAGTGTATCAGGCAGGTGATTTCAACGTGTCCAAGAGGTGGTTTCAGCATGTCCAGCACATGGTTTCGGCATATCTGGCAGGTGATTTGGACGTGTCCGGCAGGTGTTTCTGGAGTGTCTGGCACCTGGTTCCGGCATGTGTTTGACCTGTTTCTGGCGTATCTGACCTGTGGCTCCAGTGTACCCAGCAAGTGGTTCACTCGTGTCCGGCACCTGGTTTTGGTGTGTGCAACACCTGTTTCTGGCATATCCAGCAGGTGGTACCAATGTGTCATACAGGTGGTTCCAGCGTGTCAGGCAGGGTGTTCCTGTGTGTCTGGCATGAGTTTCCAGTATGTCTGGAAGGTGGTTCTGACATGTCTGGTGGGTGGCTACAGCATGTCCGGGACCTGATTCCATCATGTCCGGTTGTTGGTTTCATCCTGTATGGGTGGTGGTTCTGGCGTGTCTGGCAGTTGGTTCCCATATGTCCGGAAGCTGATTCCGGCGTGTCCGCCTGGTGGCTACAGCATGTCCATAACCTGATTCTGTCATGTCCGCTTGGTGGTTTTGGCATGTCCAGGTGGTGATTTTGGCATGTCTGGAAGGTTGTTCCGGCCTGTCCAGGAGTTGGTTCTGGCATATCCAGGACCATGTTCCGGAGTGTCTGGCAGGTGGTTCACACAAGTCTGGCAGGTGGTTCAGGCGTGTCCAGCAGGTGGTTCTGGCACATCAGGCCTGTGGTTCAGGCCTCTCCATCGGATGGTTCAGACTTGTCCAGCAGGTGGTTCAGTCGTGTCCAGCACCTGGTTCCAGTGTGTGTGACACCAGTTCCTGGCGTATCTGGCAGGTGGCTCCAGCATGTCTAAAGGGGCTTCAGTCGTGTCTGGCACCTGGTTTCTGAATGTGAGACACATGTTTCTGGCATATCCAGCAGGGGATCCAGCATGTCTGGTAGGTGGTTCACGCAAGTCTGGCTGGTGTCTCCAGCGTGTCCAGCAGGTGGTTCAGTTGTGTCCGGCACCTGGTTTCTGCATGTCTGACACCTGTTTCTGATGTATCCTGTAGGTGGTTCCGGTGTATCTGACAGGTGGTTCCTGCATGTCTGGCAGGTGGTTCCGGCGTGTCCAGCATGTGGTTCTGGTATTTCTGCAAGCTGGTTCCAGCATGTCTGCTGTGTTCTTCCAGTGTGTCCAACAGTTGGTTCTGGCGTGTCTGGTGGATGATTTTTGCGTGTCCAGTAGGTGGTTCCATTGTGTCCGGCAAGTGGCTCCAGTGTGTCCCAGACCTGATTCTGGCGTGTCTGGCAGGTGGTCCCGGTGTGTCCGATTGGTGGTTCCAGTGTGCCTGGCGGGTGGTTGCAGCATGTCCAGTGGGTTGTTCCAGTATATAAGGGGCCTGGCTCTGACATATCTGACATGTGATTTTGGCCTGTCCAGCAGGTGGTTCTGAAATGTCCAGCAGGTGGTTCTCGTGTGTCCAACCAATGGTTCTGATGCATCTGGAATGTGGTTCTGGTGCATCCCGCATGTGGTTCAGGCCTCTCTGGCAGGTGGTTCAGGCTTGTCCAGCAAGGGCTTCATTTGTTTCCAGCACCTGGTTCTGGCATGTGCTGTACCTGTTTCTGGTGCATTCAGCAGGTGGTTCCAGTGTGTCCGGGATCTGATTCCAGCATGTCCGGCGTGTGGTTCCAGCTTGTCCATGTGGTGGGTCTGGCATGTCTGGTGGGTGATGCTGGCGTGTCCAGCAGGTAGTTTGGGACTGTCTGGCATGTGGTTCTGGCATTTCCTGGACCTGATTCTGGCATGTAGAAGGGGTTGGTTCCAAGATATCAGAGACTTGGTTCAGGGGTATTCGGCAGGTGTTTTCAGCATATCTGGCAGGTCATTCCAGTGTGTCTGGCACCTGGTTTTGGCATATCTGACAGGTGGTTTCAGCATATCCAGCAGGTGGTTCTCGTGTGTTTGGCACCTGGTTCTGGCATGTCTGGCAGATGGTTCTGGCAGTTCAGCATGTTGTTCCAGCTTGTCTGGATGGTGGATCAAGCATGTCTGGTGGGTGATTCAGGGTTGTCCAGCGGGTTGTTCAGGCTTGTCTAGCAGGTGGTTCAGGCATGTCCAGCAGGTGGTTAAGGCATGTCTGGCACTGGTTAGGGCATTACAGCCAACTGCTTCTGGCATATGCAGTGGGTGGTTCCTGCATGTCCAGTGGTTGCTTCTAGTATGTCCAGAACATGATTCTGGCATCTCCGGCAGCTGGTTCTGGCATGTGCAGATGGTGGTTCCATCATCTCCGGCATGTGGTTCCAGTGAGTCTGATACCTGGTTCTGGCATATCTGGCAAGTGCTTCTGACATGTCTGGCACCTGGTTCTTGCATATCCGACAGGTGGTTCCGATGAGTCAGGAGGGTGGTTATGGCATGTCTGGCCTCAGGTTATGGTGTGTCCAGCAGGTGGTTCTGGCTTGTCCGGGTGGTTGTTCTGGCATGTCTGGCACGTGTTTGGTGGATATCTGGAAGGGGATTCTATTGTGTCTAGTGGGTGGTTCTGGTGTGTCCAGCAGGTGGATTCTGCTCTTTCTGGTGGATGGTTCTGTTATGTCTGGCGGGTAGTTCTGGCATGTCTGGCAGGTTGTTCAGGCATATGCATCAGGTGGTCGAGGTGCATTGAGCACACGGTCCAGGCATGGCCATCCCCTGGTCCAGGCGTTTCTGAAATGTGGCTGTAACATGTGTGAAAGGTGGTTTGGGTGTGTCCATCAGGTGCTTCGGGTATGTCCGACATGTGCTGATGTGTCTGCATGCCTTTCTGGCATGTCTGGCCTGTGGTTCTGGCATGTCTGGTGGATGGATAAGGGTTGTCCTGCCGGTGGTTCTGGTGTGTCCGGGTGGTGGTTCCATTGTGTCCGGCAGGTGGTTCTGGTGTGTCCATCATGTGGTTCTGGCATGTCCAGCAGGTAGGTGGTTCTGATGTGTCCGGAACCAGGTTCTGGCATGTCCGTCAGGTGTTTCCAGGCTTACAGTCACCTGGTTCTGACATATCCTGGAGGTGGTTTCAGTGTATGCTGCACCTGGTTCTGGCATATCCAACAAGTGTTCCTGGCATGTCTGGCAGGTGATTCCTGTGTGTCTGACATATGGCTCTGGTACATTTGGAAGGTGGTTCTGGCATGTCCAGTAGGTGCTTCTGGCATGTCTGGAAGTTGGTTCTGGTGCGTCTGGCGGGTGATTCTGATGTGTCCATCAGGTGGTTCGTGTCTGGCACCTGCTTTCAGTGTGTGCAATGACTTTTTCTGGTGTATCCGGTAGGTGGTTCTGGCATGTCTGGCAGGTGGTTCCGACATGTTGGCCAGGTGGCTACAGCATCTCCGGGACCTGATTCCATTGTATCTGGTTGGTGGTTTCACCCTGCCCAGGTTGTGGTTCCAGAGTGCCTGGCAGTTGCTTCCCGCATGTCTGGAGGGTGATTCTGGTGTGTCCAGCAGTTTCGTCCAGCATGTCAGGCAGGTGGTTCCAGCTTATCCAGCTTGTGGTTCTGGCATGTCAGTCAAGTGGTTCATGCATGTCCAGAAAGTGGTTCTCGCATGTCTGGTGGGTGATACCGGCATGTCCGGTACCTCATTCTGGCATCTCTGGCAGGTGGTTCCAGAATGTCTGGGTGGTGGTTCCGATATGTCCAGCAGTTGGTACCAGCATTTCAGGCAGGTGGCTCAGGCATTTCCAGTGGATGGTTCCTGTATGTCTGGCGGGAAGTTCCAGCATTTCCGGCAGGTTGCTCAGGCGTGTCTGTCAGCTGGTCCAGGTGCATCCGGCACATGGTCCAGGCATGGCCATTCCATGGTCCAGGCATTTCTGAAATGTGGTTTTGATGTGTCCGAAAAGTGTTTTGGGCGTGTCTGGCATCTGATTCAGGCCTCTCTGGGAGGTACTTTTGGGGTGTCTGGCAGGTGGTCAAGGGTCTGTCCGGCAAGGGGTTCCGGCATGTCCAGTGTGTCTTTCCAGTATGGTTGGCCTTTGGTTCCAGCTTGTCCAGCAGCTGGTTCTGGCATGTCCGACACCTGGTTCCGGCATGTTCGGCAGGTGGTTCTGGCATGTTGACCAGATGGTTCCAGTGCATCTGGAATGTGGTTGTGGCATGTCCAGCAGGTGGTTCAGTCCTCTCCAGCATGTGGTCTGGCTTGTCAGGCAGGTGGTTCAATCTTGTCCAGTACCTGGTTCTGGCATGTGCAGCATCTGTTTCTGGCATACCCGGCAGGTGGCTTCATGGTGTCTGGCACCTGGTTCTTCCGTATCCAACAGGTGGTTCTGACGTGTCGGGCAAGTGGTTCTGTGGTGTCAGGAAGGTGGTTCTGGAGTGTCAGTCAGGTGGTTCTGGTTTGTCCGGAAGGTGGTTCTGACGTTTCCGGCAGATGATTCCAGTGGTTTCTGCAGGTGGTTCCAGCATGTCTGGCAGGTGCTTCCAGCGTGTCTGGCACATTTTTGTGGTGTATCTGGCAGGTGATTCCAGTGTGACCGGTAGGTGGTTCATGCAAGTCTGGCAGGTGGTTTGGGTTTGTCCAGCAGCTGGTTCTGGCGTGCCCGACATGTGGTCCTGGAATGTCCATAAAGTGGTTGAGGCTGGTCCAGCAGGTGTTTCAGGCTTGTCCGGCAGCTGCTTCAGGCGTGTCCGGCACCTGGTCACAGCCTGTGCTGGACCTGTTTCTCATGTATTGGGGAGGTGGTTCCGGCTTGTCCGGCACATGATTTCGGTGTATCAGACAGGTGACTTGGACGTGTCTGGCAGGTGTTTCCAGAGTGTCTGGCACCTGATTCCGGCATATCCAACTGGTGGTTCCAGGGTGACTGGTAGGTGGTTCCTGTGTGTCAAGCATGTGGTTCTGGTACTTTTGGAGTGTTGTTATGGCCTCTCCCTTGGGTGCACACTGCATGTCTGACCATTGGTTCCAGCGTGTCCGGAGGCTCATTCTAGCATGTCCGGCAGGTGGTTCGGACTCTCCAGCAGGTGGTTTCTCCATGTCCTGGACCTGATCCTGGTGTGTCTGCCAGGTGGTTCTGGCATGTCTGAGTGTGGTTCCAGTGTGCCCAGTGGGTGGTTCCAGGATGTCTGGCAGGTTGTCCTGGCATACGAGGGGCCTGGTTCCAGCATGTCTGGCAGGTGCTTCTGGTGTGTCTGGGACCTGATTCTGGGGTCTCCGGTGGGTGGTTCCAGATGTCGGGTGGTGGTTCCAATGTGTCTAGCAAATGGTTCAGGCATTTCCAGTCAATGGTTCTGGTATGTCCGGCAGGTAGTTCCAATGTGTCTGGCAGGTTGTTCAGGCATGTCTGTCAGCTGGTTCAGGTGCATCCAGCACATCGTCCAGGCATGGCCGTCCCATGGTCCAGGCATTTCTAAAATGTGGTTCTCACGTCTCTGAAAGGTGGTTTTGGCATGTCCAGCAGCTGATTCTGGCATCTCTGGGAGTTGCTTTGAGCATGTCCGGCAGGTTGTCCGGGTGTGTCCAGCAAGTGGGTCCAGGGTGTCCAGCGTGTCCTTCCCATATGTCTGGACTGTTGTTCCGGCATTTCCCGCAGGTGGTACCGGCTTGTCTGGCAGATGGTTCCGGCATGCTCGGCAGGTGTTCCTGACATGCCCACCAGATGGTTCCGGCTCGTCTGGAAGATGGTTGACATGTCTGACTGGTGGTTCAGACCTCTACAGCAGGTTGTTCCAGCTTTTCTGACAGGTAGTTCATTCGTGTCCAGCACCTAGTTCCAGCTTGTGTGACACCTGCTTCTGGCATATCCAGCAGGTGGTTCTGGCATGTCCAGTAGGTGGTTCACACAAGTCTGGCAGGTGGTTCAGGTGTGTCTAGCAGGTTCTTCAGGTGGGTCTGGAAGGAGGTACGGGTGTGTCCAGTGGGTGTTTCTGGTGTCTCTGTTGTGCCCTTCTGGCATGTCTGGCGATTGGATAAGGGTTGTCCTGTGGGTGGTTCCTTCGTGTCCAGCTGGTGGTTCTGGAGTGTCCAGCAGCGGGTTCCAACGTGTCAATCATCTGGTTCTGGCATGTGCTGTGCCTGTTTCTGGCGTATCTGTCAGGTGGTTCCAACATCTCGGGCACATGGGTTCAGCACATCAGACAGATGATTTCAAAGTGTCCAGGAGGTGGTTTTGGCATGTCCAGCACATGGTTTCGGTGTATCTGACAGGTGATTTGGACGTGTCTGGCAGGTGTTTCTGGTGTGTCCGGCACCTGGTTCTGGCATATCCAACAGGTGGTTCTGATATGTCTGGCAGGTGGTTCCTGTGTGTCTGGCATGTGGTTCTGGTACATTCAGAAGGTGGTTCCAGCAGGTCCGGTGGGTGCTTCTTGCATCTCCAGCAGCTGGTTCTGTACTGTCTGGCAGGTGGTTACGCTGTGTCCCAGACCTGGTTCCCACGTGTCTGGCGGGTGGTTCTGGTGTGACTGAGTGGTGGTTCCAGTGTGTCCGGCACGTGGTTCTGGCATGTCTGGTGGGTTGTTCCAGCATATAAGTGGCCTGGTTCCAGCATATCCAACACGTGACTTTGGTGTGTCTGGCAGGTGGTTCAGGCATATCTAGCAGGTGGTTCAGTCCTGTCTGGAATGTGGTCCAGCATGTCTGGCCCCTGGTTCTGGCATATCTGACAGGTGGCTCCGGCGTCTCTGGCATGTGGTTCCATTGTGTCCTTCAGGTGGTTCCAGCCTGTCTGGCAGGGGGTTCCAGCATGTCCAGCAGGTGGTTCTGACGTGTCCCGCATCTGTTTCCAGTGTGTGCTGCACCTGCTTCTGGCATATCTGTCAGGTGGTTCCAGCATACCCGGGATGTGGTTCCAGCACATCCGGCAGATTGTTCCAGACTGTCCATCAAGTGGTTCAGGCATCTCCATCAGATGGTCCAGGTGCATCCAGCACGTGGTCCAAGCATGGCCATCCCATGGTACAGGCCTTTCTGAAAAGTGGTTCTGAAGTGTCTGAAAGGTCTTTTGGGTGTGTCTGGCAGGTGGGTTGGGCATGTCTGGCAGGTTCTTCAGGTGGGTTGGGTAGGATGTCCAGGTTTGTTCAGCCGTTGGTTCTGGTGTGTCCAGTGTGTCCTTCCGGCATGTCTGGCGTTTGATTCCAGTGTGTCTGGCTGGTGGATAAGGCTTGGCCTGTGGGTGGTTCCGGTATGTCCTGGTGGTGGTTCCATCGTGTCCAGCTGGTGGCTCTGGCATGTCCAGCAGTTGGTTCCGACATGTCCCACATCTGGTTCTGGTGTGTACTGCAACTTTCCGGCATATCAGGCAGGTGGTTCCAGCGTGTCCAGCACATGGCTCCAGAGTATCAGGCAGGGGATTTAAAGGTCGTTCCGGTGTGTCCAGCACATGGATTCAGTGTGTCTGGTAGCTGATTCAGGCCTCTCCAGGAGGTGATTTAATGGTGTCCCGCAGGTGAACTGGGTGTGTCCGGCAAGTGATTCCAGCATGTCCAGCATGTCCTTCCAGTATGTCTGGCCTGTGGTTCTGGCAATTCCAGCAGGTGGTTCTGGCGTGTCCAGCACCTGTTCCAGTGTGTTTGGCAGGTCGTTCTGGCATGTCCACCAGATGGTTCTGGCATGTCCGGAAGTTGGTTGTGTCATGTCTGGCAGGTGGTTCAGATCTCTCTAGCAGGTGATTCAGGCTTTTCTGGCAGGTGGTTCAGTCGGCTCCAGCACCTGGTTCTGGCGTGTGGGAGACCTGTTTCTGGCATATCTGATCTGTGGCTCCAGCGTGTCTGGTAGGTGTTTCCCGCATGTCCAGAGGGTGATTCCGGCATGTCTGTCAGGTCACTACAGCATGTCCAGATCCTGATTCCGTCATGTATGGTTGGTGGTTCTGGCGTATCCGAAAATTTGTCCTAGCATGTCCAGAAGTTGGTTCTGGTGTATCCAGGACCAGCTTCCGGCATGTCTGGCAGGTGGTTCATGCAAGTCTGGCAGGTGTTTCAGGCATGTCCAGCAGGTGGTTCTGGTGTGACCAGCCGGTGGTTCAGGCCTCTCCAGCAAGTGGTTCAGGCTTGTCCGGCAGGTGGTTCCATCGTGTCCAGCACCTGGTTCCTGCATGTGTGACACTGGTTCCTGGCATATCTGGCAGGTGGCTCCAGCATGTCTGCAGGTGGTTCAGTCATGTCCAGCACCTGGTTTCTGCATGTGTGACACATGTTTCTGGCATATCCAGCAGGTTGTTCTGGCATGTCTGGCTGGTGGTTCACACAATTCTGGCAGGTGGCTCCAGCATGTCCAGCAGGTTGTTCAGTAGTGTTTGGCACCTGGTTTCTGTGTGTGTAACACCTCTTTCTGCTGTATCGGCAGGTGGTTCTGGTGTATCTGACAGGTGGTTCCTGCGTGTCTGGCAGGTGGTTCTGGTATTTCCGCAAGATGGTTCCAGCGTGTCTGATGGGTTCTTCTGGCATGTCCGGCATTTGGTTCCAGCATGCCTGGTGGATGACTTCGGCATGTCTGGTAGGTGGTTCCAGACTATCTGGCAGGTGGTTCCAGCATGTCCCAGACCTGATTTCGGTATGTCTGGTGGCTGGTTTCAGCGTGTCCGAGTGGTGGTTCCAGTGTATCCAGTGGGTGGTTCCAGCATGTCCAGAGGGTTGTTCTGGCATATAAGGAGCCTGGTTCCGACATACCTGACACGTGATTTTGGCCTGTCCAGCAGGTGGTTCCGGCTTGTGCAGCAGGTGGTACTTTCATGCTCAACCAATGGTTCCAACGCATCTGGAAGGTGGTTCCAGCGTGTCCCACAGGTGGTTCACGCCTCTCGGGCAGGTGGTTCAGGCTTGTCCAGCAGGGGGTTCATTCATTTCTGGCACCTGGTTCTGGCATGTGCTGCACCTGTTTCTGGTGCATCTGGCAGGTGGTCCCAGCATGTCCAGGATCTGATTCTGGCATGTCCGGCATTTGGTTCTAGCATTTCCATGTGGTGTTTCTGGTGTGTCCAGTGGGTGATGCTGGCGTGTCCTGCAGGTAGTTTGGGAATGTCTGGCAGGTGCTTCCGTCATTTCCTGGACCTGATTCTGGCATGTAGAGGGCAGTGGTTCCAGCATATCGGAGACCTGGTTCAGGGGTATCCAGCAGGTGTTTTCGGCGTATCCAGCAGGTCGTTCTGGCATGTCCAGCACCTGGTTTTGGCATATCCTGCAGGTGGTTTCAGCATATCTGGCAGGTGGTTCTGGTGTGTTCGGCACCTGCTTCTGGCATGTCTGGCAGGTGGTTCTGGTGGTCCAGCAGGTTGTTCCAGCTTGTCTGGATGGTGGATCAAGCAAGTCTGGTGGGTGATTCAGGTGTGTCCAGGGCATGATTCAGGCATGTCTGGGAGGTGGTTCAGGAGTGTCCAGCAGGTGGTTCAGGTGTGTCCAGAGGATTGTTCAGGTTTGTCTACCAGGTGGTTCAGTCTTGTCCGTCAGGTGGTTAAGGCACGTCTGGCACCTGGTTCAGGCACTACAGCCAACTGCTTCTGGCATATGCAGTGGGTGGCTCCTAAGTGTATGATGGTTGGTTCCAGTGTGTCTGGAGCGGGATTCCGGCATGTCCGGCACGTGGTTCTGGCGTGTGCAGATGGTGTTTCCATCATTTCTGGCAAGTGGTTCTGGTGAGTCCAACACCTGGTTCTGGCATATCTGGCAAGTGCTTCAGGCATGTCCAGCACCAGGTTCCAGCATATCCGACAGGTGGTTCTGGTGAGTCCAGTGGTTGGTCCCTGCATGTCCAACACCAGTTTCTGGTGTGTCCAGCGGGTGGTTCTGGCTTGTCCGGGTGGTTGTTCTTGCATGTCTGGTACGTGTTTGAGGCATGTCCAGAAGGAGGTTCTGTCATGTCAGGTGGGCAGTTGAGGCGTGTCCAGCAGGTGGTTCCGGTGTTTCTGGTGGATGGTTCCAGTATGTCCAGTGGGTAGTTCCAGCATGTCTGCCAGGTTGTTCGGGCATATCCATCAGGTAGTCCAGGTGCATCTGGCACATGGTCCAAGCATGGCCGTCCCATGGTCCTGGTGTTTCTGAAACGTGGTTCAGACATGTCCAAAAGGTGGTTAGGCTGTGTCCAGCAAGTGGTTCGGGCATCTCTGGCTGGTGCTCTGGGTGTGTCCAGCAGGTGGTTTCAGCGTGTCTGGTGTGTCCTTCCAGCATGTCTGGTCTGTGGTTCTGGTGTGTCAGGCAGGTTTATAGGGGTTGTCCGGCCAGTGGTTCAGTCATTTCCGGCACCTGGTTTTAGTGTGTGCAACACCTGTTTCTGGCGTATCCAGCAGGTGGTTCATGCAAGTCTGGCAGGTGGTTCAGACATCTCCAGCAGGTGGTTCGGCGTGTCTGGCACCTGGTTCCTGTGTGACCGGCATGTGGCTCTGGAATGTCCATAAAGTGGTTCAGGCTGGTCCAGCAGGTGGTTCAGGCTTGTCTGGCAACTGCTTCAGGCATGTCCAGCCCCTGGTTCCGGCCTGTGCTGGACCTGTTTCTGGTGTATCTGGCAAATCAGGCGTGTCTGGGCGGTGGTTCCAGCATGTCCAGCACATGGTTTCAGCATAACTGACAGGTGATTTGGATGTGTCCAACAGGTGTTTCTGGGATGTCCGGACCTGGTTCTGTCATATTTGGCAGGTGTTTCAGTGTCTCTGGCACCTGGTTCTGGCATATCCAACAGGTGGTTCTGGCGTGTCTGGGAGGTGGTTCCTGTGTGTCTGGCATGTGGTTCTGGTATGTTCAGAAGGTGGTTCTGGCATGTCTGGATGGTGCTTCCAGTGTGTCCAACAGTTGGTTCTGGACTGTCCGGCAGGTGGTTGCACCATATCCTGGACCTGATTCCGGCGTGTCTGGTAGGTGGTTCCACAGTGTCATAGTGGTTGTTCCAGATTGTCCGTCTGGTGGCTCCAGCATGTCTGGCGGGTTGCTCCGGCATTTAAGGGGCCTGCTTCCGGCATATCCAGAAGGTGATTTTGATGTGTTTGGCAGGTGGTTCTGGTGAGTCAAGCAGGTGGTTCTGGCACGTCTGGCAAGTGGTTCAGGTGTGTCCATCAGGTGGTTCAGGCCTGTCTGGAAGGTGGTTCTGTTGTCAGGTGATTCAGGCATGTCCAGCAGATGGTTCTGGCCTCCCTGGAAGGTGTTTCCAGCATTTCTGGCACCTGGTTCAGGCACATCTGACAGGTGGTTCTGCTGTGCCCAGCATGTGGTTCTGGAGTTTTCCATCAAGTGGCTCAGGTGTATTTGGCAGGTGGTTCACTTTTGTCTGGCAGGTGGTTCTTGCATGTCCGGCAGGTGATTTCGGCATGTCTGGCAGGCGGCTATGCCATGTCCAGAACCTGATTATGTCATGTCCATTTGGTGGTTCTGACCTGTCCGGAAGTTGGGTCTGGTGCATCAGGGACCTGGTTCTGGCGGATCCAGCAGATGATTTCGGCATATCCAGCAGGCTGTTCCAGTGTGTAAGGCAGGTGCTTCTGGCTTGTCCAGCAGGTGGTTCTGGAGTGTCTGGCACCTGGTTCTGGTGTATCCTGCAGATGGTTTCACAGTGTCTGGCCACTAGTTACACTGTATCCGACAGGTGGCTCTGGTGTGTCTGGCAGGTGGTTCCATGGTGTCAGGCAGGTTGTTCTGGCATGTCCAGCCAGTGGTTCAGCCGTGTTGGCGGGTGGATCTGTGCTGTTCAGCAGGTGTATCTGTCATGTCCGGTGGTTGGTTGCAGCATATCTGGGGGTGTTTCCAGCATGTCCAGAAGGTGGTTCTGTCGTGTCCAGCACCTGGTTCTGGCGTTTGCAGCACTGGTTTCTGGCATACCCAGCATGTGGTTCATGCATGTCTGGCAGGTGGTTCCAACGTGTCCAGCAGGTGGTTCTGGCATGTCCAGCACCTAGTTTTGGCATATCTGACTGGTGGTTCTGGGGTGTCTGTCAAGTGGTTCAGGTATAGTCAGCAGGTGATTCAGTCTTGTCTTGCATGTGGTTCAGTTTTGTCTGGCAGGTGGTTCCTGCATGTCCGGGCAGTGGTACTGGTGTGTCATTCAGTTGGTTCCGACATGTCAGACAGGGGGTTCCTGTGTGTCTGGCATGAGTTTCCAGTATGTTTGGATTGTGGTTCTTGCATGTCCAGCAGGTAGCTACGGCATGTCCAGGACCTGATTCCATTGTGTCTGGTTGGTGGTTTCAGCGTGTCCAGGTGGTTCTTCTGGCATGTCCAGGAGTTGGTTCCCACATATCTGGCTGTTGATTCCAGCATGTCCGGCAGGTGGCTATGGGATGTCTGGGATCTGATTCAGTCGTGTCCACTTAGTGGTTTCGGTGTGTCTGGGTGCTGGTTCCGGTGTGTCCAGCGGGTTGTTCCAGCTTGTCCGGAAGTTGGTTCTGGCAGGTGATTTTGGCATGTGTGGCAGATTGTTCTGGTGTGTCAGGCATGTGGTTCCAACACGTCCAGAAGGTGCTTTTGGCATTTATGGGACCTGATTCTGGTGTCTCCGGTGGGTGGTTCCAGAGTGTCTGGGTTGTGGTTCCAATGTGTTGGCCAGTTGGTTCCAGTATGTCAGACAGGTGGTTCAGGCATTTCTGGTGAATGGTTCCATTATATCTGGTGGGTAGTTCTGGCCTGTCTGCCAGGTTGTTCAGGCGTGTCCAGCACCTGGTTCTGGAGTGTGCAAGAACTGTTTCTTGTGTATCCACCAAGTGGCTCCAGCGTGTCCAGCAGGTGGTTCAGTCATGTCCGGCACCTGGTTTTGGCATGTGCAACACCTGTTCTGGTGTATCTGGCTGGTGATTCCGGTGTGTCTGGCAGGTGGTTCAGGCATGTCCAGCAGGTGGCTCAGGCCTGTCCGGAAGGTGGTTCCAGCATATCCTGCAGCTGGTTCTGGCATATCTGACAGGTCGTTCCAGCATGCCCAGCATGTGGTTCTTGAGTGTCCATCAAGTGGTTCAAGCATGTCCGGCAGGTGTTTCTGGCATGGCAGGCAAAATTTTCCTGCATATTCAGCTGGTGGTATCACTGTATCTGAAACCTGGTCCCAGCATATCCAACAGGTGGTTCCAGCATATCTGGCAGGTGGTTCCTGTGTGTCTGGCATTTGGTTCTGGTACATTCAGAAGGTGGCTCTGGTGTGTCCGACAGGTGAGTCTTGTGTGTCTGGCAGGTGGTTCCGGACTGTCCAGCAGGTGGTTGTGCCGTGTCCTGGACCTGATTCTGGCATGTCTGTCAGGTCATTCCAGCATGTCTGATTGGTGGTTCCAGTGTGTCTGGCACCGGGTTCTGTTGTGTGCTGCACCTGTTTTTGGTGTATGCAGCAGGTGTTTCCAGAGTGTCCAGGTGGTTCTGGCGTGTCTGGGAAATGGTTCTGGCATATCAGGCAGGTGATTTTGATGTGTCCATCAAGTGGGTCCGAAGTGTATGGCATCTGGTTCTGGGGCATTCAGCAGGTGGTTTCAGCACATCCGGCACCTGGTTCTGGCATATCTGGCAGGTGGTTCCGGCATGTCTGGCAGGTGGTTCCGGCATGTCTAGCATATGGTTCCCGTATTTCCAGAAGGTGGTTACAGCATGTCTGGTGGGTTCTTCTGGCATGTCCAGCAGTTGCTTCCGGCATGTCAAGTGGGTGATTCTGGCATGTCAGGTATGTGGTTCCGGCTGTCCAGCATGTCCTGGACCTGATTCTGGCATGTCTGGAGGGTGGTTCCAGTGTGAACGGGTGGTGGTTACAGTGTGTCCGGCAGGTGGTTATGGCACATCCAGTGAGTTGTTCCAGTGTATAAGGGGCCTGGTTCTGGCATATCCGACGGGTGATTTTGGTGTGTCCGGCAGGTGTTTCCGACATGTCCAGCAGGTGGTTCTGGTGTGTCCAGTGGATGGTTCCGACGTGTCTTGAAGGTGGTTCTGGTGTGTCTGACATGGTTCAGGCCTCTCCAGCAGGTGGTTCAGGCTTGTCCAGCAGGGGATTCAGTCATTTCTGGCACCTGGTTCTGGCGTGTGCTGCATCCATTTCTGGAGCATCTGGCAGGTGGTTCCAGCGTATCTGGGATCTGATTCTGGCATGTCTGACGGGTTTTTCCAGTGTGTCCCCATGGTGGTTCTGTCATGTCTGGCAGATGATGCTGGCATGTCCGGCAGGTAGTTTGGGACTGTCTAGCATGTGGTTCCAGCATTTCCCGGACCTGATTCTAGCATATAAGGCGTGTGGTTCTAGCATATCGGAGGCCTGGTTCAGGGGTATCCGACAGGTGTTTTCAGTGTATCCAGCAGGTCATTCTGGTGTGGCAGGCACCAGATTTTGGTGTATCTGGCAGGTGGTTTCAGCATATTCAGCAGGTGGTTCTGGTGTGTCTAGCACCTGGTTCTGGCATGTCTGGCAGGTGGTTCTGGTTGTACGGCTGGTTGTTCCAGCTTGTCTTGAGGGTGGATCAAGCATGTCTGGCGGATGATTCAGGCATGTCCAGGGGATGGTTCAGGCATGTCAGGGAGGTGGTTCAGGAGTGTCTGGTGGGTTGTTCAGGCATGTGCAGAGGGTTGTTCAGGCTTTCCTGGCAGGTGGTTCAGGCGTGTCTGGCACCTGGTTCAGGCGTTATGGCCGACTGCTTCCGGCACATGTGGTGAGTGGTTCTGGTGTGTCCGGCAGTTGGTTCCGGCGTGTCTTGGTTGTGGTTCCATCATCTCTAGCAGGTGGTTCCGGCGAGTCTGGCACCTGGTTCCAGCATATCTGGCAACTGCTTCTGGCATTTCTGACACTTGGTTCTGCCATATCCAGCAGGTGGTTTCAGTGTATCTGGCACCTGGTTCTGGCGTATCCAACAGGTGGTTCTGGTGAGTCTGCTAGGTTGTTCCAGTATGTCTGCCAGGTGGTTCCTGTGTGTCCAGCATGTGGTTCAGCTGTGTTTGGTGTGTGAATCAGTGGTGTCCAGCTGCTGGATCAATCGTGTCCTGCAGGTGGTTATTGTGTGTCCAGGACATGGTTCTGGCATGTCTGGAAGGTTGTTCCATCGTGTCAGAGAAGTGGTTCCAGCATGTCTGTCAGGTAGTCCCAGCGTGTCCAGCAGGTGGTTCTGGTATGTCAGGCAATGGGCTCTAGTGTGTCTGGCACTTGGTTGGGGTGTGTTGGGAAGGAGGTTCTGTCGAGTCTGGAGGGTGGTTCTGGCATTTCCAGTGTATGGTTTTGTTATGTCCGGCAAATGGTTCCAGCGATTCCGGGATGTGGTTCCAGCGTGTCTGGCACCTGTTTCTGCCATGTCCAGTAGGTGGATTCAGTGGCCTGGCAGTTTGTTCCAACATTTCTGGACGGTGAATCAAGCGTGTCTGGTGGGTGATTCATGCGTGTCTGGGGGTAGTTCAAGTGTGTCCTGCAGGTGGTTCAGGAGTATCCAGTGGGTGGTTCAGGCAAGTCTGGCAGGTGGTTCAGGCATGTCCTGTGGGTTGTTCAAGCTTGTCTGTCAAGAGGTTCTAGCATGTCCTGGTGGTGGTTCCATCATGTCCAGCACGTGCCTCCGGCGTATCTGGCAGGTGGTTGTGGCATGCCAGGCAGGTGGTTCTATAGTGTCCATCAAGTGGTTCTGGTGTATCCAGAAGGTGGTTCAGTCTTGTCCAACAGGTGGTTCTGGAGTGTCAGGCACCTGGTCCAGAGTATCCGGCTGGTGGTTCCGGCATGTCTGGCACCTGTTTCTGGCATATCCTGAAGGTGGTTTCAGCATATCCGTCACTTGGTTCCGGCGTATCTGACAGGTTGTTCAAGCATGTCTGGCAGGTTGTTCTGGTGTGTCCAGCAGGTAGTTTTGACGTGTCCAGCATCTAGTTCCGGCATGCCTGGCACCTGGTTCTGTCATCTTCTGCTGGTGATTCCAGCATGTCTGGCAGGTGGTTCTGGACTGTCCAGCAGGTCATTGCACTGCGTCCTGGACCTGATTCTGGTGTGTCTGGTGGGTGGTTCCAGCGTGTCTGAGTGGTGGTTCCAGTGTGTCTGGCTGGTGGTTCTGGCATGTCTGACTGGTAGTTCCAACATATAAGTGGCCCGGTTTTGGTGTATTCAGCAGGCGGTTCCAATGAGTCAAGCAGATGTTTCCAGGGTGTCCAACAGGCAGTTCAGGCATGTCCAGCATATGGCTCAAGCCTGTCTGGAAAGTGGTTCTAGCATGTCCATCACCTGGTTCTGGCCTATCTGACAGGTGCTTCCGGTGTGCCTGGCATGTGGTTCCGGAGTGTCTGTCAAGTGGTTCATCCGTATCTGGCAGGTGGTTCAGTTTTGTCTGGCAGATGGTTCAGTCTTGTCTGGCAGGTGGTTCAGTTTTGTCTGGGAGGTGGTTACGGCATGTCACGGCCAGTAGTACCAGTGTGTCATTCAGATGTTTCCGACATGTCCAGCAGGTTGTTCCAACATGTCTGGAAGTTGGTTCTGGCATATCTGGGACCTGGTTCTGGTGCATCTGGCACGTGATTTCAGCATGTCTGGCAGGTTGTTCTGGCGAGTCAAGTAGACGGTTCTGGCATGTCTGGCAGGTGGTTCCTGAATGCCTTGTGGGTGATTCCATCATGTCTGGTGGGTGGCTACGGCCTGTCTGAGACCTGATTCTGTCATGTCCAGTTGGTGGTTTCGGCGTGTCCAGTTGTTGGTTTTGGCATGTCTGGGTGGTGGTTCCAGTGTGTCCATCAGGTTTTTCTGGCCTGCCAGGAAGTTGGTTCTGGCGTATCCGGGACCTGGTTCCAGCATATCTGGCAGATGATTTTGGCGTGTCCAGCAGGTTGTTCTGGCACATCACGTAGGTGATTCTGGTTTGTCTGGCAGGTGTTTCTGGCGTGTCTGGCATCTGGTTCTGGCATGTCTGGCGGGTGATTGTGCCGTGTCCTGGACTTGATTCCAGCATGTCTGGTGGGTGGTTCTGGCATGTCTGAGTGGTGGTTCCTGTGTGTCCCGCGAGTGGTTCCGGCATGTCTGGAGGGTTGTTCTGGTGCATAGGGGCCTGTCCAGTGTATCCGGCAGTTGATTTTGGCATATCTAGCAGGTGGTTCCAGCACATCCAGCAGGTGGTTCTGGCATGTCCTGCAGGTGATTCAGGCATGTCCAAAAGGGGATCAGGCCTGTCCGGAAGGAGGTTTCCGGCATGTTCAGCACCTGGTTCTGACCTCTCTGACAGGTGTTCCAGCGTGCCCAGCATCTGGCTCTGGAGTGTCCATCAAGTGGTTCAGGCGTATCTTGCAGGTTGCTCAGTCTTGTCTGGCAGGTGGTTCAGTTTTTTCTGACAGGTGTTTCTGGCATGTCTGGCTGATGGTACTGGGTGGTTGTTCTGGCATGTCAGGCAGGTTGTTCTGGCTTGTCCTGCAGGTGGTTCTGGTGTGTCTGGCAGGTGGTTCTGTGGTGTCCGGCATGTGGACCTGGCATGTCTGGCCAGTGGTCCAGCCGTGTTTGGTGGATGGATCAGTGCTTTCTAGCAGGTGGATCAGTCGTGTCCGGCAGTTGGTTGCAGCATATCCAGTGGTGGTTCCGGCATGTCCAGAATGTTGTTCAGTCCTCTCTGGCAGGTGGTTCAAGCATCCCATTCAGGTGGTTGCGGCGTGTCTGGAAGGTGGTTCCGATGTGTCCAGTGGGTGCTTCTGGCATGTCCAGCAGTGGGTTCCCATATGTCCCACGGGTGATTACAGCGTGTCCGACAGGTGGCTATGGCATGTACAGGACCTGATTCTGTGGTGTTTGGTTCGTGGTTTTGGTGTATTCGGGTTGTGGTTCCGACCTGTCCAGCAGGTTGTTCCAGCCTGTGCGGAAGTTGGTTCTGGCATATCCAGGAACTGGTTCCGGTGGATCAAGCAGGTAATTTCGGCGTGTCCCCCAGGTTGTTCCAACATGTCAGGCAGGTGGTTCTGGCTTGTCCAGCATGTGGTTCTGGCATGTCTGGCACCTGGTTCTGGTGTATCTGGCTGGTGGTTTCACGGTGTCGGGCACCTGGTTCCACCATATCTGACAGTTGTTTCCAGCATGTCTGGCACCTGATTCAGGGGTGTTTGGCAGGTGTTTCCTGCATGTCCAACAGATGGTTCTGGTGTGTCCGGATGGTGGTTGTGGCTTGTCCGGCAGGTTGTTCAGGCCTCTTCAGAGGTGGTTCAGGCTTGTCCGGCAGGTGGTTCAGTTGTGTCCTGCACCTGGTTCTGGCATGTGCGAGAACTGTTTCTGGTGTATCCTGCAGGTGGCTCCAGAGTGTCCAGCAGGTCGTTCAGTCGTGTCTGGCACCTGGTTTCGGTGTGTGAGACACCTGTTTCTGTCGTATCTGTCAGGTGGTTCTGGTGTGTCCAGCAGCTGGTTCACGCAAGTATGGCAGCTGGTTCAGGCATGTCCAGCAGGTGGTTCAGGCCTGTCCGGAAGGTGATTCTGGCGTGTCTGGCACCTGGTTCTGGCATACGTGACGGGGGTTCTGGCATGCCCAGCATGTGGTTCCGGAGTGTCTGTCAAATGGTTCAGGCTTATCTGGCAGGTGGTTCTGTCTTGTCTGACAGGTGGTTCAGTTTTGTCTGGCAGTTGGTTCCAGCATGTCTGGCAGGTGGTACTGATGTCACATTCAGGTGGTTCAGGAGTGTCAGGAAGTTTCATCCTGTGTGTTTGGCATGAGTTTCCAGTATGTCCAGAAGTTGGTTCCAATGTATCTGGTTTGTTCCTCCAGTGTGTCTGGCAGTTAGTTCCCACATGTTCGGCAGGTGATTCCGGCATGTCTGGCAGGTGGCTGCGTCATGTCAGGGACCTGATTGTGTCATGTCCGGTTGATGGTTTTGGCATGTCTGGGTGGTGGTTCCGGCGTGTCCAGCAGGTTGTTGCAACCTGTCCAGAAGTTGGTTCTGGAGTATCTGGGACCTGGTTCCAGTGTTTCTGGCAGGTGATTTCAGCGTGTCCGGCAGGTTGTTCCAGTGTGTCAGGCAGGTGGTTCTGGCCTGTCTGGCAGGTGGTTCTGGCATGTCCAGGACCTGATTCTGGCATCTCTGGTGGGTGGTGCCAGAGTGTCCGAGTGGTGGTTCTGATGTGTCCTGCAGTTTGTTCCAGCGTTTCTGGCTGGTGGTTCAGGCTTTTCCAGTAGATGGTACTGGTATGTCTGGCATGTATGTCTGGCATGTCAGGCAGGTTGTTTAGGCGTGTCTGTCAGCTGTTCCAGGTGCATCTGGCACATGGTCCAGGTATGTCTGAAACGTGGTTTTGACGTATCTGAAAGGTGGTTTGGGCATGTCCGGCAGCTGATCCAGGCCTGTCTGGGAGGTGCTTTAGGGGTGTCTGGCAGGTGAGCTGGGTGTGTCTAGCAAGTGGTTCTGGCATGTGTGGCATGTCCATCCAGTATGTCTGGCCTGTGGTTCCGGCATGTCCAGCACCTGGTTCCAGTGTGTTTGGCAGGTGGTTCCGACATGTCCACCAGATTGTTCATGCACGACTGGAAGGTGGTTGCAGCATGACCCGCAGATGTTTCAGGCATGTCCAGCAGGTGGTTCAGGCTTGTCTGGCAGGTGGTTCAGTCGTGTCCAGCACCTGGTTCTAGCATGTGTGAGACCTGTTTCTGGAGTATCCAGCAGGTGGCTCCAACATGTTAGGCAGCTGGTTCAGTTGTGTCGTGCACCTGGTTTTAGCATGCACAACACCTGTTTCTGGCATATGCGGCAGGTGGTTCCGGCCTGTCCTGCAGGTGGTTCACACAAGTCTGGCAGGTTGTTCAGGTGTGTCCACCAAGTGGCTCAGGTCTGCCCGGAAAGTGGTTCCGGCATTTCTGGCACCTGGTTCTGGTGTATTCAGCAGGTGGTTTCAGTGTATCTGACACCTGGTTTTGGCATATCCAACAGGTAGTTTCAGCATGTCTTGCAGGTGGTTCCTGTGTGCCTGGCATGTGGTTCTGGTATGTTCAGTGGGTGGTTCCGGTGTATCCGTTGGGTGCTTCTGGCGTGTGCAGCAGTTGGTTATAGAGTGTCCGGTAGGTGAGCCTGGCAACCTTGCAGCTGGTGCCAGACTCTCTGGCAGGTGGTTGTGCCGTGTCCCAGACCTGATCCTGGCGTGTCTGGTGGGTGATTCTAGCGTGTCTGAGTGGTGGTTCCAGTGTTTCTGGCAGGTGGTTCCAGCATGTCTGGCGGGTTGTTCCGGTGTATAAAGGGGCTGCCTGTGGCATGTCTGGCATATTCCTCCAGAGTGTCCAACAGGTGGTTCACTCAAGTCTGGCAGGAGGTTCAGGCATCTCCAGCGTGTGGTTCGTGCCTGTCCAGAAGGTGGTTCTGGCACCTGTTTCTGGCATATCTGACAGGTGGTTCCGGTGTGCCTAGTATGTGGTTCTGGAGTGTCCATCAAGTGGTTCAGGCGTATATGGCAGGTGGTTCAGTCTTGTCTGACAGGTGGTTCAGTTTTGTCTGGAAGTTGGTTCCGGCATGTTTGACCAGTGGTATTGGTGTGTCATTCTTGTAAATCCAGTAGGTCAGGCCGGTGGGTTCTGGTGCAGCAAGAGTTTCCGGTATGTCCGGAGTGTGGTTCCGAGGTGTCTGGCAGGTGGCTATGGCGTGTCCAGGAACTGATTCCATCATGTCTGGTTGGTGGTTTCAGTGTGTCTGGGGGATGGTTCTGGCATGCCCAGGAGTTGGTTCCTATATGTCAAGCAGGTGATTCCCGTGTGTGCGGAAGTTGTTTCTGGAGTGTCCGGGACCTGGTTCTGGCGTTTCCAGCAGGTGATTTCAGCGTGTCTGGCAGGTTGTTCTGGCATGGGCAGGTGGTTCCAGCTTGTCTGACAGGTGGTCCTGGTGTGTCCAGAACCTGGTTCTGGCGTATCTGGCAGGTGGTTTCACGGTGTCTGGCACCTGGTTCCACAGTACCTGACAGGTGGTTCTGGCATGTCTGGCAGCTGCTTCTGGCATGTCCAGGACCTGACTCTGGCGTCTCCAGCATGTGGTTCCAGAGTGCCCGGGTGGTGGATCCGACCTGTCTGGCAGTTTGTTCCAGTGTGTCAGGCAGGTGGTTCAGAAGTTTCCCACGGATGGTTCAGGTATGTCTGGCAGGTAGTTCCCGCGTATCCCGCAGGTTGTTCTGACGTGACCGTCAGCTGGTCCAGGTGCATCTGGCAGATGGGCCAGGCATGGCCATCCTTTGGTCCAGGCTTTTCTGAAACATGTTTCTGACGTGTCCGAAAGGTGGTTTGGGCATGTCTGGCAGGTTCTTCAGGTGGGTCCAGCAGAAGGTCCACGTGTGTCTGGTGGGTGGTTCTGGAATGTCCGGTGTGTCCTTCTGGCATATATGGCCTTTGGTTCTGGCGTGTCTGGCGGGTGGTTAAGGGTTGTGCTGCAGGTGGTTCCAGCATGTCCTGGTGGTGGTTCCGTCATGTCTGGCAGGTGGTTCTGGCATGTCTGGCGGGTTGTTCTGGTGTATAAGGGACCTGGTTCTGGCATGTCCAGCAGGTGGTTCAGGCCTGTCAGAAAGGTGGTTTTTATGCATCTGGCACCTGGTTCTGGCACATCTGACAGGTGGTTATGGTGTGCCTGGCATGTGGTTCTGGAGTGTCCGTCAAGTGGTTCAGGCGCATCTGGCAGGTGGCTCAGTCTTGTCTGGCAGGTGGTTCAGTTTTGTCTGGCAGGTGTTTCTGGCATGTCTGTCCAATGGGACTGGGTTGTTGGTCTAGTGGGTCATGCAGGTGGTTCTGGCTTATCTGGCAGGTGGTTCTGGCATGTCTGGGAGGTGGTTGTGTGGTGTCAGGTACATTGATCTGGCATGTCCAGCCCTTAGACCAGCCTTGTTTGGTGGGTGGATCAGTGCTGTCCAGCAGGTTGATCATTCATGTCCGGTGGTTGGTTGCAGCATATCCAGTGGTGGTTCTGGCATGTCCAGAAGGTGGTTCTGTCATCTCTGGCAGGTGGTTCTGTCGTGTCATTCAGGTGGTTCTGGCATGTCTGGAAGGTGGTTCTGATGTGTCTGATGGGTGCTTCCGGTGTGTCCGTCATTTGGTTCCTGCATGTCCTGTGGGTGATTCCAGCATGTCCAGCAGGTGGCTACGGTGTCTATGGGACCTGATTCCGTCGTGTCCAGTTCATGGTTTTGGCATGTCGGGGTGCTGGTTCCAGTGTGTCCGGCAGTTTGTTCCAGCCTGTCCAGAAGTTGGTTCTGGTGTATCCAGGACCTGCTTCCTGTGTATCCGGCAGATGATTTCGGTGTTTCCAGCAGGTTGTTCCAGTTTGTCTGGCAGGTGGTTCCGGCATGTCCAGCAGATAGTTCTGGCCTGTTGGGCACCTGGTTCTGGTGTATCTATCTGGCAGGTGGTTTCATGGTGTCCAGCACCTGGTTCTGCCATTTCCGACAGGTGGTTCTGGCGTGTCCAGCAGGTGGGTCTGGCTTGACAGTCAGCTGGTTCTGGCATGCCCAGTAGGTGGTTCCATCATGTCCGGCGGGTGATTCTGGCGGTTCCTGCACATGGTTTCAGTGTGTCTTGTTGGGGCTTCTGGGGTGTCTGGGGCCTGATTCTGGTGTCTCTGGAGGGTGGTTCCAGAGTGTCCAGGTGGTGGTTCTGACATGTCCAGGAGTTGGTTTCAGCATGTCAGGCAGGTGGTTCAGGCGTTTCTGGTGGATGGTTCCAGTGTGTCTGGTGGGTAGTTGTTGCATGTCTGGCAGGTTGTTCAGGTATGTCTGTCAGCTGGTCCAGGTTCATCTGGCACATGGTCCAGTCATGGCCGTCCCGTGGTCCAGGCATTTCTGAAACGTGGTTCTGACATGTCCGGAAGTTGATTTTGGCATGTTTGGCACTAATTCAGGCCTCTCCTGGAGGTGCTCTGGCAGTGTCCTGCAGGTAGTCTGAGTGTGTCTGGCAAGTGGTTCCAGTGTGTCCAGTGTGTCCTTCCAGTATGTGTGGCCTGTGGTTCTGGTATGTCCAGCAGGTGGTTCTGGTGTGTCCAGCCCCTGGTTCCAGCATGTTTGGCATGTGGTTCTGGCATGTTCACCAGCTGGTTCTGTTACATCCATAAGGTAGTTGTGGCAGGACCGGCGGGTGGTTCAGGCTTGTCCGCCAGGAGGTTCAGTCATGTGCAGCACCTGGTTCCAGCATGTGTGAGACCTGTTTCTGGCGTATCTGCCAGGTGGCTCCAACGTGTCCAGCAGCTGGTTAAATTGTGTCCGGCACGTGGTTTCAGAGTGTGCAACACCTGTTTCTTGCGTATCCGGAAGGTGGTTCCGGCATGTCCAGCAGGTGGTTCTGGCATTTCTGGAACCTGGTTCCGGTGTGCCTCGCATGTGGTTCCGGAATGTCCATAAAGTGGTTCAGGCTGGTCCAGCAGGTGGTTCAGGCTTGTCCAGCAGCTGCTTCAGGTGTGTCCATCACCTGGTTCCGCCTGTGCTGGACCTGTTTCTGGTGTACCTGGCAGATGGTTCCGGTGTGTCAGGGATGTTGTTCTGGTGTGTCCGACACATGGTTTGGGCGTATCAACAGGTGATTTGGACGTGTCCAGAAGGTGTTTCCAGCATGTCCGGCACCTGGTTCTTGTGTATTCGGCTGGTCGGTTCAGGGTTTATGGCACCCGGTTCTGCCATATCCAACAGGTGGTTCTGGCATGTCTGGCAGTTGGTTCCTTTTTGTCTGGCATGTGCTCATGGTAAATTCGGATGGTAGTTCTGGCGTGTCTCGTGGGTGCTTCCAGCGTGTCCGGCAGTTGGTTCCGGTGTGTCTGGCATGTGATTCCAGAGTGGAGCAGGTGGTTCTGGACTCTCCAGCAGATGGTTGCACTGTTTCCAGGACCTGATCCCAGCCTGTCTGGTGGGTGGTTCCGACATGTCTTGCGCTTTGTCCTGGCATATAAGGCAGGTGATTTCAGTGTATCTGGGAGCTGGTTCCTGTGAGTCAAGCATGTGTTTCCACCATGTCCAGCAGTTGGTTCAGGCATGTCCAGCAGGTGGTTCAGGCCTCTCTGGCAGGTAGTTCAGACTTTTCTGGCAGGTGGTTCAGTTGTGTCCAGCCCCTGTTTGTGGTGTGTGCGGCACCTGTTTCTGGCGTATCTGACAGGTGGTTCTGGAATGTCTGGCACGTGGTTCTGGGGTTTCCGGCATATGGTTCTGGCATATCATTCAGGTGGTTTCAGTGTATCAGGCACCTGGTTCCAGCATATCCGACTGGTGATTCCCAAGGGTGTGGCAGTTGGTTCCGGCATGTCTGGCAGGTATTTCTGGGTGCCATTCAGGTGGTCCCAGAGTGTCATGCAGGTGGTTGTGGCATGTCCGGAAGGTGATTCCATCATGTCTGGCAGTTAGTTCTGGCATGTCTGGAAAGTATTTCCAGCGTGTCAGGGGCCTCATTACAACGTGTCTGGGTGGTGGTTCCGGCATGTCTGGTGGATGGTTCTGGCATATCCAGATCTGGTTCCAGTGCATCTGGCAAGTGATTTTGGCATGTCTGGCAGATGGTTCAGGCATGTCCGGTTGGTGGTTCTGACATTTGCAGCAGATAGTTTTGCTGTGCCTGGAAGGTGGTTCTGGAGTGTCTGACAGGTGGTTCAGGACTCTCCAGCAGGTGGTTCAGGCTTGTTCAGCAGGTGGTTCAGTCATGTCCGGCACCTGGTTCGAGCATGTGCTGCAACTGTTTCTCGCGTATCCAGCAGGTGGTTCCGGTGTGTGCAACAGGTGATTCTGGAGTGTCTGGCACATGGCTCCAGTGTATCCAGCATGTAGTTTCATTGAATCGGGCACCTGGTTCCAGTGTATCCTATGGGTGGTTCTGGCATGTCTGAAATGTGGCTCCAGCTTGTCCACCAGGTAGTTACATTGTGTCATTCAGGTGGTTCTGGCAATTTCAGCAGGTGGTTCCAGCGGGTCTGGCAGGTTGTTCTGGTGTGTCTGAAGGGTGGATGAACTGTGTCCGGCTGGTGATTGAGGCATGTCCTGCATGTGCTTCCAGCGTGTCCAGCTTGTTTTTCCAGCATGGCTGGCAGGTGGTTCAGGCATGTCCAATTGGCATTTCAGACTGGTCCAGTATTTTGTTCAGGCTTGTCCGGAAGCCAGTTCTGGTGTTCCTTCCACCTGATTCCAGTGTAACCTGCAGGTGGTTCCAGTGTGTCCCGCAGGTGGTTCCGGCATATCCAGCATGTGATTCTGGCGTGTCACTCAGGTGGTTCTGGTGTGTCTGCCAGGTAGTTCCATCGTTTCTGGCAGGTGGTACAGGTGTGACCAAGGAGTGGTTCTGGTGTGTCCAGAAGGTGGTTCCATCATGTCCGGCAGGTGGTTCCGGTGTGTCACTCAGGTGGTTCTGACGTGTCTGGAAGCTGATTCCATCATGTCCAGCCTGTGGTTCCAGTGTGTCCAGCACCTGGTGCCAGCTTATCTGGCAAGTGGTGCTGGCGTGACTGGCAGGTGGTTCCAGAATGTCTGTCAAGTGATTCAGGCATATCTGGCAGGTGGTTCAGGCTTGTCCAGCAGCTAGCTCTGGCATGTCTGGCACCTGGTTCTGAAGTGTCTGACACCTGGCTCTGGCATTTCTGGCTGGTGGTTCCAGCCTATCAGTCAGGTGTTTCCGGTGTGTATGGCACCTGGTTCAGGCTCTCCATCAGGTGTTTCAGGCATGACAGGCACATGGTTCTGGTGTATCCTGAAGTTGGTTTCAGTGCTTCCAGAGTGCTGTTCTGGTATGTCTGGCAGGTAGTCCAGGAGTGTCTGTCAGGTTGTTCCGGTATGTCCAGCAAGTGGGTCCGGCATGTCTGGCACCTGGCTCTGGCATGTCTGAAAGGAGTTTCCAGTATGTCCAACAGATGGTTCTGGCATGTCAGGCAGGTGGTTCAGGTGTGTCTGGCGGGTGTTTCCAGCGTGTGCAGCAGATGGTTCCAGTGGGTCCGGTAGGTAGTTCTGGCCTGTCCAGCATGTGGTTCAGGACTGTCCAGCAGATGGTTTAGGCTTGTCCGGGAGGTTATTCAGTAGCGTCTGGCACCTGGTTCCAGTGTGTGCTGCACCTGTTTCTGGCCTATTAGGCAGGTGATTCAGGTGTGTCCAGCAGGTCATTTAGTCGTGCCTGGCACTTGGTTCAGGCTTGGCTGACAGGTGGTTCATGCCTTTCCAGAAGGTGGTTCCAGCTTGTCTGAAACCTGGTTCTGGCATATCTGGCAGGTGGTTCTGGTGTGCCTGGTGTGTGGTTCTGGACTGACTGTAAAGTGGTTTAGGCTTGTCCGGCAAGTGGTTCATTATTGTCTGGCAACTGCTTTAGGCATGTCTGGCCCCTGTTTCTGGCCTGTGCTGGACCTGTTTCTGGTGTATCCAGCAGATGCTTTTGGCATATCTGGCAGGTGATTTCGACGTGTCCGTCAGGTGTTTTGGGCATGTCCAGCACCTGGTTCTCACGTATTTGGCAAGGGGTTTGAGCATCTCGGACACCTGGTTCTGGCGTTTCTGAGAGGTGGTTCCTGTGTGTCTGGCATGTGATTCCAATACGTTCGGAAGGTGGTTATGGCGTGTTTGATGGATGATTCTGGCATGTCCGGCAGTTGGTTCCAGCGTGTCTGGCCAGTGATTCTGGCGTTTCTGGAAGGTGGTTCAGGCCTTTCTGGCAGGAGGTTCAGTGATTTCCGGCTCTTGTTTCTGGTGTGTGCTGCACCTGTGTTTGGTGTATCTGACAAGTGGTTCCAGCATGTGGTTCTGGCGTTTGTGGCACATGGTCCTGGTGTATCAGGCCGGTGGTTCCAGTGTATCTGGCACCTGTTGCCGGTGTATCCGACAGGTGGTTCCAGCGGGTCTGGTAGTTGGTTCTGTCATGTTTGGCATGTATTTCCGGGTTGTCCTTCAGGTGATTCTGGTGTGTCATGCTGGTGGTTGTGGCAAATACAGAAGCTGGTTCCGTTGTGTTCGGCAGGTGGTTCTGGTGTGTCTGGCAGGTGGTTCCTGTGTTTTGGGCAGGTGGTTCCACCGTTTCTGGGACATGGTTACAGCGTGTCTAGTGGGTGCTTCCAGTGTGTCCAACAAATGTTTTCCACACATCCGGAAGGTAGTTCCGGCATATCTGGTGGGTTGACCAAGCGTGTCTCTGGGTGATTCATGTGTGTCAGGCGGGTGGTTCAGGCTTGTCTGGCAAGTGGTTCCAGCATACCCAGCACCTGGTTCCAGTGTATCCGGCATGTGGTTTCCACGTATCCGGCACCGGGTTCTGGCATATGCAAAATGTGGTTCCAGCGTGTCCTGTGGGTGGATCAGTAGTGTCCAGTGGGTGGATCAGTCATGTCCAGAGGGTGCTTCCTGTATGTCAGTCAGGTGGTACCGGTGTGTCCGGAAAGTGTTTCCATTGTGTTCTTCAGAAAGTTCCGGCCTGTCTGGCAGGTGTTTCTGGCATGTCCTGCAGGTGGATCATGTGTGTCCAGCAGGTGGTTCCAGTGTATCTGGTGGGTGCTTCAGCCATGTTCAGCAGGTGGATCAGTGGTGTCCAGCGGGCAAATCAGTCGTGTCCCAGTGGGTGGTTCTGGCATGTCTGGTGGGTGGTTTCGGCGTGTTCAGAGGGTCGTTCTAGCATGTCTGGAGGTTTGTTTCAGTGTGCCCAGCAGGTGCTGGTTCCAACGTGTCCAGCAGGTGGTTTCAGCATATCTGCCACTTGGTTCTGGCATTGCAAGAGGTGGTTTCGGTGTATCAGGCAGGTGGTTCCGGTGTGTCCTTCAGTTAGTCCCGGTATGTCTGTAGGGTTGTTCCTGCATGTCTGGTGGGTGCTTCCAGCATGTCCAGCAGTTGGTTCCAGCATTTCTGGCAGGTGGTTCCAGCGTATCTGCAATGTGATTCTGGCGTATCTGGTGGGTGGGTCCAGCGTGTCTGAGTGGTGGTTCCTGTGTGTCCAGCACTTTGTTCATGCTTCTCCAACAGGTGTTTCAGTCGTGTCCGGCACCTGTTCCAGTGTGTCCTTTACATTGTTCCTGCATATCCAGCAGCTCATTCCAGTGTGTCAGGCACGTGGTTCTGGTACATCTGGCAAGTGGTGTCGGCTTGCCCAACAGGAGGTTCCAGAGTGTCCATCATTGGTTCAGGCGTATCAGGCAGGTGGTTCAGTCTTGTCCAGCAGGTTGTTCAGACTTGTCAGGCACCTAGTTCTGGCATATCTGGCAGGTGATTTTGCCTTGTCTGGCAGGTGGTTCTGGCATGTCCGGCACCTGCTCTGTTGTATCCAAGAGGTGGTTCCGGTGTGTCTGTCATGTGCTTCTGGCGTGTCTGGCTGGTACTTCCAGCGTGTCTGGCAGGTTGTTCAGGAGTGTTCGTTGGGTGGTTCAGGAGTGTCTGGTGGGTGCTTCACGCATTTCCAGTGGGTGGTTCAGACTTGTCTGGCGGGTAATGCCGGCATGTCTGGCAGGTGGTTCTGGGGCATCCGGCAGGTAGTTCCGGCATGTCTGGCAGGTGTTTCTGGCATGTCCAGGATGTGGTTCCGGTGTGTGGCAAGTTGTTCAGCCGTGTCCAGTGGGTTGTTCAGGCATGCTCGGCAGGTGGCTCCAGCATTTTCAGTGGATGTTTCCAGTACATCCAGCATGTAGTTCCGGCATGTCCAGCAGGGTCTTCAGGCGTGTCCATCAGGTGGTCCAGGTGCGTCCAATATGTAGTCTCAGCATGGCCATCCTGTGGCCCATGAATTTCTTAAATGTGATTTTGATGTGCCGGAAAGGTGGTTTGGGCATGTCTGGTAGGTGGTTCTGGCAAGTCCGGAAGGTGTTTCCAGCATGTCTGACACCTGCTACAGGCGTATCCAGCAAGTGGTTTCAGTGTATCTGGCACCTGGTTACAGCATACGTGACATGTGGTTCTGGTGTGTGTGACAGGTGGTTCCAGCATATCCAGAAGGTTGTTCCAGTGTTTCAGGTGGGTGGGTCTGTCATTTCTGGCAGTTGGTTCTGGCCTGTCTAAAATGGCATGTCATTTGGCATTGTCAGGTGGGTGTTTCTGGCGTGTCCAGCAGGTGGTTCTTGGGTGTCCAGTGGATGGTTCCGGAGTGTCTGGGGTTGGTTCTGGCATGTCTGGCAAGTGGTTCTGGTGTGTCCAGGAGATGGTTACAGCGTCTGGGGCTTGGTTCTGGTGTTTCCAGCAGGTGGTTCTGGTGTGTCCGTCAAGTGGATCTGGCGTGGATGTCAGGTGGTTCTGGCATGTCTGGAAGGTGGTTCTGGCATGTCCAGCAGGTTGTGCTCGCATTGCCGGTGGGTGGTTCTGGTGTGTCTGGCAGGTGGTTCAGGCTTGTTCAGCAGGTGGTTCCAGCATTTCTGGCACCTGTTTCTGGCATTTCCGCCACCTGGTTCTGGCATATCTGACAGATGGTTACGGTGTGTCTGGCAGGTGATTCCTGTGTGTCCAATGGTTGGTTCTGGTGTGCCTGGGACCTGATTCTGGCCTGCCCGGTGGGTGGTTCCGGTGTCTCCCCCTGGTGGTTCCGGAGTGTCTGTTGGGTGGTTCCAGCATATCCGGGACCTAGTTCTTGCATACCCGGCAGATGACTTTGGCATGTCCGGCAGGAGGTTCTGGCGTTTCAGGCAGGAGGTTCTGGCGTGTCCGGCAGGTGGTTCAGGTATGTCTGGCACTTGGTTCAGGCTTGTCCGGCTGGTGGTTCACGCTTGTCTGATGGGTGGTTCAGGCTTGACCGGCAGGTAGTTCAGGCGTTTAAGGCACCTGGTTCTGGCGTTTCCGCAACCTGGTTATAGCATATCTGGCAGGTGGTTCCAGCATGTCCAGAAGGTGGTTCTGGCATGTCTGGCAGGTAATTCCAGTGTGTCCAGGACATGATTCCGGTGCTTCAGGAGGGTGGTTCTGGCTTGTCCATGTTCTGGTTCCAGCATGTCTAGAGGGTGGTTCCAGCATATCTGGGACCTGGTTCCTGCATATCTGGCAGGTGATTTTGGTGTGCCCTGCAGGTTGTTCTGGCCTTCCAAGCAAGTGGTTCTGGCATGTCCAGCACCTGGTTCCAGTGTTTCCACCACCTGGTTCCCGTGTATCTGGCAGGTGATTCCGTTATGTCCAGTATGTGGTTCTGGCATGTCCAGACGGTGGTTCTGGCTTGTCAGTTGGGTGGTGCTGGGGTGTCTGGCACCTGGTTCCGGCGTATCTGGCAGGCGATTTTTGGCATGTCTGGCACGTGGTTCCTACATGTCCGGCACCTGGTTCTGCCATATCCGGCAGGCGGTTTCAGTGTATCCGGCACCTGGTTCTGGCATATCTGACAGGTTGTTCTGGCGTGTTTGGCAGGTGATTCTGACATGTCCACCATGTAGTTCTGGTATCTCCGGAAGGTGGCTCCAGCTTGTCTGGTGGGTGCTTCCAGCTTGCCCTGCAGTTGGTTCTGGTGTGTCTGGTGGGTGATTCTAGTGTGTCCAACAGGTGGTTCCAGACTGTCCAGCAGATGGTTCCAGCATCTCCCAGGACTGATTCCAGCATATCTGATGGGTGGTTCCAGCGTGTCCAGTGAGTGGTTCTGGCGTGTCTGTTGGGTTGTTCTGGTGTATAAGGTGGTTCCAGCATATCCAGCCAGTGATTTCAGCATGTCTGGCATGTGGTACCAGCGTGTCAGGCAGGTGGTTCCAGCATGCCCAGCATGTGGTTCCGCAGTGTCCATCGAGTGGTTTAGATGTATCCTGCAGGTGGTTCAGCCATGTCTGGCAGCTGGTTCAGTCTTGTCCAGCAGGTGGTCCCGGTGTGTCCAGCAGGTGGTTCTGATATGTCTAACAAATGTTTCCTGTGCATCCAGATGGTGGTTCTGGCATGTCTGGCTGTTGGTTCAGGCCTCTTCAGCAGGTGGTTAAGGCTCATTGACAGGTGGTTCTGTCGTGTCTGGCACCTGGTTCCGGCATGTGTGGCATCTGTTTCTGGCATATCCTGCAGGTGATTCTGGCATGTCTGGCACATGGTTCAGGTGTATCTGACAATTGAATTCGAAGTGTCCGGCAGGTGGCTCTGGTGCATCTGGCATGCAGTTCTGGCATGACAGGAAGGTGGTTCTGGCATGTCCCACCTTTGTTTCCAGTGTGTCCGGTGGGTGATTCGAGCGTGTCCAATGGGTGGTTCAGGTGTATCTGGTGGGTATTTCAGGAATGTCCAGTGGGTGGTTCAGGCTTGTCCTGCGTGTGGCTCAGGCTTGTCCAGCAGGTGGTTCCTGTCTGTCTGGCACCTGGTTCTAGTGTATTCAGCAGGTGGTTTCAGCGCATCCAGCACCTGGTTCCTGCATATCAGACAGGTGGTTCTGGCGTGTCTGGCAGGTGGTTCCGGTGTTTCAAGCATGTGTTTCCAGAATGTCCAGAAGGTGGTTTCAGCATGTCTGGTGGTTGCTTTGGACATGTCCAGCAGTTGGTTGTGGACTGTCTGGAAGGTGGTTCCGGTGTGTCCCAGTGGTGGTTCCAGCATGTCCAGTGGGTTGTTCTGGCATATAAGGGGCCTGATTGCAGTGTATACAGCAGGTTATTTCTGCATGTGCAGCAGGTGGTTCTGGCATGTCAGGCAGGGGATTCATGACTGTCTGAAAGGTGGTCCTGGAGTGCCCGGCATGTGGTTCTACAGTGTCCGCCAACTGGTTCAGGTGTATCCAGAAGGTGGTTCAGTCTTGTCCAGCAGGTGGTTCCAGCACACCCTTAGGGGCATTCCAGCCTGTCCAGGACCTGGTTCCAGGGTATGCAACAGTTGGTTCTGGCATGTCAGGCCTGTGGTTCCAGCATGTCTGGCCAGTGGCTCAGTAGTGTCTGGCACCCGGTTCTGGCATGTACGGAACTCAGTTCTGGCATATCTAACAGTTGGTTCTTGCCTGTCTAGCAGCTGGTTCCGACTTGTCTGGGACCTGATTCCATCATGTCCAGTCGGTGTTTCTGGCGCATCCAGTGGTGGTTCTATCATTTCCGGTGGTTGGTTCTGGAATGTCATGCAGGTGGTTCCATCCTATCTGGTAGGTGGCTCTGGCATGTGCAGGACCTGATTCTGGCATGTCCTGCTGGTAGTTTCGGCGTGTCCAGCTTGTGGTTCCAGTGTGTCAGGCAGGTGGTTCTGGCGTTACCAGCTGGTGGTTCTGGCATGTCCAGAACGTGGTTCTGGTGTGTCCTTCAGGTGGTTATGGCAGATCTGGGGTGTGGTTCCTGTGGCATATAAGGGACCTGGTAAGAGCATATCTGGCAGTTGGTTCTGGCGTTTCCGGCAGGTGGTTCAGGCCTGTCTGGAACGTGGTTCCAGCTTGTCAGGCACCTGGTTCTGGCATATCTGGCAGGTGGTTCCAGTGAGCCCAGCATTTGTTTCTGGAGTGTCCGTCAAGTGGTTCAGGTGTATCCAGCAGGTGGTTCAGTCTTGTCTGACATGTGGTTCAGTCTTGTCCAGAAGGTGGTTCTGTTGTGACCAGCATGTGGTTCTGGAGTGTCCATCAAGTGTTTCAGGCATATCCAGGAGGTGGTTCAGTCTTGTCCAGCATGTGGTTGTGACATGTCTAACAAATGTTTCCTGTACATCCAGAAGTTGATTCCAGTGTGTCTGGTTCAGGCCTCTCTGGCAGGTGGTTCAGGCTTGTCAACAGGTGGTTCAGTCGTGTCCGGCACCTGGTTCCAGTGTGTGTGGCACCTAATTCTGGTGTATCCAACAGGTGGTTCCAGCGTGTCTGGCAGGTGGTTCTGGCATGTCCGTCAAGTGTTTCTGGCATGTTTGGCTGGTGGTTCTGGCGAATCCGGCAGGTGGTTCCAGCGTGTCTGGCAGGTGGTTCCATCGTGTCTGGGAAGTGGTTTCAGCACATCTGGCATGTGGTTCTGGCATGTCTGGAAACTGATTCTGGTGTATGTGGTTTGTGGTTTTGGCATGTCCAGTGGTTGGTTCTGGTGTGTCCAGTGGGTGATTCCAGCAGTCCAGCAGGTGCCTCCAGTGTGTCCAGCAGGGCATTCTGGAGTTTCCACTACCTGATTCTGGCATGTCTGGCAGACGATTCTGGAGTTTACAGGTGGGGGCTCTGACGTGTCTGGCATGCGGTTCTGGCCTGTCAGGCAGGTGGTTCCAGCGTATCTGGCAGGTGATTTCAGCATGTCTGGCACATGGTTGTGGCATGTCCTTCAGGTGGTTCCAGCGTGACAGGCACCTGGTTTGGGTGTATCTGACAGGTGGTTCCAGCATGTTTGGCAGTTGGTTCCAGCATGTCCAGCAGGTGGTTCTGGCATGTCTGGTTGGTTGATCAAGCATGTCTGATGGGTGATAGAGGCATCTCTGGGGGCTGGTTCAGGCATGTCCATTGGATGGTTCAGGTGTATCCAGCAGGTGGGTCAGGCTTGTCTGGCGTCTGGTTCAGATGTGTCCAGGACCTGGTTGTGGCATTTCTGCCCCCTGGTTCAGGCGTATCTGACAGGTGGTTCTGGCATGTCTGGCAGGTGGTTGCAGCGAGTCCAGGTGATGGTTCCAGCGTGTCTGGTGGGTGGTTCCAGCTTGTCTGGCACATGGTTCAGGCATATCTGGGACCTGGTTCCAGTGTAACTGGCAGGTGATTTCGGTGTTTCTGGCAGGTGGCTCCGGCACATCCAGAAGGTGATTCTAGTGTGTCCAGCAGGTGGTTCAGTCCTCTCTGGCAGTGGTTCAAGTGTTTCTGGCGGGTTGTTCCAGTGTGGCATTTTGGTGGTTCAGGTGTGTCCTGCAGGAGCTTCAGGCGTGTCCAGCGAGTGGTTCTGGTGTGTCAGGTGGGTGCTTCCTGCATTTCTGGAGTGTGTTTCCAGCTTGTCAGGTGGGTGGTTCCAGCATGTCCAGCAGGCAGTTTGCTGTGTATGGTGGGTGGTTCTGGAGTGTACGGCGGGTGTTTCATGCATGTCTTGGGGGGTTTCATGTGTGTCTGATGGTGTCCCAGGTATGTCCAGCTGGTGTTTCAGATGTGTCCAGTGCATGGTTCCAGCAAGTCTGGTGGGTGGTTCAGGCATGTCTGGTGGGTTGTTTAGGCATGTCCAGTGGGGTGTCCATGCATGTCCTGCAGGTGGTTCAGGCGTGTCCGGTGGGTTGTTCCAGCGTGTCTGGTGGGTGGTTCAGCCATGACCACTGGGTGGCCCAGGTGTGTCTAGCGGGTGGTTCCAGCGTGTCTCGAGGTTGGTTCAGTTGTGTCTGGCGAATGGATCAGCTGTGTCCAGCAGGTAGTTCTGCATTGTCTTTCATGTCCTCCCAGTGTGTCAGGCAGGTGGTACAGGCATGTCCCGTGTGTGGTTCAGGCTTGTCTGCCAGGTTGATCAGGCATGTTGGGCAGGTGGTTAAGGCTTGTCCAGTGGATTGTTCAGGTGCTTCTGGAGGGTGGTTCAGGCGTGTCCAGCAGGTGGTTCAGAATTTTCTGGCATGTTGTTCCGGCATGTCAGGCACGTGGTTCCTGCATGTCTGGAAGGTGGTTCCTGCATTTCCGTCAGATGGTTCCAGTGTGTCCGGTGGGTGGTTCCACAGTGTTCCATGTGTGGTTCCAGCATATCCGGTGGGTGGTTCCGGCATGTACGGCAGGTGGTTCCAGCATGTAGTGTGGGTGTTCCCGGTGTCTCCTGCGTGTGTTTCAGGTGTTTATGGTGGATGTTTCAGGCATGTCTGGTGGGTGCTTGAGTCGTGTCCTGCACCTGGTTCAGGTGTGTCCAGCAGGTGGTTCCAGTGTGTCCAGAAGGTGGTTCCAGAGTGTCCCATAGGTGGTTCTGGTGTATCCCCTGGGTGATTATAGCATGTCTGGCAGGTGGTACTGGAATGTCCTGCGTGTGGTTCAGGCATGAGCAGTGGGTGGTTCGGGCTTGTGCAGCACCTGGTTCCAGCGTATTCAGTGTGTGGTTGGGGCATGTATGGCAGGTGGTTCAAAAGTCTCCAGCAGGTGTTTCATATGTGTCCATCAGGTGGCTCATGCGTGTCTGGCGGGTCGTTCTGGTGTGTCTCATTTGTTGTCCCAGTGTGTCTGATGGGTGTTTCAGTCGTGTTTGGCGGGTGGTTCATGTGTGTCTGGTGGGTGTATACTGTGTGTCTGACAGGTGGTTCAGGCGTGACCAGAGGGTGGTTCAGGCATGTCCAGCGAATGGATTAGACCTGTCCAGTGGCTGGTTCAGGCATGTCTGGCGGGTGTTTCCAGCATGTCCTGTGAGTCTGTCAGGTGTTTCTGGGCTATCATTCATGTGTGTCCAGCAGGTGGTTCATGAATGTTTGGAAGGTGGTTTCTGCATGTCTGGCAGATTTTCTGGTGTGTCAATTGGGTGGTTCGGGCATGTCCGGGGTGTAGTTCAGGCGTGTCAGTTATGTCACTCTGGCGTGTCCGATGGGTGGTTCTTGAATGTCCAGCTGGTGGCTCAGGCGTGTTGGCACCTGGTTCCTGCATATCCTGCTGTTGTTTCTGAGGTGTCTGGCAGGTGGTTCCAGCATGTCTGGTGGGTGATTCAGGTATATCCAGCAGGTGTTTCAGGCATGTCCAGTGGGTGTTTCAGGAATGTCCGGCAGGTGGTTCAGGCGTGTTCAGTGGGTCATTCAGGTGTGTCTGGCAGGGTGTCCATGCATGTCCCGTGGGTGGTTCAGACATGATTGGTGAGTTCTTCCGGCATGTCCAACAGGTTGTTCTGGTGTGTTCAGCAGATGGTTCATGTGTGCCCAGTGGGTGGATCAGCTATGCATGGCGGGCGGTTCAAGATTGTCTGGCATGTGGTTCTGGTGTGTCAGGCAGTTGGTTCAGGCATGCCATGCAGGTGGTTTAGGCGTTTCCAGCATGTCAATCAGGCATGTTGGGCTGGTGGTTAAGGCGTGTCTGGTGGGTTGTTCAGGCATTTCCAGAGGGTGGCACAAGTGTGTCCAGCAGGTGGTTCAGGATTGTCTGAGATGTGGTTTTCGTGTGTCAGGCATGTGGTTCAGGTGTGTCCGGCAGGTGGTTCCTGCATGTCTGGAAGGTTGCTCTTGCCTGTCAGGTGGTTCCAGTGTGTCTGGAGGGTGGTTCCGCAGTATGCCATGTGTGGTTCCCATATATCTGGTGGGTGATTTTGGCATGTCCAGCAGGTGGTTCCAGCATGTCCTGTGGGTGGTTCCGGCATGTCCTGTGTGTTTTTCAGGCATGTATGGTGGGTGTTTCAGGCGTGTCCAGTGGGTGATTCAGACATGTCTGGCAGGTGGTTCCAGAGTGTCCCGTGGGTGGTTCTGGCATATCCCCCAGGTGATTCTGGTATGTCTGGGGGTTGTACTGGCAGGTCCATTGTGTGGTTCTCTCATGTCCTATGTGTGGTTGAGGCATGTCTGGCAAGTGGTTCCAGCATGTCCAGCGGGTGTTTCAGACGTGTCCAACAGTTATTTCAGGTGAGTCTGACGGGTGGTCCCTGTATGTCCAGCGGGTATTTCCTTTGTGTCTGGCAGTTGGTTCCAGCATGTCTGGCAGGTTGCACTGGCGTGTCTGGTGCATGATTCAGGTGTGTCCATGGGGTCTTTCATGCATGTCACTGGGTTGTACTTGCGTGTCTGGGGGCTGATTCATGCGTGTGCAGCACGTGGTTCATGCATGTCCGGGGGATCATTCTGGTGTGCCTCGTGGGTGGTCCCAGTGTGTCTGATGGGTGTTTAGGCATGTTCGGTGGGTGGTTCATGTGTGTCTGGTGGGTGGACCCAGTGTGTCTGGTGGGTGGTTCAGGCATGTCCAATGGTTGGTTCAAGCATGTCCAGCGGGTGGATCAGGCGTGTCTGGCAGGTGGTTCAGGCGTGTCCTGAGGGTGATTCAGGCATTTCCCTAGGGTGGTTCAAGAATGTCCAGCCAGTGTTTCTGGAATGCCTGGCAGGTGTTCCTGGTGTGTCTGGAAGATGGATCAGGTGTGTCTGCCGGGGTCCAGCCCCAGCCAGATCCAGGTCTCCTGAGGGATGGACGGAGTTGGCAAAGGAGGAGGCAGTGAGACAAGGAGTATGGTGTCCAAGTCCGACTTTATTTTGTGTATGTATGATTTATATAGGGCTCAGGATATGCAAGGATGATTTCATGGAACAGTCCCAGTACATATTTTTGGCTCGCATAAGCGGGTTTTTTACAAGGTAAACAATAGTCCTAAGAGCAATTGTATCTGGATTGTATGTAGGCCTGGAGGGAGTCAAGCTTCTGCAATTCTTTACTTCAAGGAGACCACCCCCAGCGGCCTCCTGTCTCAATGGGCCATGGCAACCACTGCCCTCCTAGAGAGATCTGTGGGGGCCATGTGTCCCTAACCCGTTTCCTAGGTGACTTGTCAGGTTCCCTTTTTGCTCTTTACCAGGGACAAATCAGAATGTTCTTTCCCTAGAAGATGTTGTTCCCCAGAACTTTCCCTAAAATACTGCATTGTATCATTCCCATTTCCAGGACCTGGCTGACTTCCCCTGAAATAACCCCAGGTGCAGAACAGAGTAAGCAGAAACAGGAAAGTCAGAAGTACCAGGGAGACTTGGTGCAGGGGCAGCCTGATAGATTCCCTTGAGGGTTTGCCGTGTGTCCCCTCATCTCTCTCCCAGACCATGTCACAAGGCAGAGGTTTAACTTATAGGCTGACGGCTCCTGGCATCTGTCTAGTGGGTGGTTCAGGTATATACGGCAGGTGGTTCCAGCGTGTCTGGCAGGTGGTCCTGGTGTGTCTGTCAAGTGTTTCAGGCTTGTCCAGCAAGTGGTTCCAGTGTGTCTGGCAAGTGGTTCCGGCATGTCTGGGGTGTTGTTCATGCCTGTGTGGCATGTGGTTCATGTGTGTCCGGAAGGTGGTTCCTGCGTGTCTGGGAGGTGGTTCCGGCATGTCAATTGGGTGCTTCAGGGATGTCTAGGGTGTAGTTCAGGTGTGTCAGGAATGTGGTTCCGGGGTGTCTGTTGGGTGGTTCCTGCGTCTCCAGCGGGTGGTTCACACATGTCCAGCGGGTGGTTCTGGTGTATCCAGCAGGTGGTTGCGGCATGTCTGAAGGGTTGTTCTGGCACATCCAGCACCTGGTTCAGGCATGTCCAGCAGGTGGTTATGGTGTGTCCTGTGGGTGGTTCTGGTGTGTCCAGTGGGTGTTTCAGGCATGCCGGCCTGTTTTCAGGCATGTCCTGTGGGTGGATAATGCGTGTCTGGCAGGTGGATAATGCATGTCTGGTGTGTGATTCTGGCATGTCTGGTGGGTTGTACTGTCTTGTCTGGCGTGTCATTCCAGCATGTCCGGTGCATGGTTCAGGCATCTCCAGGGTGTCATTTATGCGTGTCTGGCAGGTGGTTCATGCATGTCTGGCATCTAGTTCTGGCATATCCAGCAGGTGGTTGCTATGTGTCTGGCAGGTGGTCCCAGCAAGTCCGGGGTGGCTGTCAGGTATGTCCATCGGGTGTTTCAGGCATGTCCGATAGTTGTTTCAGGTGAGTGGTACGTGGTTCTGGTATGACTGGAGGGGGTTTCATTTGTGTCTGGTGGGTGGTTCCTGTGTGTCCGGCAGGTGTTTCCAATGTGTCCAACAGGTGGTTCCAGCATGTCCAGTGAGTGGTTCTAATGTATCCGTTAGGTGGTTCCAGCATATCTGGTGGGTTGTACCATCTTGTCCAGCGTGGGGTTCTGGCATGTCCGGCATGTTGTTCAGGCATTTCTGGGCTGTTGTTCATGCATGTCAGGCAGGTGGTTCATGAGTGTTCAGAGGGTGGTTCCTGTGTGTCCGGCAGGTGGTTCCAGCATGTCAATTGGGTGGTTCAGGCTTGTCTGACCTGTAGTTCAGGTGTGTTGAGCATGTGTTTCTGGTGTGTCCGACAGGTGGTTCCTGAGGTTCTGGCTGGTGGTTCAGGTGTGTCCGGCACCTGGTTCCTACATATCCAGCAGGTGGTTCCGATGTGTCTGGCAGGTAGTTCCTGCATGGTCGGTGGGTGATTCAGGTGTGTCCGGTGAGGTGTACATACACGTCACATGGGTGTTTCAGGGTGTCTGGTGGGTTGTTCCGGCATGTTCAATGGGTGGTTCTGGCGTGTACAACAGGTGGTTCACAGTTGTCCAGCGGGTGTACCAGCTGTTTCTGGTGCATTGTTCAGGATTGTCTGGCATGTGGCTCTGGCCTGTCAGGCTGGTGGTTCATGCATGCTATGCAGGTGTTTCAAGTGTGTTGGTTGGGTGGTTCAGACATATCTGGTGGCTTGTTCAGGCATTTCCAAAGGGTGGTTTAGGTGTGTCTAGCAGGTGGTTCAGGATTGTCAGGCATGTCGTTCCAGTGTGTCAGGCAGGTGTCCAGTGGCTGATTCTAGCATGTCCAGCAGGTGGTGCGCGCATGTCTGGCGGGTGCTTTAGGCTTGTCTGGAGGGTGGCTCAGGCGTTTCCAGCATGTGGTTCCTGCATGTCCAACTCCTGGTTCAGGCCATCTGGCAGTTGGTTCTAGCTTGTCTGGCAGTGGGTACTGACGGGTCTGGCATGTGGTTCTGGCATGTCCGGCAGGTGTTTCAGAGTGTCCAGAAGGTGGTTTTGGGATGTCCAGTAGGTTGTTCCAGTGTGTCTGGAAAGTTGTTCCAGTGTGTCCGGCAGTTGATTCTGGAGGTCCAGCAGGTGGTTACAGCATGTCTGGCAGGTGGTTCTGGTGAGTCTGTCAAGTGGTTCCAGTGTGTCCAGCAGGTGTTTCAGTAGTGTCTGGCTTGTCGTTCTGGCATGTCAGGCTGGTGGTTCAGGTGTGTCCGTCATGTGCTCCAGGCATGGCTGGCACATGGTACAGGCATGTGCAAAATGCAGTTCCAGTGTGTCTGGTGGGTGGATCGGGTGTCTCTGGTGGATGGTTAATGCATGTGGGTGGTTGGTTTGGGAGTGTCCGGTGGGTGGTCCTGGCATGTCTGGCTTGTGGTCCAGGCATGTCCGAAATGTTGTTCCGGCGTGTCTGGCAGGTGGTTGCAGTGTGTCCAGCAGACGGCTTTGGCGTGTCCACCAGGTTGTACCAGTGTGGCTGGCAGGTGGTTCTGGGGTTGTCCCATGCTTGGTTCCAGCATATCCCCCAGGTAACTCCTGCATGTCCAGTGGGTTGTACTGGCATGTCCATTGGGTGGTTCTTGTGTGTCCTATGAGTGGTTCAGGTGTGTTCTGTGGATGATTCCAGTGTGTTTGGTAGGTGATACCGGGATGTGCTGCACGTGATTCAGGTGTCTGTCAGGTTTTTCAGGCATGTCCGGCTGGTGGTTCTGGTGTTTCTGGCAGGTGGTACAGGGATGTCCTGCATGTGATTCAGGCATGTCCGCCAGGTGATTCAGGTGTGTCCAGTGAGTGGTTCAGGCATGTGCGGCACCTGGTTCCAGCATATTTGGCAAGTGATTGGGGCATCTGGCAGGTGATTTGAACGTGTCTGGTGGGTGTTTCAGGCATGCATGTCTGTCGGGTGGTTCTGGCCTATCTGGCAGATGTCTCAGGCACATCTGTTTGGTGGTTCTGGCATGTCTGGCAGGTTATATTGTCTTCTCTGGCTTGTGGTTCCGGCTTGTCCAGTGTGTGGTTCAGGCATGTCTGGGCTGTCGTTCTTGTGTCTCCAGCAGGTGGTTCATGAGTGTTCAGAAGGTGGCTCCTGCATGTCTGGCAGGTGGTTCCAGCCATGTCAATTGGGTAGTTCAGGCATGTCGGGGTGTAGTTCAGGTGTGTCTGGCATGTGGTTCCTGCATATCCAGTGGGTGGTTCTGATGTGTCTGGCAGCTGGTTCCGACATGTCCAACAAGTGGTTCTGACATGTCCAGTGGGTGGTTCTGGTGTATCTAGTGGGTGTTTCTGGCATGTCCAGCTGGTGTTTCAGGTCTTTCCGGCAGGTGGTTCCAGTGTGTTTGGGCAGTGTTTCAGGCATGTCTGGTGAGTTGTTCAGGTGTGTCCTATGTTTGGTTCAGGCATGACCGCCAGGGGGTTCAGGTATGTCCAGCAGGAGGATAATGTGTCTCTGGCAGATGGAACAGATATGTCTGGTGAGTGGTTCTGGCATATCCAGCAGATGGTTCTGGCATGTCTGGCACATGGTTCCTGCATGTCCAGTGGGTGGTTCTGGTGTGTCAGGCGGGTGGTTCCAGCATGCCCAGCAGGTCGTTCTGATGTGTCTGGTGGGTCATCCTGGTGTGTCCAGTGGGCAGTTCAGGCATGTCAGGCACTTGGTTCTGACATATCCATCAGGTGATTGCTACGTGTAGCCATCCCTGATGCAGGAAGGGTTAATAATCACTGGAAAATGCTTGCCAACAAACTGTGACCCAGATGTGAGAAGGCCATTTAGCCAATGATGGATAAGAGCTCCAGGGGGAGGCAACTTAAGCCAGGCATTGGCTGCCTGGGGGCACATATGAAGACATGATATCGATATCAGGAGCAGGAGGAACCGTTGCCTAGGAGGTCTTGCCTGCTCTGAGATAAAAATATACGAGCACAGCAAAAACATGATAATGTCAAAACAGAGGCCAAGGGAGGGCTCCTTGAGAAATCACTAAGAATTTTTGGCATTCGCTAATTACTTCATCCAGAACACCTGTGTATGTTTAACAGATGTAAGCTATGTATATATTGAAATGCTGGTTACAATAAACTCAGAGTGGCCATCAGCCCTCTCGGCATCTATCTTGATGTGTACATTGGATTGCGACACTGGCACTACGTGTCTGGCAGGTGGTCCTGGTGAGTCTGGCGGGGGATTCAGATATGTCCGTCAGGTGTTTCAGGTGTGTCCAATGTCTGTTTCAAGTGAGTCTGGTAGGTGGTTCTGGCATGACCGGAGGATAGTTCTTTTGTGTCTGGTGGGTGGTTCCTGTGTGTCTGGCGGGTTGCACCAGCATGTCCAGCACATGGTTCAAGCATGTCCTTGGGGTTGTTCAGGCATCTCAGTGGGTGGTACATGCGTGTTCAGAGGGTGATTCATGCATATCCACCGGTTGGTTCAGGCATGTGCGCCACCTTGTTCCGGCATACTTGGCAGGTGGTTGGGGTGTGTCTGGCAGGTCGTTTGAATGTGTCCCATGGGTGTTTCAGGTGTGTCTTTCAGGTTGTTCATGTGTGTCCTGCAAGTGGTTCCAGTGTCTCGTGGGTCATTCTGGCATGTCTGATGGGTGTTTCAGGTGTGTTCGGTGGATGTTTCAGGCATGTCCGGCCAATGTTTCAGGCCTGAAACACCTGACAGACATGCCTTAATAGCCTGTCAAACATTCTTGATCCACCCAAGAGACATGCCTGAACCACACGTCAGACATGCCAGAACCACCCACTGGACATGCCTGAACCACCCACCACACATGCATGGAACCCCTGCCAGACACGCCTGACCACCCACCAGACATTCCAGAACCACCCACCACACACACCATAACCACAAGCAGGACATGCCAGAACCAACTGCCTGATACATTGGTGAGAGTGTTGCTTCATATCTTAGGGAGAAAGGTTTCTTATTCTTTTTGTTTTCTTTTTTTATTTTTGAAAGATTGGCACATGAGCTAACATCTGTTGCCAATCTTCTTTTTTTCTTTTCTTTTTCTTCTCCCCAAAGCCCCTCAGTACATAGTTGTATATTCTAGTTGTGCATGCTTCTGGTTGTGTTATGTAGGATGCCAACTTAGCATGGACTGACAAGCAGTTCCATGTCCATGCCCAGGATCCCAACCAGCAAAACCCGGGGCCACTGATGCTGAGTGTGCAAACTTAACCACTTGGCCCAGGGACCGGCTTTCTCTATTTTTTTTTTCCTGGGAGAAAGCTCTCAGTCTTTAACCATGGAGTATAATGTTAGCTGAGTTACAATATATACTTTTATTATACTGAGGCGTAGTCCTTTCATTCTTTTTATGAGTTTTTGTCACAAACAGATCTTGAATTTTATCAAATGATTTTTCTGATCCATTGAGATGATCATATAATTTTTTCTTTTGCTTTATTAATGTAATTCATCATACTTATTTGCATATGTTGAACCATCCTGTGTCCCAGGTATAAATCACACTTGATCATAGTAAATGACACTTTCAACGTGCTGCTGAATTTGAACTGCTAGCATTTCATTGAGAATGTTTGCACATATATTTATAAGGATTATTGGCCTGTAGTTTCCTTTTCTTGTAGTATGTTTTTCTAGTTTTGATATCAGGGTAATGCTAACCTCATAAAATGAGTTTGGTGCTGTTTCCTCTGATTTTTCTGGAAGGTATTGAGAGGATTGGCATTAATTCTTCTTCAAATGTTTGGTAAAATTTAACAGTCCAGCCATCTGGTGCTAAGCTTTTCCTTCTTGGGAGATTTTTTATTACTGATTTACTATCCTTACTAGTAGTTGCTCTATTCAGACTTTCTTTTTCTTGATTTAGTGTTTGTAGTTTGTATGATTATAAGGACTTTTTCTAGTTTGCCCACTTTATTGATAGTTGTTCATGGCAGCCTCTTACAATCCTTTGCATATCTGCGGTAGGAGATGTAATGTCTCCTTTTACATTTATAATTTTGTTAATTTGGGTCCTCACTCTTTTTTCCTTGATTAATTTATCTAAAGGTTTTCAGCTGTATTTGTCTTCTCAAAGAATCAGCTCTTACTTTGGTTAGCTTTTCTATTGCTTTCCTGTTTACTATTTCATTTATTTCTGTTCTAATCTTTATTGTTGCCTTTCTTCTGCTGACTTTGGGCTCAGCTTATTCTTCTTTTTCTTGTTCCTTAAGGTAGAGGGTTAAGTTGTTTATTTGGGATCTTTTATGCTTCTTAATGTAGCTGTTTATGGCTATAAACTTCCCTCTTAGAAATGCTGTTGCTGCATGCAATGTTTTGGTATGTTGTGTCTATTTCTCTTTGTCTTAATGTACTGTTTCATTTCCCCTTTATTTTCTTCTTTGACCCATTGTTTGATGAGAAGATTGTGGTTTAATTTCTATGTACTCATGAATTTTCATTGTCCTCTTGTTATTGATTTTTATTTTTATACCATTGTGGTCAGAGAACAGACTTGGTATGATTTCAATCTTCTCAAATTTGCTAAGACGTATTTCGTCACGTAACGTATGATCTATCCTTGAAAATGTTACATGTGCACTTAAGATGAATGTCTATTATTCTGTTGTCCAATAAAATGTTCTGTATGTGTCTGTTAGGTCCGTTTGACCTATACTGTTGTTCAAATCCTCTGTTTCCTTATGGATTTTCTGTCTAGAAGATCTATTTATGGGTGAGAGCAGGCTGTTTAAAGTTCACAAATCTTAGTATATTGCTGTTTGTTTCTGCATTTAGCTCCATTTGTTTTTGCTTTATTTAGGTGCTCTGATGTTGGATACGTAAATACTTACAATTGTTATATCTTCTTGATTTATTGACCCTTTCATCATTAATAATTTCCTTCTTTGTCTTTTTTTTTTTTTTTACCATTTTTGTTTAAAGTCTATTTGTTCTAAGTATAGCTATCTCTTCTTCTTTTGGTTATCATTTGCTTGAAATATATTTTTTTCATCCCTTCTCTCTCACTCTATATGTATCCTTAAGGCTAAAATGAGTATCTTGTAAGCAGTATATTGTCGAATCTTTTTCTATTGTTTTTAAAAATCCATTTAGTCATTCTATGTGTTTTGATTGGAGAATTTAATATGTTTACACTTAAAGTACCTATTCATAGGTAAGTACTTACTATCACTCTTTTTTTTTATTGTTTCCTGGTGGGTTTGTAGATCCACTGTTATTTGTTTCTTATCCTGCTATTTTGTGTGTGTGTTTTGATATCTTTTGTTATCCGTATGCTTTAACTTCTTTACGATGTTCTTTTGTGCAATTACTACAGGTTTTTCCCCTGTTGGTATCATAAGATCTATAAAATATCTTAAATTTATAACACCTTATTTTAAACTAATAACTTTGATGGCATTCCAAAATGTTATACTTTTATTTTCCCTCTCCCTCACATTGTAGGCTCTTAATGTTAAAATTTACTCATATTTTGTATTAGGTAATTAACAAAACATTACTGTAGTTGTGATTATTTTTACTATGTTTGTTTTTTAACTTTTAAATTAGAGTTTAAGTGAATTATGCACCATCATTAACATATAGTCATAGCATTGACTGTATATTTACCATTACCAGTGAATTTTATGCTGTATTCTTATAGTGTTATGATGTTAGTTTACATCATTTCATTTCCACTCAAAGAAATCCCTTCAGCTTTTCTTGTAAGGCTGGTCTGGTGGAGATAAATTTCCTCACCTTTTGTTTGTTAAGGGAATTTTTATCCCTCCTTCATTTCTGAAGGATAGCTACACTTAGTATTCTTGGTTGACAGTTTTTTTCTTTCAATATTTTGAATAAGCCATCCCATTCTTTTCTGGCCTGTAAAGTTTCTGTTGAGAAAACTGCCAATAGTCTTATGGGGAGGGGCTTCCTTGTATGAAAACTCTCTCTTTTTTTCTTGCTGCTTTTAATGTTCTTTTTCTGTCTTTGAGTTTTGACTATTTATTTATGATGTATCTTGGTGTAGCTCCATTTGTTTTCAACCTACTTGCGATCTTTTGGGCATTTTAGATCTGGATGTACATTTCTTTGTCCAGATTTGTGCAGTTTTCAGCCATTATTACTCTAAATATATTTTATGTCCCTTTCTCTTTCTCTTCTTCTTCTGGAAGAAGGAGAAGGAATCCCATAATGCGAGTATTGTTTCTTTTCACTGTGTCCCATGGGCTGGCTTTCTCTCCTTTTCTTTCCTTATTTCCTTCTTTTCTTTCTTTCTCTTTATTTCCTTTCCTTTTGGTTCTTTGACTGAATAATTTCAAATGTTCTATCTTCCAGATTACTGATTTGTTGTTTTACATGGATGAATCTACTTTCAAAGGCATATATTGATTTTTTCAGTTCAGTTAGTGTATATTTCAGTTCTAGGATTACTATTTTTTTGGTCTACTTTTTGAACTTCTCATTTTGTTTACACATTGCTTTACTAATTTTGTTCAGCTGTCTGACTGTGTGTTCTTATATGTCCTTAAATTTCTTTAGCAGGATTATGCTGAATTATTTTCCTGGATGTTCATACATCTCCATTTCTTTAGGACCAGTTTTTGGAGTTTTACTAGTCTCTTTTGTGGTGTCCTATTTGTCTGAGTTTTCATCTTTGATTTCTTATGTTGGTATCTGCATATTTGAATAAGTCATCTCGTCGGAAGGTTTGCTTTGGCAAAGACAGTTCTTCCCAGTAGGTTCAGCTTGAGTTTCTGGATGTGTCTGGTGGTATCTTCCTTGGGAAGGGAGGATATTGTTATTAGGATTTAATTTGGGGTAAGGCAACTGTTTGAACCCTTAGATCAGGGGTGGCTTGAGTGTGCCACTGGCTGGAAACAGCTGGATACGATTTTTGGCTTGGTTATCTGCAAAAGTTAAGCTGTAAGATGGGCTTTACAGTTACGTTATTCTCTGGACACCTTATTATATGATCCGGACTTGGTCCTATACTCAGAAGTAGATGAGGCTATAAATTAGCATCTGTGCCCTGGAGGGGCTACAGGACAGAACCCAGGACATATATGGCTCATTGCTTGGATACCTGAGTCAAGAATATTGTGCACTGTATATCCTGCTCAGGTGAGGCCAGTCAGTTTTCTCTGCAGCCAGGGAAAGCCACAAGCTGTATTTTCTGTTCAAGTCCCACTGTAAGTAGGGCTGTTTGATGGGCTATGTAGTTTCCCAGGTGTTCTGGTGAGTTTCCTTGGTGAGCAGGATGTATCCAGCAATAAGAGTGTCTGTGAATTACTTTGCTTACCCAGGTACAGAGGGAGAAGCAGTTCTAAGGCCAGTGAACCTTTTTGTGATCTTGGTGCAAGCCAACCCACTCCCCAAGTTCCTTGATTGAATAGGCCCACTGGCTTTGCTGCAGGGTAGATAAGCTCTGCTCAACCACTTCTTGGCTAAATCTTTGTTGGGTCACACAGCAGCTTTTGGTGTTCTCATTAGCCCTAGTTGTCAGATGGGGCTGGTGCCATGCTTCCCAATGGGTTAGGCATTGTTTTAGTTCTGCTTGGGCAGGACTTGGTGGCACACTTTAGATCACTCACAAATTTTCCTCAATAGGAAAATAGGAATTACATTCAGCAGTATGTGGGGCTATGAGTTAACTTCCCTGCCTTGGCATAGTAGGGGAACCCTCCATGCCTGGTAGTGGCTTTGCTCTGTGGGTAATCAGCTCGGCCCACCCACCTCTTTGCTCAAGCATTGCTGTTTTACTCAGTAGCTTTCAGGTGCTCTTGCCAGCCCTTCCTATCAGACAGGGATGGGAGGCATGATCCACAGCAGGTGGTCTATGCCTTACTTCTCCTGCTTGGGCAGGACTGGGAATACCCACTTCAGGCAACTCCCAAATTTTTCCAAAATGGCTTTTCAGTCAGGAGGGGCTTGCAAAACTTCTCCTTTAAGGACCTGAATCTGACAGACCTGCACCCGCCCAAGTAGCCTGTTCAGACTGTGAGATTGACTTGGTTCTGCAGATGAGCAAAGCTGCTGGTTGAGAATACTAATTGGGATTTGTAGGTAGGAACTTTATCTGCCAAGATCCTAGTGTTGGTTGTTGGAAGCCCCTCCTCCCTTTTCCATAACAATAAGATTTCTAGTGGTTGGATTCTGCAGATTGCTCTGCAATCCCCAGGGACAAACCACAGTAGAGGCTCCCAAAACATAAGTCTCAGTGCTGGGGGGAGAGGGGTGGTGCTTGATGTCACTCCTGGGCTCTTTTTTCTGCTGGAAGAACCAGAGGGTTAGGAGAGACTTCTCGCCCTGGTGCTACCCTAGCATGGGTGTGGAGCATTAAGGTAAGTATGTTGCCATTCTCATTACCCTTCTAATGTATTCTGTCTTGGGCCCTGTGATGTAGGAGTTGCTCCATCTTCAACCCACTATTCTAGAATTCTCTCAGTGGTGTCTATCTCACAAATAAATTTTAGTTGATTTTCTTGTGAGGGGAAACAAAGTCAGGAACCACCTATGTTGTCATCTTGTGATGTGATTTCTTATTACTTTATATGACCAAATCATATATATTTTTTAAAGATTTTATTTTTTCCTTTGTCTCCCCAAAGCCCCCAGTACATAGTTGTATATTCTTCGTTGTGGGTTCTTCTAGTTGTGGTATGTGGGACGCTGCCTCAGCGTGGTTTGATGAGCAGTGCCATGCCTGCGCCCAGGATTCGAACCAACGAAACACTGGGCCGCCTGCAGCAGAGCGCGCGAACTTAACCGCTCGGCCGGGGGGCCAGCCCCATGACCAAATCATATTTTATTCTATGATTATATGACATATTGTTCATCCATTCATCAGTAGAGGTGTATTTGATTTCCACATTTTGACTATTCTTAATAATAATATGTCACTCATGTACTAGTTTTGTATGGACGTGTCTCTCCTTAGGTAATACTTAGTTGTTGAATTTGGTGGTAATATAGTAACTCTTTAATAGTTTGAGTAATGGTCAGATTATTGTCCAAAGCAGCTGTACCATTTACATTTCTAACACTAGAATTTTGTACCTTTATACCTTGATAACATGTTATCTGACAATTTCATCTAGCCACACAATTTTATTCTAGCCACAGTTAAGTGCTATATCATTGTGGTTTTGATTTGTATTTCTGTAATTAATAATACATTGAGCATCTTTTCATGTGTGGATTGTCCATCCACACAAGTTCCTTGGATTAATGTCCATTCAGTTATTTGCTCATTTTCTAAATTGTCTGTTTTTTTTTTTTTTGGTTTATCATTGAGTTGTATGGTTTCTCTATATATTCTAGATACTAGATTTTCATCAGATGTATGATTTAATAATATTTGCTTTCATTCTCTGTGTCTTTTTTTTCCATTTTCTTAGGTGTATCATTTGAAGCACAACAAGTTTTAATTTTGATAAAGGTCAAATTATTAAATTTTTCTTTTCATTTTTTTGCTCACTCTTTTGGTGTTATATTTAAGAACCTCTTGAAATTCAGAGGTTGTTCAATTGTTCTTCTGAGACCTTTATAATTAATCTTACATTTAGGTCTTTGATCCATTTTAATTATTTTTAAAAATAATGTGTGATAAGTGTCCAACTTCAAAATGGAGCATTATCTCAGCTCCATTTGTTGAAATGACTATTCTTTTCCAGTTGAAAGTCCTTGGCAGCTTTGTTCAATATCAATTAATCATACAGACATGACTTTATTTTGCCATTCTCTGTTTTATTTGATTTTTTATTTATGTGTCTCTGTGCCAGTATCAAATTGTTTTTATTTCCTCTTGATTTGTACTAAAATTTAAAATTATGAAGCTCAAGTTCTAGTGTTTTAATGTTTTCAAGGTTATTTAGCTATTCTGTGTCCCATGTCATGATACATGAATTTGGAATCAGCTTGTCAATTTCTTCAAAGAAGTCAGCTATGGGATCGTGTTCAGGTTTCTGCTGAATCTGTAAATCAATTTGGCAAGTATTGTCATCACAACATTTGTCTTTTCATTCTTGAATACAGGATGTTTTCCATGCATTTAGATGTTCCTAAATTTTGTTGGGCAATTTTAAAATTTATTTTTAGGAATAAATTTTGCAGTAGCTTGTTAATTTTCCAAGTTTTTATTTTTTTAATTTTTTGTAAGTGGAATTATTATTTTTTTAATTTTGTTGTTGACTTGTTAACTGCAAGCATACAGATATAGAATTTGCTTTTATATATTCCTCTTGTACATTGCAATTTGATGAGATCATTTATTAGTTCTAATATTTAGTAAATGAAGTTTATAAAATTTTCCTTATACAAACTCATGCTATTTGTGAATAAAAAATAATTTGAATTTTTTCCTTCCAACAGATGTGGCCTTTATTTTATTCTTATGTCAAATTTCTCTGGCTTGATCTTTCAGTAGATTATTGAAAGTTAGTGGTGACATGGAATCCTTGCTTTGTTTTTGATTCCAAAGTATGAGCATGCCATTTTTTACTATTAAGTTGTTAGCTGTGAGACTCTTCATAGATGTCTTTTATCATGATTAAGAGGTTCCTTCTTTTTCTACAATGTTGAATTTTCTATCATGATAAGGTGTAGGATTTTGTCAAATGTTTTCTTTTGCACCTTTACAGATAATCTTGTTTTTTTGGGGGGAGTAGTTTATCTTTAAGGTATATTACATTAATTTTGCATGTTAAACCAACTTTACATTCTTGGGATAAATCTCATTTGGTTAGTGTACAACCATATTTATATTTTCCTGGGATGGATTTGTTAGCATTTTGTTCCCTTTTTCATATTCATAAAATATACATCTGCCATTTTTTCTTTCTTGTGTTGTCTTTGTCTGGTTTTTGTATCAGAGGAAAGCTGACCTCATATTTTGAGAGAGTTCAAGAAAATTGGTACCATATTTTTAAATGTTTGGTAGATTTCAGTACTGAAGCCATCTAAGCCTGACTTTGTTTTATTCAATACTTTTGCCATGGTTATGAAATAATACATACGTATTCTATTCTACATAATATTATATATAGTATATTTACTTATAAAGTATATAATATGTAAAATTTTATGTATATAAGGTTTACCAGTGTTATAAATGTATTCAGATGTTTTATTTTTTTAAGTAATGTTTAGTAGCTTGTTTATTTCCTGGATGTATCATTTCATGGTTCAAGTTTATTGTAATATAATTGTTCATAGTATTCTCTTATAATACTGCTCTTTTATCTGGTTCATAGTAGTGTCCTCTTTTTAATCCTGATTTAGCAATTTTCATTTTCTCTCTCTCTCTCTTTTGGTCAAACTATCTAAAGTATGTCAATTTTTAAAATAATTTTTAAGAAAATAACTTTTAGTTTCCAAGGCTTTCCCCATTGTGTTCTGTCTTCACTATTTGGTAACTTTATCTATAATATGTATCTTTTATTTTCTTATGCTTGATTTGAGTTTAATTTATTTTTTCCAGTGACAAGTTAGATTTTTATTTGAAGTCTTTTTTTATTTTAATATGGGTTTTAATTTCCATCTAACTGGTTCTTCAAGAGAATTGCATGTGTTGTACTAGGTTTTATCTTACTTTTTTTGGTCAAAGTATTTTATATTGTAATTTAATTTTCTTCTTTGATCTATTGACAGCTTTTGATTATTTTGTTTTATTTTCACATACTTTTCAGCTTCCCAAATCATTTCCTGTTCTTAATTTCAATTTTGTGATTATAAAATTTAATTTGCATTATTTATATTCTTTTTAATTTATTGAGTTTTTTTAAGGCTTTGCATATTGTCTACACTGAAGAAAGTTCCATGTGTACTTGAGACAAATGCATGTTCCACTATTGTTTGTTGGAACGTTCTATAGATATCTGTCAGGTCTACTTGGTTTGTCATGTTTAAGTTTTACTTTTCTTTTTGATATTCTACTTAATTTTTGATCTACTATGAAATGTGGGTTTCTGCTTACTCCAAGTACTATTGTTGAATGTTCTATTTTTCCCTTCCTTTCTGTTACTTTTTGCTTTGTTATATTGTGTTATGCTATTAGGTGTGCACATGTATAATTCTTGTTTATTTCATGAATTCAGTTTTTATCTTTACAAAATATCTTTTTGTATCTCTGAGAACATTTTTGTTGTATAGTCTAATTTGTCTAATGTAAGTATTCACTCCTACTTTCTCAGGATTGCTGTTGGCATGGTATATATGTTTTTCTATTCTTTTACTTTCAATATATGTGCATTTGTGAATCTAATTTAAACTACTATAGAAAGTATGTAGTTGGATCTTATTTCTGTTCAGATTGACACTCTGCTAAGTGATTGAATTATTTTCTCCATTCACGTTTAAAGTTATAATTGATATATTTGGATTAAAATGTGAAATTATACATTTTTCTATGCACTTATTGTGTTTTTAATCCTTTATTCATATTTATAGATTCTTTTTACATTAAGTGATTCTTTTAATGTATCAATTAACTCTAATGATTTTTCATTATTTTGAGCTATTTTTAATGGTTGCACTGTGGCTTACTACATAAAGTTTAACTTAACCAAAATCAGCTTCAGAGTTATTTCATCTTAATTTTAATGAGATTTAAAAATTTACTTCCATATAGTTCTATTCCCTTTATCTTTCTTTTGTGATAGTGTTACAATTATTAGTGTTACAAACTCAGCAATATGCTTTTGTAATTCTTATTTTACCCACCACAGTTATGTCCTTAACCTAATACAATTTTTCTCCCAACCATCTGCTAATTTCCCCTGTGCTATAATTGGAAATTTATGCATGTATACTACTTTAATTCTGTAATTATCTTTCAGTCCTCTGTTTATTTATGCAGATTTGAATTGCCAGCTGGGGTCATTTGCCTTTAGCCTGAACTTACTTCAGTGCTTTAGCATCTCTTGTAATGAAAGACTGCCAGTAACAAATTTTCCTAGGTTGTGTTTACCTGAGATTGTCTTTCTTTTACTTTTATTTTTTGAAAGTTATGTTTGATGGGTATAGTATTCTTGGTCTCCAATTATTGTCCTTGAACATTTTAATTATGTTACCCCATTGCCTTCTGAACTTCAATGTGTCTGTAGAGAAGTCATCTGTTAATCCTATTAGGATTCTCTTTGAAAGTAATGGGTCATTTTTCTGGAGGGTTTGGAAATTTTTTTCCTTGTCTGACTTACAGCTTTTATGTTTGTAAATCTCTTGCTGTTTATCCTTTTAGTAGTCCTGTGAGCTTCCTGAATAATTCTATAAATATGAGAATTTTTCAGTCATTACTTATTTTAATATATTTTTGCAGCTCATTTCTCTCTCTTCTTCTTCTTTCTCCTAATCCGGTTCCCCATATTTTCATGCTTTTTACGATGTCCCACATTCCTCTGGTGCTCTGTTTATATAACTTTTTTCCTTTTGTTCTTTGGTTTGCATATTTTCTGTGGTTCTATTTTCAAGTTTGTTGATTATTTCTTTCACCAGTTCAAGTCTACAGATAAGTCCCTCTAAGAGTTTTAAAAATTTTAGTTACTATAATTTTCAGTTCCAGAATTTTATTTTGGATATTTCTATAACTTCCTTTCATTGATAACCTCTAATGATGCAACTTTGTGATCACAATTTCCTTTTACATCATGGTTTCATTTAGTTTTTAGAAGATATTTTTAGTGCTTAATTTGCATTTTTATCTGATAAAACTGACCCCTCTCTCAAGGTCAATTTATATTGTCTGCTTTTTTTTTTCACGTTAGGATTATACTTTTCTGTTTCTTTCCAGGATCCATAACAGTCTTTTTGAAACTAGACATTTTATATGATATAAACTAGCATGTTTTGTTATTGGTTCGCCACACCAGGACTTTTTACTGTTATTTCCCTGCTTATAGGATGGGGACTAGATGTGTTATTTTCATGAAGTTTTCCTCGTTTATCCCTGACAATGCTCGGACTCTAATGTCGCTCACTGGAAGACATAGATTGAGATGACTATAAGTTTGACAGGGCTATCCGAGTCTTTTTCTGTGACATACACACAGTTTTTAATCTATACTAATTGTCACGTGATTGCTTTATTATTTTCAAGAGTACCATGAGTAATGAATTTTTGTATAATCTAATCAAAGCTAGGTTCCTATAAAGGTACAGTTCTGGAAGTTCTTGTTTGATATTTGTTCTGAACCAGTGAGGACTTTCTAGCTTTCTCTTCCTCAGTTTTTTTTCCTGAAAACTAGCTGGCTTATAACTTTAGATTGTAGTTTATTGAATAGACATATCTCCTCCCAGTTGACTATCTTCACAACTTTTACTGTTTTGACAATGATCTTTGGCTTGAATCTCTCCATCTTTTGTTGTAAATAAAGCAAGTTCCTTTGGAAATAGATTACTATTTTATATTCTTCACTCTATATTTTCCTCTAAGAAAAATCTTCTGAACCTGGTCTCTGGAGTTAGGAGTGGGCACAATGAAAGCCTTTTTTTCTGAGAGATGTGCTTATTTTAATAGCTGCCCACTTATTGGAGGTGGGGAGCAGCTTGAGGTCTTCTCAACTTGCATCTTTTTGTTTAGGGCCTAGCATTCTTCACAGAGTTGCACTCAAGGTCGAGCCTCTATTCCATGAGTGGTTGCTAGTTGGTAGAAGACATCACCAAGTATCTGAGGACAGAATGAGAACTTGCAATGTCCTGCTCCTCCTGGAAATAAAGCTCTCTAACTGAGATCTGGGAGACAGAGTGATCTGTAGTTATGGCTACACAAATCTACAGCTGGATTTATACCTCAATGATGTAGGAGGCATTGGGGAATGAGAAGTATTGGTTCATGTAGAGAAACTCTTGATTTCTCTTTTCTTATTAAATTTTCATATGTTTTATATAGATTTTTTCATTTTTCTTAGGTCCTTAGGAACATTTCAAGAGGAATGAAATGGGCATTTTTAACTAATTTTGCCTGTTTTACTGGGGAACAGGTATGCAAAGTTTATCATGTTAACCATCTCATAACATAGGTCAATCTCTTATATTATTATCTTTTTCAAGAGACATTTCTATCATCTGTATAATTTTTGTGTTTCTATTTACTGACTTTTCTTTACCTCATGATGGGGCCTATATTGTTTCTTGCATGCATGGTAAGGTTTTTTTTTTTGAGGAAGATTAGCCCTGAGCTAACATCTACTGCCAATCCCCCTCTTTTTTGCTGAGGAAGACTGGCCCTGAACTAACACCCATGCTCATCTTCCTCTACTCTATATATGGGATGCCTGCCATAGCATGGCTTGATAAATGATGTGTAGGTCCACACTCGTGATCCAAACCAGCAAACTCTGAGCTATTGCAGTGGAACGTGTGAACTTAACCACTCCACCACTGGACCAGCCCTGCATGCATAGTAATTTTTGACAAGATATCAGAAATTTTCAATTTTACATTATTGTGTATAAGGTACATTTGTTCTATATATAATAACATATAGTTTAACTTTGCTTTGGAACAAATTTGAACCTTTGAGGATATAGAATTATAACTCCTTACCCTCACCAGGATTTGGTGCTGTCAGAGTTTTGGATATTCACCTTTGTAACAACCATGTAGCAGTATCTCCGTTTTGCTTTAATTTGCATTTTTCTAATAGCACATAATGTGGAGCATTTTTTATTAGCTTGTTTTCAAGTTGTATATCTTTTTTGGTGAGGTGTTTATTCATGTCTTCTGCCATTAAAAACATCAGGTTGTTTGTGTTGAGTTCTTTAAGAATTCTTTGTATATTTTGGAAAACAATCCTTTACAAGATACATTTTTTGCAAGTATTTTCTACCAGTCTGTGGCTTGTCTTCTCAATCTCATTATTGTATTTCAGCATAAGTTTTTAATTTTAATGAGGTTCCTCTTATCAACTATTTCTTTTGTGAATCATAACTTTGGAATTGTATCTAAAAAGACAATGCCAAACCCATGTCATCTGGATTTTGATCTCTGTTATCTTGTAGTGTTTTATTAATTTTGCATTTAACATTTAGGTCTATGATCTATTTTGACTTTAACTTTGGTGTCTAGATTTAATATCTGTCTCTAGATTCTATTTTTTTTACACACGAACGTCTTGATTTTCCTGAGCATTTCTTTGAGTCTATCCTCTCTCTATTAAATTACATTGTGTCTTTTGTTAAGGATCAGTGAAGTCTGTTTGAGTGGGTCTATTTTAGGCCTCCGTATTATGTTAAATTGATCTAGTTTTGTATCTTTCCATCAGTACCACACTGAGTTAATTATTATAGCTTTACATTGAGTGTCAAAGTTGGATAGTGTCAGCTTTCTGACTTTGTTCTCACTCTTCAGTACTATGTTGGCTATTTTCAACTTTTGCCGCCCCATATAAACTTTAGAATAATTTTCTTGATATGCACAAAATAAAACTTTCAGGCATTTTTATGGGTATTCCATTGTATTTACATAATGTATAATCAAATTGGGAAAAGTGATATCTTAACAGTATTGAGTCTCCCTGTCCATGTAAATGAAATGATTCTCTATTTATTCATATCTTTTTTATTTCTTTCATCAATATCTTGCATTTTGTTTGTTTTTTTCAGTTTTCATGCTATTTAAATGCCATTTTATTTGCAATTTCAAATGCCAATTGTCTATTGTTGATATATAGAAAAACAATTTACTTTTGTATAACATTTTACTCTGTGAACTTTCTATGATGACTTCTTATATTCAGGACATTGTTGTCAATTCTTTTAGATTTTATGTATACATTATCATAGCATCTGTGAAAAAATCAAATTTATCTGTACTCATTTTGTTTCCTACTCTTGTCTTATTGACTTGGGCATAACTTTCAACAGGATTTGATATAAAGTAAATAGGGCATCCTTGCCTTGTTCCTGATCTTATGGAAAAACCATTTAGCTTTTTTCCAGTTAATTATGATGCTAAGTGTATATATTTTTTTGTGAATGTTCTTTATCAAGTTTGGAAAGGTCCCTTCTATTCTTAATTTGCTGAGAATTTATATCATGAATAGTTGTTAGACTTTGCCAAATGATTTTTCTTCATCTCTTGTTGTATGTACACTGTTTCTTTTTTAGTATTTTATGTGATGGATTATGTTAATTGATTTAGCTTCACTAGCCTTGCTTAACTAGGATGAATTACATTTTCTTGCAGTATATAGTTCTTTCTATATAGTGTTGACTTAATTTGCTAACATTTTGTTGATGGTTTTTGCGTGTTTATGAAAGATATTGGTGTGTGGTTTTCTTTTTTTGTAATGTATTTACCTAGTTTTGTGTTGCGGTAATGCTGGCCTCATAAAATGAGTTAAGAAATATTTCCTTGCTTCTATATTCAGAAAGAGATTATAGAGAACTAACATAATTTCTTCCTTAAATGTTTGATAGATGGACCATTGAACTCATCTGTGCAAGTTACTTCTGTTTTGGAAGATAACAAGCGATGTATTCAATTTCTTGAATAGATATAGCCGTATTCAGATTCCTATTTCTTCTTGCTTGTTTTTGTAGATTGTATATTTCAAAGAATTAGTCCATTTCATCTACATTATCAAGTTTGTGGACAAACAACTCTTCATAATATTTCTTTACTACCATTTTAATGTCTGTAGGATCTACCAAGATGACTCTTCTTTTAATTCTTGTCCAAATAATTTGTTTTTTCTTCTTCCTTCCTTTCTTTCTCATGTTAGTCTGGCTAGAGAGTAATTTTATTGATCTTTAAAATAACTGGCTTTTGATTTTGCTTATTTCTATTGATTTTGTTTCCAACAGCTTGATTTCTACTGTAATTTTAATTTTTTCTTGTTTACTTATAATTTAATTTTATTTTCTAGGAACACATCAGCATTTATTCTAGGGCTAATTTTGCCTCATAACTGGGTCAAAATTTTTCAGAAAGCTCTATCTATTTTCCTATAGATTGTGAGATGTTTCCTTTAGTCTGATGGGAGCAGAAACTATTTCCAATACTGTGTGAGTTTCATAGATTTCTTGATCTAGACTTTTAGGTGGTTTCTTCCAATCATTTGGTAATTTTCTCACATACACTGGTTGTAAGTATTCAACTGAAGACTCCAGGGGTACTTTTTGTGAATATTTTAACCTATCTCTGTGTGCAGCTTTCTTCTTTTCATTAGCATTTTCTGTGAAATCTTTGTACATTGGCCACCTAAGACAACTCTATCTCCCCAATTCAGGAAGAATGACAAAATCTTTTAGGATTTCTTCTCTGTATCATGGCCTGTAAACTCTCCCCAGGCTAAACAAAATCAGAAGTGAAAGAGGAGAAGTAACAACAGACTCCACAGAAATACAATGGATTACAAGAGAGTACTATGAAAAACTCTATGCCAACAAAATGGATAACATACAGGAAATGGACAAATTCTTGGACTCCTACAATCTCCCAAAGCTCACTCAAGAAGAAGCAGACAATTTGACCAGGCAAATCACAAGGAAAGAGATTGAAACAGCCATCAAAGTATCCCAAAGAATAAAACCCCAGGATCAGATGGCTTTCCTGGGGAATTCTACCAAACATTCAGAGAGGATTTAATACCCATCCCTTTCAAGCTATTCCAAAAATTAGGGAAGATGGAACACTTCCTAACACATTCTACAAGGCCAACGTCATGCTGATAACAAAGCCTGACAAGGACAGCACAACAAAAGAGAACTACAGGCCAATATCACTAATGAAAATCGATGCAAAAATTCTCAACAAAATTTTGGCAACCTGAATTCAGCAATTCATCAAAAGGATCATACATCATGATCAAGTAAGATTCATACCAGGGACACAGGGATCATTGAACACCCACAAATCAATCAACATAATACACCACATCAACAAACTGAGGAATAAAAACCACATGATCATCTCAACAGATGCAGAGAAAGCATTTGACAAGATCCAACAGCCATTTATGATAAAAACTCTGAAAAAAATGGGGATAGAAGGGAGCTATCTCAACATAATATGACAGACCTACAGCCAACATCATACTCAATGGGCAAAAACTGAGCACCATCCCCCTGAAAACAGGAACAAGACAAGGATGCCCTCTATCACCACTCTTATTTAATATAGTACTGGAGGTCCTGGCCAGAACAATTAGGCAAGAAAAAGGAATAACAGGAATCCAAATAGGGAGGGAAGAAGTGAAACTCTCGCTGTTTGTGGATGACATGATCCTATATATAGAAAACCCCAAAGAATCTGTTTGAAAACTTTTAGAAGTAATCAACAATTACAGAAAAGTTGCAGGGTATAAAATCAATTTGCATAAATCAGTAGCATTTCTAGTCTCTAATAACAAACTAACAGAAAAAGAACTCAAGAACACAATACCATTCAAAATCGCTACAAAAGAATAAAATACCTTGAGGTGAATTTAACTAAGGAAGTGAAAGACCTATACAATGAAAATTACAAGGCTTTTCTGAAAGAAATGGATGACGACATAAAGAGGTGGAAAGACATCCCATGTATATGGATTGGAAGAATAAGCATAGTTAAGATGTCCATTCTACCTAAAGCAATCTACAGATTCAATGCAATCCCAATCAGAATCCCAATGACATTCTTTACAGAAATAGAACAAAACATCCTAAAATTCATATGGGGCAACAAAAGACCTCAAATTGCTAAAGCAATCCTGAGAAAAAAGAACAAAACTGGAGGCATCACAATCCCTGACTTCGAAACATACTACAAAGCTACAGTAATCAAAACAGCATGCTACTCATACAAAAACAGGTGCACAGATCAATGGAACAGAATCAAAAGCCCAGAAATAAAACCACACATCTACAGACAACTTATCTTCAACAAAGGAGCTGAGGGTCTACAAGGGAGAAAAGAAAATCTCTTCAACAAATACTGCTGGGAAAACTGGAAAGCCACATGGAAAAGAATGAAAATTGACCATTCTTTCTCACCATTCACCAAAATAATCTCAAATAGATCAAAGACCTAAAGCAGAGGCCTGAAACCATAAGGCTTCTAGAAGAAAATGTAGGCAGTACACTCTTTGACGTCAGTATTAAAAGGATCTTTTTGGACACCATGTCTTCCCAGAGAAGAGAAGCAATAGAAAGAATAAACAAATAGGACTTCATCAGACTAAAGAGCTTCTTCAAGGCAAAGGAAAACAGGATTAAAACCAAAAAAACAACCCACTAACTGGGAAAAAATATTTGCAAGTCATACATCTGACAAAGGCTTAATATCCATAATATATAAATAACTCACAGAACTGAGCATCAAAAAATCAAACAACCTGATCAAAAAATGGGCTGGAGATATGAACAGACATTTCTCCAAAGAAGATATACGGATGCCCAACAGGCACATGAAAAGATGTTCATCATCTCTGATCATTGGGGAAATGCAAATCAAAACTACACTGAGATATCACCTTACACCCATTAGAATGATATAAATATTTAAAACCAAGAGTGACAAATGTTGGAGAGGTTGTGGAGAAAAAGGAACCCTCATACACTGCTGGTGGGAATGCAAACTGGTGCAGCCACTATGGAAAACAGTATGGAGATTCCTCAAAAAATTAAAAGTAGAACTACCATCCGACCCAGCTATCCCACTACTTGGTATGTATCCAAAGAACCTGAAGTCAGAAAATCCAGGGGCCAGCTCCATGGCCGAGTGGTTAAGCTCACGTGCTCTACTGTGGCGGCCCAGGGTGCGGATCCTGGGCGCGGACATGGCATGGCTTGTCTGGCCATGTTGAGGCAGTGTCCCACATCCCACAGCTAGAAGGACATGCAACTAAGATATACAACTGTGTACGTGGGGGTGGGGGTGAGATAAAGCAGAAAAAAAAAAACATATTGGCAACAGTTCTTAGCCCAGATGCCAATCTTTGAAAAAAAGAAAAAAAGGAAGATTGGCAACAGTTGTTAGCTCAGGTGCCAATCTTTAAAGAAAAAAGGAAAAAAAAAGAAAATCCAAAAGTCCTATGCACCCAAATGTTCATTGCAGCATTATTTACAATAGCCAAGACATGGAAGCAACCTAAGTGCCCATCAACAGATGGTTGGATAAAGAAGTTGTGGTATATATATACAATGGAGTACTACTCAGCCATAAAAAAGAACAAAATCGTCCCATTTGCAACAACATAGATGGACCTTGAGGAAATTAAGTGAAATAAGCCAGATAGAGAAAGACAATCTCTGTATGACTCTACACATATGAGGAATTTTAAAATGTAGACAAAGAGAACAGATCAGTGGCTACTAGGGGAAAAGTGGGGTGGGGGGTGGGCACAAAGGGTGAAGGGGTGCACCTACCGCATGACCAAGACACAACGTACAACTGAAATTTCACAAGATTTTAACTTACCCTTATCTAATAAATTTTTTTCAAAAAAAAGAAACACTAAAGCATAAAAATCAATGGTGCAGAGAACACCCATTTACCCTTTACTCAGATTCATTTCTTGTTTACATTGTACACAATATGCTTTATTACTTCTCTGTCGGTCTCTATCTCTAACTTGAGACAGTTTTCTATCTCCTCATGACTTTATCTCCTAAATATTTTATTATTTTATAAAATATGAATATTCTCCTATAAAATGAGTGCAGTTATCAACTTCAGTAATTGTAAACTTCAAAACAATATAATAATACAATGCATTTTGAATGGAGAAGGAGTATAGAATCGAAGATATTTGTAGTACTTTGAAGCAATTCCTAAAAGAGATAGAAGACACCATGGTATGAGGATTTGACAAATATCATTGGCATAACTTCTAAAATTCTGATGTATAAAGAGAAGGAAAAGCACCTTATTATCATAATTCCTATTTTATAGTTTTTTAAGAACTGTTCCCACATTCCACATATTCTTTACAGCCCCTGTGACATCTTTTCTCCTGAGACTATAGATTAAAGGATTTAGCACAGGAATGAGTATGGTATAAAAGACAGATGCCATCATGTCCTTCTCAGGGGTATGATAGGAGCTTGGAAGCATATAGTTGTAGATGCCTGACCCATAAAAGAGGATGACCACAGTCATACGGGAGGAAAAAGTGGTTAAGGCCTTCTTTCGGCCCTTTGCTGAGTTCATACTGTGGATAGTGAGCAGGATAAAAGAATAGGAGCTTGAAATGACTGTTAGAAGGATGAGAAGCATAAGGACACAACAAAAAGTACATGATTGTCTCATAAAGGGAACTGTCTGAGCAAGAGAGATTCATTACAGCAGGGACTTCACAAAAGAAATGATGGATCACTCAGGATTTTCAGAAGGCTAAGGTTATGGTGACACATGTGAGCATGAAGTCAGCCAAAGACCCCAGAAACCAGCACCCAAATGCCAGAAGGATACATACCTTATGGTTCATGAGGATACAATAATGGAAAGGATAGCAAATGGCCATATAACGATCATAAGCCATGGCAGCTAGAAGGAAACATCTTGAACCTCTTAGTGTCAGATAGCAGAAAATTTGCATCCCACATTTAGGGGCTGAGATATTATTCACACCTATCACCTGGTCTATAAGCATCTCGGGCACAGTGACAGAAATATACATCATGTCCATGAGAGAGAGCTGACTGATGAAAATGTACATGGGGGTGTGGAGGTGGTTGACAGAGTGTATCAGAAAGATCACGATGGTGTTTCCAGACAAAGGTATCAGGAAAACCACAAAAATGACTACTCAAAGAAGAGCTGGGTGTTTGGATTCACTGAAGATTCCCACAAAGATCACATCTGACTGTCCAGTGTCATTGGCCACCTGGGTTGTATTGTCCATGATGTTTCACCTAGACAACCAGTGAAAGATTTGGAGTGAGTTAATCACTCATGGAATATAACCATCCAATATGATTTAACAAATATTTACTGAGAGTTTGTGTGCTAACGTTTGTGTACACCCAGTTACTGTGCAAACCAGAGGAAGGCCCATGGGCCTACAAACTTGGAGATTATTACTTCTTATGAATTATTAATTTACTAGAAAACTAAGAGTTTACAATGATGGGTCTAAACAATTGGTAACTTATTTGAAGTTGCCACAGTTCAGGTCATGATGTTTCCTAATGATAGATAGTGTCATCTATAACAATCCGTAATATACGTTGGAAATTTGCACAGCTACTGACAAGCAACCACAAAAGCTAAATTGTTGAAATAGGAGAAATAAAAATTCTATTTCTAGAATTATTGTTATAAAAGCCTAAATTAATTTGATCTCTCTGTGTTGTGTATCCAAGTAGAATATTAAAAAATATTATTGGAGGCATATACCCTGTAAGAAAGATTTAGAAAGTAACTGAAACATAATTTGGGGAAAGTCTATACCAAATATTTGAACCCCCTGTGCCCATAGGATCAGGCTGTCCTGTGAAGTATTGTGGTTGTGTAGTGTAAGCAATGCACCCCCAGAAACAGGTCAGGTTTCTCACACCTGACTGGCCCCTTAAACCCCTGTGGGGCATGAAGGGAACAGCCCAGAATCTCAGCCCAACTGCAACCACAGATCCAACTTTATCTCTAAGCAACATTTTTCTCTCTACTCTCCGTAAAACAAAGGATAAACTTAATTTTTGACCTCAGATGTGGTGAGGATTGAAGAAAAATAATGAAAATGCTTAGAACATCACCAGTTACAGATGACTAAACACATATAACTTAGTCTAAAGAGTTCACATCTATGCTAATTATTGTGCATGAACTATGTAAGAATTGACTGTCATTATTTATTTTCTTATGATGAGACACATTGCTGTAGTTTTTCAATTTCAGTATCTATTCATGCATTTAAGAACTTAGACTTGACAAATTCTACAGTCCCAATCAATTTATATAGACTTGTGTGTATGTTTATGTATTTTAATACACACTTATTTTATGTGAATATAGGACTTTCAGTGTAGGACTTAAGCGAATTATGTATATATTTATTTATTTATTTTAACCATAGTTCAGAGCTCTATGGAGAACCTCATCTTGCTTCTGTCTAGTATATGCTGCTCCAAGTTGCAATTCATTTCTTATAGCTCTAAATGTCAGACAGAAGAACTTGGATTTACATGGTCACTGCCATTTACCAGACAAGGCTTTAGCTGTTTTCTTTTCCCAAACACCATCTGCTTTAATGCACATGTCAGTTAATTTCTCATGGAAACTGAAATGCAGAGAGGAAAATTGAATAACACTAAGATGTCTCTGACTCTAATTCACTGTTTTCTGCACTATCTTGCTTGTCACTGGCTGTGCCTGTGTTAGATGCCATAGACAAATCAAGAAGACATTAAACTTGGTTGCTTTTAAGGAGATCACAGTCAGTCTATTCAAGGACAAATATTATATGTTATTTAAAGCAGAATTTTAAAAAAGTTACAAAGTAATAAAAAAGAGAAATATACACGAAATACGTTTGGCTTTTCTTAAATCAAACAGTAATAGCTTCTTATACATTTTATCTTACAGAGATTAAAATTTTATAACTTTATTTCCTGACATATCAGATGTTAAAATTCAAAAGCCCTTGTCAAGAAGAAGAAGATGTTGACTCTTTTTTATTGGAAGAGTTTAGAAGTGGTTATTATGCAGTGATGTTTCAGGAAGAATAAGTTTCAAATACATTTTATACTCATAGTTTTCTGTTAGAGTATTAGATTACTAATAGTCCTGAATTTTGAAGTGCTGAAACATAGACAACACTGCAAATAAATTTGATGCCTTAATATAAATATCCAACAAATATGGGACACGATGCAAAAAACCCCTCTTTCAAATCTCCCCCTCACTAGCAGATGGAAGCTGGAGTGCTTTGTGCAAAATTTAAAAAGAGTCCAATAAACTGTAAAACTGATCTGCTGACCGAGTCTATATGTGTGACCAAAGTGAAGCTAGGACCTCAACAGTGACTGGTCCATGTGCAGCCTGCAAAGCTGTGGAGTGAATAGAGGGAGAGAAGGAGACTCTGTGTGTAGCACTAGGTGGGCATCTGATGCACTTTGGTAAATGGGTATGACTATGATCAAGCCACACCAAACAGCCCCCTCGGTACACCAGACAGACAAGGGAATGGTATCTGTACCACACAAGGCAACTTGCCTCCTTGTTCATGCTAACTCCTCTCATTCCAAATGTCTGAGTTTCATGTAAGCAGTTTAATGTATATTTAACTTGAGAAGTTACTAATAGTGGTGGTAGAATAATATTGACATTTTATTTGAAGCTGAGAGTATCCTCGCATGTGTCGTATTGCTTTGCCATATTTATCTTGTTCAAGAGCCTATGATGTATTTATTCATCTTATTTTCTCCTTTTACAGATTAAAGGATTCAGGTTCCTGGACCACCTGCCTAACATCACACAACCAAGCTGAGGACAACCCTACCTCAGCCCTAGAGCGGGACCCACAGGCTGTAACTCTTCCTCAGACATCTTGGGGACAGCACACTCCTCCTTCGCCAGTCTACAATTTGGGTTTTAGTCAGTTCACTTTAGTTTCAACAGGAAAACATAAATATAATTGAGACATCTGTTTCAATGTTTTAACTATGAGAATTAATCTTTCTCAAATTAAAATCAGTCACTCTTCCCTTGCAAAATTTCACTCTCATGAAAAACATCATCCAATAATATAAGAAGAATATATATTCTCTTTCTTCCACCAATAATTGGAAATTGAAAACTCGTTTCCTAATAAGACTGAGTAAATAAGTGTTTTATAAAAAGTTTCAGAAGGAAAAGTGCATATACTATTCTCACTAAAAATGGATAACAGGGAAAAAATTGAGGAAATTGTGTGAAGCAATAGAAAGATGAGAAGGGGAACAGGTCAACAACAGTAATTACCCTTTTGCTGCTGCAGCTCTGTCTACCTGTCTGGTTGAACCCACCATCAGAAGACTCTGTGAGCCTCATCTAGATGGGCAAATGGAGGGCAGCCGGGTTAAATGCATGAAGAGAAGTAGGAGAGGGACACCATCACTGGTTTTACTCTGCCCATTAGAGGAGTGGACTAATTTTTCTGCTGATACATCCCCTTGGGGCTTTGAAGAAGCATGCCATGTAATTAATACAGCTAAAGATGGTAATAGATTTCTCAATGGCATTTTTGTGGTTTTCTTTTCATGACTTTTAAGTTTTTAATTTCTAATGAAGTATAGTTGACAAACAATATTAGTTTCAGTTGTACAAGTGATTCAACACTTGTACAAATTATGAAATGATCATCTCAATGTCTATCTATCATCTGTCACCATAGAAAATTATTACAATATTATTGACTACATTTCCTATGCTGTACATTACATCCCTGTGACTTATTTATTTTATAATTGTAAGTTCCAACGTTTTAAGCTCCTTAAACTATTTTGTCCATTCTCCCATCCTCCTCCCCTCTGACAACCACAAGTTTGTTTTCTGAGTCTCTGAGTCTGTTTCTGTTTTGTTTTGTTTGCTCATTTGCTTTGATTTTTAGATTCTACATATAAGAGAAATTATACAATAGTGCCTTTCTCTATATGACATTTCATAGATGTGGAAACAGTCTAAGTGTCCATTGATGAATGAATGAATAAAGAGATTTTTGATATGAACCCCTTATCAGATGTATGATTTGCAAATATCTTATCCCATTCAGGATGTTGTATTTTTGTTTTATTTATGGTTTCTTTCATTGTGAAAAATCTTTTTAAATTGATATATTCATGTTTGTTTATTTTTGTTTTCGATTCCATTGCCTGAGGATATTGTCCAGAAAATATTACTGAAAATGATGTCAAAGAGCTGGTTGCCTATGCTTTCTTCAAGGAGTTTTATGGTTTCAGGTCTTACATTCATGTCTTGCATCTATTTTGAATTTAGTTTTGTATATGGTTTAAGATACTGGTCCAGTTTTATATTTTTGCATGTAGCTATTCTGTTTTCCAACACCATATATTGAAGAGACTGTCTTTTCCTCATTGTATATTTTTGCTTCCTTTGCCATAGGTTAATTACTATCATGGTATGGTTTTATTTTTGGGCTCTTTATTGTGTTCCACTGATCTATGATATATTTTTATGCTGGTACCATATTGTTTTGATTACTATAGCTTTGTAGTGTAGTTTGAAATCAAGGACCATGATACCTCGAGCTTTGTTCTTTTTTTCTCAAGATTATTTGGCTCTTTGGGCCAATCTTTTGTGGTTCCATATAAATTTTATCATTCTTTATTCTAGTTCTATGAAAAATGCCATTGGTATTTTGATGGGGATTGCATTGCATCTGTAGCCTGCTTTGGGTAGCATGGACATTTTAAGAATATAAATTCTTCCACTCCTTTAGCACAGTGCATCTACCATTTATTTGTGTCATCTTATTTATTTCATAAATGTCTCATAGATTTCAGATTACAGGTCTTTTGCCTCCTTGGTTGAATTTATTCCCAGGTATTTTCTTATGCAATTGTAAATGAGACGGTTTTCTTATTTTTTTGTTAGCTTTTAATGAGTGTATAGGAACACAACAGATTCCTGAATATTAATTTTGTATGCTGAAACTTTACTGAATTTATTCATTAGTTATTATAGTTTTTTGGTGGAGTCTTTAGGGTTTCCTATATGTATTATCATGTCATCAGCAAATAGTGATAGTTTTACTTTTTATTTTCCAATTTGTATGCATTGAACTTCTTTTACTGGCCTTAATGCTGTGGTAGGGCTTCCCATACTATGTCAAATAAAAGTGGTGAGAGTGGATTTCCATGTCTTGTTCCTGATCTTAGAGAAAAGGCTTTCAGCTTTTCATCACTGAGTTTGATGCTAGATGTGTGTTAGCCAAATAAGGGTTTTATTATGTTGAGGTATGTTTCTTCCATACCTACTTTGTTGAGAGATTTTTCATAAGTGTTTTTGAATTTTGTCAAATTATTTTTCTGCATCTATCATAATCATAGATTTTTTAACTTAATTTTGTTACTGTGGAGTATCATGTTGATTGATTTGCAGATGCTGAATCATCCTTGCATCATGATATATGATCATTTTAATGTATTGTTAAGTTCAGTTTGCTAATATTTTGTTGAGTATTTTTGCATCTATGTTGATCAGGGATTATATTCATAATAATTCCAAGGACAAATTACAATATTCACCTTATTAACAGTCCAAAATTCTGGGGTGCCAAAGCAGTAGACAACACAAAAAATAAGTTTGATGCTTTAATATAAATATCCAAAACATCTGGGACACGTTGCACTAAAAAAAAATCTTTCTGTCAAATTCCACCCCTACTTGCAGATGAAAGCTGAGTTCTGTGCAAAATTTAAAAACAATCTAATAAATGCAAAAGGCACTTGCTGACCAAGTCGATATTTGTGTTCAAAGTGAAGCAAGGACCAGCACGGTGATTGGCACATGTATAGAACTAGAAGCTGTTTGGGGAATGAATGGAGGGGGAGCAGGCAGGCAGGCAGATGTGGGGTGCTGGGCAAATCTTTGTCCCACTTTGGTAAATGGGCAAGGAAGTGATCAAGTCACACGGAACAGCCCACTTGGGAAACCAGAGAGACAAAAGAATACTGTCTGTACCAAGAAAAGCAACTGGCCTCCCTGCTCCTTCTTACTCTTCTCTGTCCAATTCCTTGAGTTTCATTTAAACAGCTTAGTGCATACTGAACTTGTGGAATTATTCATAGTAGTGGTAGAATAAAACTGAATCTTTATTTAAAGCTGACAGCATCTCAGCAATTGTTCTATTGTTTTACCACATTTTATCTTCCCCAAGACCTATGTGGTACTTACTCATCTTATTTTCTACTTTTACAGATTGGAAAATCCAGGTTTCTGGGGCATCTGCCTAATATCACACAACTAAGCTGGGGGAGGACTCATGTCTCAGATTACATTTGGCACCCAGAGCCTGGAATGCCGCCTTAGTTCTCCAGGAACACAGTCCTCCCTGCCCAGTCCACACTGTGGGCGTTAGCCACTCACTGTCAGTTTCATCCGGGAATCATAAATACAATTGAGACATTTATTTCAGTGTTATAACTACCAGAAATCATTTTCAATCAAAGTAAAATAAGACCTTCTTTTCCTGTAAAACTTTAGCTCAAGAAAACAAGCATCATCCAATAATACAAAAGGAACATATATCCTTTTGTCCATAAATAATTGGAAATCAAAAACCCATTTCCTCATATGTTCCAGTAAATAAGTGCTATATAAAAGATTCAAGGAAAAAGACACATTTTCTTTTCTCCACAAGAATAAGTGATAAAGGAAAAATTGGAGAAACATTGGCAAGAATTAATAGAATGTGTCAGAAGAAGAACAAGTAAAAACCAATAATCACCCTTTTACTCCTGTGGTTTTGTCTTCCTATCCGACTGAACCCAACATCAGAGGATGGAGCAATCTTCATCCCGATGAGCTAATGGAGTGTGGCTGCTGTTATCTCTATAAAGAGAAATAGTAGAGTGACAGCATCTGTAGTCATTACTATGCCCATTAATGGAGTGGATGAATGTCTTCCGTTGATAAATCCCATATGGGTCTTTGAAGAAGAATGCAATTAAGAGAGCTAAAAAAGCTGATAGATATCTCTTTTTCTCTTTTCTAGTTTTATTCTTGTGTCCTTTAAAAAATCTTTTATCATAAACTAGAAATATTCACCAATATTAACAATAATCTCAAATCTCACCATCATCAATACAAATCTTATCCATGAAATATTGTAAATATATAAATTGTATATAATATATACAATTATATTTATACATATTTAATAATATATTAATACATAAATGTATTTCTAAATTATTATTTATAATACAATTTATAAATATATTATTTACACAATATAGTATATTGATATTAATACATAATATTGTATATTAACATATAATATTATATGTTAATATATAATGTATTATATCAATATAATAGTGATATAATATAACAATATAAGTTATAAATATTAATATTTATAATTTAAATGTAATTAATAGGTATATTAATATATAAAAAGATAATATGTAAATATATAATTGTATTTTTATATATATATAAAATATATAAATTGTAGTTTATACATAGCCTTAGCTTTTTTCACTTTACAACATATTTGTATTGTATGTATGTATATGTCCTCATTTAAAGTTCAAACTTATTTTGTTGGGTATTGATACTGTTCTTCTCATCTTTCACAGGTACAGACTATGAAACTCATTGTCTAGTTGATGTGTCAAAGACAGTTTTACTAATGCGTTCAGCAGTTGAGAATAAAATTAAGGTGGTCTCCTTTACATCGTTGGATCAATCTTCATTAGGTTACTTATTGTCCTTTCTTCTGTCACTCAGTTCTAATCTGTGTTGCTTTAATGTTACCTTGCATTTTAGGGTGTTTTTTTTTTTAATTTATATGTTAAGTGATAGTTATAGAAAAACATAAAACAAAAAATTGGAAATAAAATTTAAAAATCAACCATAATGCAATCACTCAGACAAAAATCATGCCTTAAATATTATCTTTCTTTCTTTTAAACTACAAATATGTATGGAGTGTGTACCATGTATCAGGCAGTTGAGATAAATGAGTGAACAACACAGAAACAAACCCACCGTCACAGAACTTGCAGCCAAATTCTTCTGAACCTTTTTGCATCTCAGTTTCCATGAAAAATTGATTGCTATAGACAATAAAGCAGATGATGTTTGCAAAAACACATAAAGCCTTGTCTCATAAATGGCAGAGCCCTTCTAAAGGCTAGTTCTTCTCCCTGATATTCAGAACAGACGGTAGGAGCTTTAAGGAGATGAAGTTGGAGAAGCATGTACTGGACAGACATGAAATGAGATTCTCCATAAATCTCTGCTTAAACAGGGTTAAGGTAATAAATATGTAGTACATGTTTATTTATACTTATATATTCATATTTTATAAATTAATATAGATCTTATATGCATTTATTTAAAGTCTGATATCATAAATATTATTGTCCAAGACTACAGAATTTATCAAATCCAGATTCATTTTTTTGGAACTAGATATTTTTTATGCTTTATTTTTTAAGAAAAGTTTCCACACATTAAATATTTATCATGCTCAAGCTCAGTGATAATATTTGGGCTGAAAATGTGATTAGTAAAAATTTTCTAAAAAATGAACATATATATATTTGATTAGTGTATCTGAAAAAACTTGCCTTAATGTCAGAGGAAATTTCACATCTAATTCACAACTTTAAATTATGCAGTACAGTGTTATTAACTGTTAACTATAGTTAACTATCATTGCCATGTTGTACATTACATTCCCATTTACTTTAGAAATGGCAGTGTGTAGATTTTGGCTACCTTCACCCATTTCCCCCACCTCCTACTCTTTGCCTCTGGCAGCCCATCTGTTCTCTGTATTTATGAGCTTTTTTTTCAGTAAGATTTCATTTTTTATGGCTGAACAGTATTTCGTTGTATATACATCTACACACAACTTTTTCTTTATCCGTTCATCCACTGATGGAAATTAAGCTTGTTTCCATATCCTAATTATTGTAAATAATGCTGCAATAATCATAAGGGCACATATGTCTTTCTAAGCCAGTATTTTCATTTTCTTTGCATAAATACCCAGAAGTGGAATTACTGGATCCTATGGTAGTTCAGTTTTTAATTTTTTTGAGAAACCTCTATACCATTTTCCATAGTGGCTGCACCAATTTATTTTCCCACCAACAATGCACAATGGTTCCCTTTCTACACCTCCTTGTCAGCATTTGTTACCTCCTGCCTTTTTGATGATGGCCATTGCAACAGGTGTGAGGGGATATCTCATTGTGGCTTTTATTTAATTTCCTTGGTGATTAGTGATGTTGAGCACCTTTTCATGTTCTTGCTGGCCATGTGTATGTCTTCTTTGGAAAAATATCTATCCGGATCTTCCACCCATTTTTAATTGGATTGCGTTTTTTATAATGAGTTGTATGAGTTCTTTATGTATTTTGGCTATTAACCCCTTATCAGATAAACAATTGGCAAATATTTTCTCCTATTCAGTAGATTGCCTTTTCATTTTCCAAAATGTTATATATATTAATAGTTACTAAAACTGGTGAGTTGAAGCAATGCATCTCATATCATAGGTCAATAATATAAAAATCATCTCTTACATAGATTCTGTACAATAATTGCTATAGATATTAAGTCTTTAAACTAAGAGTATATGCACTCATTGATCTGTAACTGTATATGTACTTATTGATCTGTAACTGGTAATGTTTCTAGCAGTTTTATTATTTTACCTCATTTAATCTTTATTACATCCAAGGTCAAACATTTTTATCCTCTTTGTAGAGTGGACAGAGGAATGGTGGGTACAGGATAAGGTGAACCCATAGCCACAGTCGAGCCTCAGATTTTGGACTCCTCACTTGGTGACCCTAGGATATCTAAGGGTTTGGTCATTGGTGAGGACCCCAACCTGCTACTATTTATGTGTTCTTGCTCCACACAACCACAGAGCATCACATCATGGTACAATGATACAGGCAAATGGGGTACAAATTTTTGGTATAGACTTTACCCAAATTGTGTTTCATTTACTTTTGAAATCTTTATTATATGAAATATACCTCCCAGATTTTTAAGATCTCTGTTGAATACTTAAATCAGAGAACTTGATTCACTTCTGTCTCCTATAACAAAAAAATCTAGAAATAAGGTATTTTATTTATCTTTTTTCAATGATTTATTTTTTGTTTGCACAGGTCAGTGATTTTGCAGATTTCCATACTTATTGATAAACAACACTATCATCAGGAAATCTCATGACCTTCAACTGTGTCAATCTTACTATAAGTTACTGATTTCCTTGACATGCAGTTGAGGATTCTTAACTGAGGATTCTTAGTTTTTTGGTAAATATGTTGAATTACAGATAATTTACAACCCTTAAATCTGAAGGCCCATGGAACTTCCTCCTGTTAGCACAATTGGTTTGGCATGCACACACACACACACACACACACACACACACAAGCTCACAAAACATTCATTTCAGGTGATCATATCCCATGAGTAATCTATCAATGTCAAGCTCTCCTTGACTGATCTAGGTGAAATCTCATGGACAACACCACTTGGGAGGCCAACCACACTGGAGAGTTGGATTTAATCTTGGTAGGACTCTTTAGTAAAACCAAGCACCCAGCTCTCCTTTGTGTGGTAATATTTATGGTTTTCCTGATAGCCTTGTCTGGAAACGCCATTCTGATCCTTCTGATACACTCTGATGCCCACCTCCACACCCCTATGTACTTCTTCATCAGCCAGTTGTCTCTCATGGACAAAAATGTACATTTCTGTCACTGTTCCCAAGATGCTCATGGATCAGTTCATGGGTGTGAATAAGATCTCAGTCCCTGAATGTGGGATACTGATGTTCTTCTATGTTACACTAGGAGGTTCAGAATGTTTCCTTCTGGCTGCCATGGCCTGTGACTGCTGTGTGGCCATCTGCCATCCACTCCATTATCCTATTCTCATGAACTGCAGGATGTATCTCCTTTCAGTCTCTGGCTGCTGGTTCCTGGGAGCTGTGGATGGCTTCCTGTTCACACTTGTCACCATGACCTTCCCCTTCTGCAGATCCTAGGAAATGCATCATTTCTTCTGTGAGGTGCCTGCTTTAATGAAGTTTTCCTGCTCAGACACCTCTCTCTATGAGACACCCATGTACCTGTGCTGTGTACTCATGCTCCTCATCCCTGCAACAGTCATTTCAAGCTCCTATACTTTCATCCTCCTCACCATCTACAGGATGAATTCAGCAGAAGGGTGGAAAAAGGCCTTCACCACTTGTTCTTCTCATGTGACTGTGGTCATGCTTTTTTATGGGGCTGCTGTCTACACCTACATGCTTCCCAGCTCCTACCACACTACTGAGAAGGATATGGTTGTCTCTGTCTTTTACACCATACTCACTCCTGGTCTAAACCCTTAATCTATAGTCTTAGGAATAAGGATGTCACAGGGGCTCTAAAGAAAATGTTAAACGTGGGATCTATCTTTCAGGAAACTATAAAGTAGGAAACTTTGGTACCAAAGGTTTATTTTCCTTCTCTCTACACTTCAGAAGTTTAGGATCTTATAGCAATGTTATTCCTCAGATTCTCATACCATATGTCACCTTATATTCATCCCTTTTGCAGGAATTGTCTTCCTGTCCTGGAAAGCTCTTCGGTTTTACACTCCTTTGCTCAACCTTACCAGGTTACAGAACCCATAAGCACAGTACCAGGCCAATATTTCCAAGTGGCTTTATTACAGAATGTCAACCTTCATTCCTCAAAAGCTGTCGTGTTATATCCAAGCCTGTATGGTTTTTTTAAATATGATGTTCCAGTCAAAGCCTTGGTAATATAACCAGTGTTTCCAATTGTGTCCTGTTAAAAGAGGAACAGATTCTTATTGTACTTATGCAAACAACTATATTGCCAGGAGAATAAGAATACTTATTCATCAGGGGATTTTACGTTTTGGAGGGAGGAAAAGACAAATGTTTCAATTTTGTTTATGAATGGCTGTAATTCATAGTTCTTTAACAGAATAGAGAAAAAGGTTTTGTTAACTCTGAATAAAAGCAAAACATCAAAACCCAGAAATATCTCAATCAAAAAGTCATAAAAATTATAATCATCCCTATCAGTTTATTCTGTCCTGTGTAATTGGTTCTTGATCTTAATCTTCTGTCAGCAGTTTGTGAGGTCATCGGTTTCTCTGTGGGAGTTCTGTAATTTTTACCCAGTTTAGTTTTACAATCTGAACGTTTATTGGAAACCTGTATTCTAGAGTGTCAGAGTCCTTTCCATGAATTTCTCTGAAGATGAAACATATTTGCAAAAACATTAAAGTAAAATAGCCACTGTTCCTAAATAACAAAACATTCAAAAATGGTAATTGACAAAGGCATTTGACCATCTCTGTGATATACAATATTTTGAGATAATAACCAGGATTATAGCTGACAATCAGAACAGATCAGATAATTTTTAAAATATTTATATCAGTAACATTTATATAATATCATTTAAGAAAGTTTATCTTTACTTATTTGACAATGCTTCTCACTTAATTTAAAATACAAAATAAGCCTTATTAGTTTAGCTTTCTTTTCTTATAGGAAGAGAGCAAATTTCTCCGAGAAGTCCCAGGGGCCCTCTGAAAATCCCCAGAGAAACCTTTCCTCCTCTTCCAGGTCAAAAGAAAGCTTGTATTCAAGACTTGAATATTTGTGTGTGGCGGAAGCTTGTCAAAAATATTAAAAGCTTTAAAATGTTTGTTCAGACAGGAAACAAAGTTCACTTGTAAAACCATGTTCAGGTATCTATTCAAAGTGACAACAGAAACAGTCAAGGGGAAACAGTTAAAATAGTCAAAAAAGCCTTTTTATAACTTTTTTATAAAGAGCAGATTAAAAATTTAGGAAAATTATCCTTTTAAGAAAGAGGAAACCAAGTTTTAATTTTGTACCAGTTTACTTTTGACATATAGGTTTATCTACTTAATTGGATTTACTTTAATCCTGGACAACTTATAAATAAAACTCTTTAGGGCTTTACTTTTACAAACCTTTGGTTACTTTTTTACATTCAGAATTTGTCCCAGCTCTTTAGGACAAATTTATCTTTCTCAATTCAAGAAACAAAACTATTTCCATTCTTTATATATTTTTACTGAAAACATATATTTTACTTTCCTTGTATACAGACCTTTTAGAAATATATGTTTTCTCATAGAAAATTTCTCAACTTACATATAACATGTTAGTCAATAACCTAAGCACTTTTCAGTCTCTTTGATATAAGAAACCAAACGCAGACAAATACATGCTTAGTAGGCAACCTTTAATATTTTATCTTATGTGGAAATGACCTAGATACCCAATAAACTGTTATTATTTAACTTAACTTAGTAAAGTTATAAAATTTAAATTTCCAAAAAGATTTTGGAAGCTGTTTTTAATTATGCAGACTATAAAACATAATTATTGTACTTAAAACTCTTACCCAGTTTTAACAATTACTCTTCAAAACTTCATGTGACATTACAGCAGTTAACTATTGTCCTCAGTTATTTTAAGTACATATATCATAATATAATTATTATACATATAATTATACATATAATTATTGTTAAAAAGTTTTTCCCAAAACTTTTATTTTTTTACATTTATTTAGTTTACCTGTTCTTAACAATTATATTTACATCATCTACAGAAACTCCATTAAACAAAATTAACTATTATACTGAGTTACGAGTTTTGCTGATAAATTTTCTAACATAGATGACATGAGCTCATTTGACCAGTAAACCCAGGCTGTATGTCTGCATTGTAGCCAATGCTGATAACTTTGAGGACATGTTCCTTTTAAATGAAACCAGCAAACTTAAACAGGCTTTCATTCATCAAAGATCATTTTATATCATGTTAAATAACTTTGTCTCTTAGAAGTTTTTGCATATTCATTAAAGATTGCATTCCATTATGAGAGATTTTGAATCCTCTTCTGAAACAGGTTTTCATAATGGTCATTACAATACTAAATTATCTCAAAAGTTTGCTTATTTTTACTTGTTCAATTTTAGGTGAGGAATTTTGGGGGAGATGAAGCGAAGCTCAGCTTGCTGGGAAGCTCAGCAAGGGAGTAGACAAAAGCAGCAGATTTGGGTTCCACTGCTAGCATCTTTAACTATTTAATTATTTTCTCTTAAAGAGGCAGTAAAGTATTTCTAATTTTATTTAGAAGCCTCAAAAGATTAAAACAGGCTCCCCATTATTGCAGCTGACTTTTCCAATTGTATACAGCAGATTGTGTGAACTGAAATTGGCCTGTTTAAGTATACCGATTTTTACAAAACTTTAGCTTAGTTTTACTAACCCTTATACTTTTAATTATAACTTACATTAGAATTCTATTAACAAGTTTTGATATTACAATATTGTTCAGTGGAAGCATTCCCAGTTAGACATAACATTTATTCCCAAAGAAAATATCCAGGCAAAGTTGACATAACCTCTTCATATAATATTAGCTTAAACACTTTAATCCTTCTAGTCTTATTAATCTTAGTAGCCTAACTGTTGCCCCAAACAATTGTTGGTCAGATTTTTCACTCTGATTTTTGCCTCCTGACCTTTTAAATTTTTCAAACTGTGGTAAATAGAACAGGTTTGTCTGATGTCCTCTAATGTTGGGGAGCCAATGGGGGGGTCCCTTTAGCCCATCCAACCTTAGGCAGTGTTTCATTAAAACCTTTGTTTTAACTTCATTCATATCTCTTCCATTTATCTCATTGGGAGGAGTCCTGTGACTCTTCCCTTTCTGATTTCTCTTTGTTGACTTAACATTTTCATTAGCATCTGTAAGACTAGGAGAAGCTGAGACCCCAAGTTTGATCAAGTTCTTAAGACTAGTCATTATAGTTTCTTAATTTGGGCTTATCATAGGTACCGATAAAACAGTTGTTTATCATAAGAGCTCTCTAAAAAGTTTCCCAAGTTGAGGATCCATCGTTTGGCCATTTTTTTTCCCCTCCGGAGTCTAAAGAATATTGTGGCCACGTGGTGTTACAAAAGAAAATCATCCTCTTTAGACAGTGGCTTATAGCTATAGGTCGACCGTCAGCCAGAAGTTTTTCCCAAGGGGCTCTTAGGTGGAATAAATGCAGCATCTCCCATGTTAACACTTTTAAAAGGACAGACAACAACAAGAAATACCAAACAAGCGTGCATTCCCAAAAACCCTTGGCCACAAACGGAAGCCACAACAAAGACCAAAACCCAAAACCAAAGTGCTTCCAGTCCCAGCTTAGTCCGTGTCCTATACTCGGTGGGCGCCCAACAAATGAAGATCCACCATGCAGATCTTCCCAAATGAGCAAGGACAAGGGACCTCGGTTGTGCACACCCAGGGGACTTACCAAAATTGGGCCGGGGCGTCGCGGCTACTTCAAAACAAATGGAGCCCAGAGGGCTGCCAAGGTACCTATTATTTCTGGCTGGTCCTCTTGGAAAAGGTTAGCACAAAGACAAAAACAAAAACTGCCAGCTACTTACAAGAGACGTCTTCCTTTGTCCTAAACTTAGTTTCTTCCACCACCAAAGCAAAAGCACCGTGGGCCAATGACGTCTGGCTAGCAGCCAGCCACTTGGGGCTGTCCCTGAGACAAGGGGCTCAGGCAGCTGCAGGACAGCTTCCAAGAGAGGCCTTTAGCCAGAGGCTGGTGTGCCACAGGCAAGACGTCCACCTGGGACATGGTCCCATCTGGGTCGCCAAATTGTTACCGAACCTGAAGTGAGTTTGCTCACCCATTGTGCAGCAAGCCAATCTCTGACACCAGGTGTGGTGGAAGAAAGTAGGAATTTAATTTTTTTGCACAGCGCTGAGCAAGGAGAGAGGGCAGCTAACTCTCAAATCCCAAACTCCCCAAAAAGCTAAAAGGAAGGGTTTTTATTTGGGGTTTTAGGTAGGGGAGGGGGAGCATATGGCCTTGCTGGTCAGAGCTTTCCCACCAGCCTGTCTTTGGCCTTGAGACACTTGCAGAGAGGAGGGAGCTCATGACCTTGCTGGTCAGCAGCTTTCCCACCAGCTCATATCTCTTTGTGGGGAGGAGATGGTCCAGGTGCTTGTCCTTCATGGTGTCTGTCTCCATGGAGGATAGTGGATTCTGGAGCCAGGAAGCCAGAGAGTAAGCAGGGAATGTGTTTTAGTTTTAATCCCATATATGCTGGGTTTAATGGTCTTTATTATGCTGAAGTACATTCTACTATACCCATTTTTTGTGAGTGTTTGTCATAAAGGAATGTTGAATTTTCTCCAATACTTTCTCTGCATCTATTGAGATGATTGCATGATTTTTATCACTCATTTTCTTAATACTTTTTGTCATATTGATTGATTTGTGGATCTTGAACCATCCTTGTATCCCTAGAATAAAACGCACTTGATCATGGAGTATGATCCTTTTAATGTGTTGTGGAATTTGGTTGGCTAATATATCATTGATATTTTTGAACCTATATTCATCAGGGATATTGGCTTGTAAATTTTTCTTCTTGTCCGGTTTTGGTGTTAGGGTAATTCTGGTCTCCTAAAGTGAGTTTGAAAATGTTCCCTTTTCTTCTATGTTTTAAAAGAGTTTGAGAAAGATTGGTATTCATTTTTCTTTGAATGTTTGGTGGAATTTATCAGTGAAGCTGTCTGATCTTGGAGTTTCTTGGGAGGTTTTTGATTACTGATTTAATCGCCTTACTAGTAATTGGTTTGTTAGGATTTTCTATTTCTTCTTGATTCAGTTTTGGCAGGTTGTGTGTTCCTAGAAATTTCTCCATTTTTTCTAACTTGTCTGATTTGTTGGCATATATCTTGTCTGATTTGCTCCTAGTGGTTTCTGATAATCCTTTGTATCTCTGGCATCAATTGAAATGTCTTCTCTTTAATTTATTTGAACCCTCGCTCTTGTTTTCTTGGTGAATCTATCTAAAGATTTGACTGGATTTTTTATGTTTTTAGGAAAAAAGCGCTTAGTTGCAATTATGCTTTCTATCATCGTTTAAATCTTTATTTCATTTATTTCCACTCTAATCTTTATCGTTCCCATTCTTCTACTTGCTTTCGATTTCTTCTATTCTTTTTCAGTTCCTTGAAGTGTACAGTTAAGTTATTTATTTGAGATACTTTTTTGTTCTTTGATGTAGGCATTTGTTACTATGAACCTCCCTCCTGGAACTGCTTTGACCACATCCCATAAGTTTTGGTATGCTGTATTTCCACTTAAGTTTGTCTCGAGGTATTTTTTCAATTTCTTATTTGAGCCATTTGTTACTCAGTAGCATGTTATTTGATCTTCACATATTTGTGATTTTTTTTCCTGGTAATTGATTTATAGTTTCATACCATTGCGGTTTGAAAGGTGCTTGATATGATTTCAATCTTCATGAACTTACTGAGTTTTTTTTTCTGGCCTAACATATAGTCTATCCTGGAGAATGTTTCATTTGTGCTTGAGAAAAATGTGTATTCTGTTGATTTGGGATGGAAAGTTCTGATATATCTGTTAACTCTATCTCATCTAACATGCCATTTAGGACCAATGTTTCCTTATGAATTTTTTTCCCTGGATGATCTATCCATTGATGAAAGTGTAGTATTAAAGTACCATACTATCATTGTATTGTTGTCTATTTATACTTTAAGTTTGCTAATACTTTATTTATACTTAGAAGGTCCTACATTGCATAAATAATTACAAATGTTTTATTCTTTTGTCAGATTGACCTCTTTCTCATTATGTAATGTCCTTCTTTGTCTTTTATTGTCTTTCCTTGAAAGTCTTTTTTGTGTCATTTATGTCTCCTTGGTGTTCTATCAGTTTTTGTCTCACATATTTCGGTGTCATTAGATATATATACATTAATAATTCTATTTACTCTTGAAGAATTTAGCCAATTTATCTTTATGTGATGCCCCTCTTTATCCCTTCTGATTTTTCTTCCTCTGAAGGCAGCTCTGTCTGAAATTAATATAGCTACCCCAGCTTTTTTTGATTATAGTTAGCATGCTGTGTCTTGTACCAGTTTTTATCTCTTTGTATTTATATTTAAAGTGAGCATATTGTGAAAATATTTATATATGTATGTGTATGTTTGATGATGACATTCTTTTAATTTGTATATTTAGACCACTGACATTTAAAGTGATCATTCCTGTGGTGGGATTCATATCTACTATATTTGTAACTATTTTCTATTATTTGGAATTATTATTTGACTTTTGTTTTGTGTTCTATTCTTTTTATGCCTAATTGAGATTTTTATATTATTTCACTTTATTTTTCTTTCAGTCTATCAAATATATTTTTTAAACTTTTTTCTCTTTTATTAGTAATTTTTCTACAGTTGATGATATATATTCACATTTAATCTGTCAACATTCAAATGGCATTTTACTGCTTCACAGGGAATGCAGGTATTATACAACATGGTATTCCTAACTCCTCCCTCCCGTCTCTTATCTTATTCTTGTCACATATTTCACTTGTCTATTAGCTATACTGACTCAATACATTTTTGCTATTATTATTCTGAACAAATTGGTATCTGTTAGATAAATTGAGAATAAGAAAAATAAAATATTTTAACAATTTATTTCTTCTCTAATGTTCTTCCTCTCTTTATAGTAATCTAATTCTCTGAACTATGGCATTGTCCTCTCTAAAGGGAGATTTTTTTTTTTAACATTTCTTACAAGGCAAACCTATAGTCAATAAATTCCCTCATTTTTGTTTGAGAAAAATTTTATTTCTCCTTCACTTTGAAAGATAATTAGGTATAGAATTCTAAGTTGGTGAGTTTTTTTCTTTCAATACTTTAAATATTTCACTGCACTCTATTCTTACTTGAATAGTTTCTGAAGAGAAATCAAACTAATGATTATCCTTGCTCCTCTATTTGTAAGGTTTTTCTTATCCCTGTGCCTCCTTTCAATATTTTCTTTGTCTTTGGTCTTTCTGAAATTTGAGGATAATATATCTAGGATAATTTTTATTTATTTATACTGCTTTATGTTGTCTGGGCTTCCTATATATGTGGTTTGTTATCTGTCATTAATGTCAGAAAATTCTCAGTCATTGATACTTCAAATATTTCTTCTCTTTCTTTCTCACATTCTTAGCCTTCTGATATTGTCAGTAAGTGTATCTTGTGCCTTTTATAATCACCCCTCAGTACTTCGGTTTTCCCTCCTTTTTCCTTCTTTTTTCTCTTTGAAGGTTAATTTTGAAAGTTTCTATTGACATACTCTTAACCTCAGAGATTCTTTCCTCAGCTGTGTCCAGTCTACTAATAAGAACATCATACGAATTCTTCATTGTTGTTACAGTTTTTGATTTTTAGCGTTTCCTTTTGATTCTTTACTAGTGTTTCCACCTCTTAGCTTACATTACTCTTCTGGAATGTTTCCCATTCTTTTATCTTAGGTCACTTAGCATATGTTCATAGTTATTTTAAATTCCCAGTCTATTTCAAAAACATTGCCATATCTATATCTGGTTCTGATACCTGCTTTTTCTCTTCAGGCTATGTTTTTGCCTTTTTAGCATGCTTTGCAATTTTTTGTTAAAAGTTAGTTTTAGTTTGCTAGGGCTTCTGTAACAAATTACCACAAAATGAGTGGCTTAAACAACAAAAATTACTTGTCCTATAGTTCTGGCGGCTAGAAGTCTGAGATCAAAGTGTAGGTATGATTGAATCCTTCTGAGAGCTGTGAGGGAGAAATATGTTCCACACCTCTCTCCTCACTTCTGGTGGTTTACTAGAAATTTTTGGCCCTTCTTGGCATGTAGAAGCATAATCCTAATGTCTGCCTTCATCTTCACATGACAGTTTCTCTGTGCCCAAATTTCTCCTTTTTGTAATACACCAGTAATATTGGGTTAGGGCCAACCCTAATCCAGTATGACATCATCACAATTTAACTTATTACATATGCAACAATACTATTTCCAAATAAAGTCACATTCTGAAATACTGTGGTTTAGAACTTCAGAATATGACTTTTTAGGAGACACAACTCAATCCATAACATATGCTCACTATGTATTAGGTAATATGAATTGAGGGAAATAGGCCTTTAGTGTGAGGTTTACTTTTGTCTGGGTATGAATTAGGCTGTATTTACTGTTTGCTGTACCTGTGGTTTCATAGACTGTAATTTCCTCTAGTGTCCTTGGTTTTGTGTACTCTATTGTCTTTTGGTTCCCTAAAGATTTCTGCTTAAATAGGGTCTATGGCATGCATACCTTTCTGCTGTAATCTTCTGTTATTAAACCAGAGACCTGGTATGTGGTTGTATGATGTGAGGGGGCAAGAATGTCTTCTGTAATCCTATGATTATGGCTTAATCTTTTAACCAGTCTGTGTCCCTGGACTGTAATCTTGACAAGTGATTTCCCAATTTCTCCCGTCCTTTAGGTAAAACAAGAAGGCTAAAGGGGATTAATGTGGGGAATTTCCATCCCCCCAGATCAATAAGACTGTGGGGAAACCTAAGTGCTCTGGTAAATAGTTTCCACTGAGGACAGGAATTTGTTAAAGATAACAGAGAGCTCTGGAAATATTTTAAATGGTCATATTTTCCCTCCCATTTATAGAAACACAAGGGAATTTGTCTCTGGTATTTGAGGTTAAAACATGTTGGAACTCATGGGATTAAAATCATGAATGTGTGGAGGTTTCCCTAAGGAGGCCCCCCACCATAGATTTTATTTCTTAGTTAGTCCATGTGAGTTTCCAGAAATTCATTAATTCCAGTTTGAATGTTCCTATGGTACTGGCTCCAGCTCCTGACTGCTGATCCTGAGCTTCTGTTTCCAATAATCTGTGAGTCTATGCATCCTCCTGCCTTTCCAGTTTTCAAAGCAGCAGTTTATTCTGTGACCTCAATTTTCTGATGGATCTAACAAGAATGTTTGACTTTCAGTTTGTTCAAATTCTTTTCTTTTCTTTTTTGGGGGGTGGGAGATTAGCCCAGAGCTAACATCTGCTGCCAATCCTCTTTTTGCTGAGGAAGATTGCTCACCCCTGAGCTAACATCCATGCACATCTTCCTCTACTTTATATGTGGGACACCTGCCACAGCATGGCTTGCCAAGCGGGGCCATGTCTGCAGCCAGGATCCAAACTGGCGAACCCCAGGCCACCAAAGTGGAATGTATGCACTTAACGTTGTGCCACCAGCTGGACCTTCAGATTCTTTTCTTATTGTGAGGAAGGAGTGATGACCTCCAAGCTATTCACATGTTGGACCAGAAATGTAAGTTCTCACCAAATTATTTTTATGGATAAATGAATCACATTGATTATTATTGCTATAACATAGATATTCTTAGCTTTCACAGCGCTTTACAATGTTCTTTAACTTTTGTAATTTCTGTGCTTCTTTCCTCTTGTTATATGCCCTTGCATATTTTCTTCTGTGATTAATTTTGCCAAAATGACACCAACACGATGAAGTTAGTTACAATAACCACTAACACTAACAAGTTAACATACTGTTTGGAGGTGCCTGTTCTGGTAAATAGAGAGGGTCCTGGCTGAAACTGACAAACATGGGTTCGTGAGTGACCAAAAGAAAAAAATATTACCAGAGCTCTAGCTAGAGTCACCAAGGCCAACATCAGTCAAAGTTCGTCTGTAGATGACAATACCCATTTTCTCCTTACATCATCAACTGGGGATAACCAGTCCTGTGGCCCACTGAGCCGTCTCCTGCATGCCAAGGAGCCCATTTTTACACTCAATTATAATCTCTTGTTCATATTTTTTCTTAATATTGTAGTTATTTTCTGTCACAAAGATTAGAAGAGGGAGAAGTCCAAATAAAGCTTGGATCCTTTCTATTTGGAAAATTGTTGATTGAGGAGAAGAATAATTTACTAATTTATGGCCCTCTTTTTCTGTTGGACTCTCCCTTTTTTCATTTTTATCTAGTGTTCACTCCAATTATTTGTTTTCACTCACATAGTTGTTTTTCTCCCACATAGGAGAGCACGATCCTGGTAATAATCTTTAAAAAAAAATGGCAGTAAATACTGAAGTTTACAGCTTATCCAAATATGTCTGTTTTTTTAAAGTTACATTCTGATGACCAACGGGTGTACCATTCGGTATGGTAAGATGGTGATCCATAATACAACTGGAAGTCATTAGTGGTCATGGTCACAAGGGTGTGCTGAGGGTAGAGAAGGAGAAGGAGGAATTATCCTCACTTTATCACTGTGTATCCTTTCTTTGACATATTTCCTAAGTTTAAACACTGTATTCAGTGTTCCTTTTTCATGTTTTGCAATTGTTCTTTAATTTCAAACATTTTTTTGTCTGAACAGTTGGAAGTTTAATAGGCAAAATCAGTCCTTATTTGTTGTTGTTTTTTAATTTCCTTATGATGAGATCAACCCTCATACTAACCCATTGCATAGAGATTTAATAGTGATTTGCTAAAGTTTTGACTAATGCCCTTTGAAACGTTCCTTCCTCTCGTTGTTCATGTCTTCTTATAAATAAAATAACCTTTTATAAATATTTATTACATTTATTACATTTATTTCACAATTATAATGTACTCATTGGTATGTTTCCCCTTTCTGATCCTGTAGGTCAATCGAGTCCTTACAGTGGCACATCTATTCAGTGTTAAAAGTGCCGTGAACTCACCAGTCTAACAGGTCCAGTGTCTTAGGGACCAAAAAGGCCAACCGCTTGGTGGCTGTGTGAACATATTTTCAGTTCTTTTTTCCCTTGGCTGGATAGACACATTCTACTTTTCCTTTCCTTCAGGAAAGACATGGAGATTGTGTTGACTGGCCAAAAATAAAATAGCAAAAGTTACAAAAATGTATGTATGGAAAAGTATTGCATATAGACTGAGAAAAGCAGGTAGGGAAACAGAATGTTTAATCACTAGTTTGACTCGGAACCTGACTTTATTACTATTTCAGGGGATGACCTCATAAAAGTGAATAAAATATGGGACAAAGAATATTTCTCCATCATCAGGTTAAGATGTGAGTGAGTTAGAAACTGTAAAATCAATACTTTTAGTTCTTGAGGTGCTCTATCTACAAAATCATCTTCCTTCCTACTCTAGAGAAATTTTGCCAAATTGTACTTCTGTGACAGCATTACAATTTATGGGATTTTGTGAGATTTGCTGCCAGCAGCTCCTGTGTGATCTGCTGATTTCTCTAATTCTTGTCATGTCCTTTATTAAACATCCTTCTAATTTTTTTTTCCACTTTTGGACAGCAACTCTCATGTACTTCTTCCTAACACTTTTTTCCCCTATAGATCTCTTTTATATCTTGGACATTCTCCCCAAGGTCACTGTAGACAACTTGAACAACAGTAGCTCCTTCTCTCTCTAGGGATAAGTCCCTCAAATTTGTTCTGAGCTTTATTGAGGTAAAATTGACATAAAAAGCATTACATATTTAATGTATACAAATTAATGTTTTGATATATGTACATTTGTGAAATATTACAAAAATCAATATAATTACCATATCCATCAGTTCACATAGACCCTTTTTTGTGTAGAGAGAACATTTGAGGTTTACTCTCTTTGAAAATTTCAAGTACACAAAACAATATTATCAAGTATTTGCACCAGGCTCTGCATTAGATCACCAAAACTTATTAATCCTGTATACCTGAAACTTTACACCCTTTGAGCAATAGCTCCCCATTTCTCCCAACCTCTAATCCCTGGATCTACCATTCTATTTTCTGCTTTTATGAGATTGACTTTGTTAGGTTCCACATATAAGTGACATGCAATATTTGTCTTTCTGCGTCTGGCTTATTTCACTAAGCATAATGTCCTCCAGGCTCATCCACGTTGTTGGAAATGGCAAGATTTACTTCTTTAGGGCTGAATAACATTCCTCCATAATAATAGTTACATATGTATATATATATGCATATACATAATCACATATATATAATGGAAACTTAGGCTGTTTCAATATTTTAGCTATTGTGAATAATGCAACAATGAACAGGGGAGTGCAGATATTACTTCATGAGTCTAATTTCATTTTGCATGCATATTTACTCAGAAATGAGATTGATAGTTCTGTTTTTACTATATGCAGGAATACCTATACTGTTTTCCATAGCGTCTATACCAATTTATTTCCCCACATCTTCTTCACTCTGTTGATTGTTTCCTTTTTGTGGAGTACATTTAGTTTTATACAATCCCACTTGTCTATTTTTATTTTATTGACTGTTTGAGATCATATCCAAAATATTATTGCCCCAGACCAGTGTCAAGAAGCATTTTCTCTATGTTTTCTTCTAGCAGTTTTACAGTTTCAAGTCTTACATTTAAATATTTGCTCCAATTTGAGCTGCTTTTTGTATATATTTTTATAGAAGGACCATACATATTGCTTGATTACTGTAGCTTTGCAATTCCTTTTGAAATCAGGTAGTGTGATGCCTCCATCTTTCTTCTTCTTGCTTAAGATTGATATTTGTGGACTTTTTTGGTTCCATGTGAACTTTGGGATTTCTTTTCTGTTTCTGTGAAAAGTGTGATTGGAATTTAGATACAGATTCCCTTGAATCTGGAGAACACTTTGTGTAGTATGGACAGTTTAACAAATTTAATTCTTCCAATCTATGACATGGAATTTCTTTCCATTTATTTGTATCATCAGTTTCTTTCATCAAATTTTTATATCTTTCAGTATGCAAATCTTTCACTTCATTGCTTAAATTTATTCCTAAGTATTATCTCCTTTTTGGTGCTATTGTATAGAGTATTGTTTTTGTTTTTTTGTTTTTTGAGAAAGATTAGCCCTGAGCTAATTACTGCCAGTCCTCCTCTTTTTGCTGAGGAAGCCTGGCCCTGAGCTAACATCTCTGCCCATCTTCCTCTACTTTATAAGTGGGACGCCTACCACAGCATTGCATGCCAAGTGGTGTCCACACCCGGGATCTGAACCAGCAAACCCTGGGCCGCCAAAGTGGAAGTGCAAACTTAACCGCTGTGCCACCTGGCTGGCCCCTATAGTATTGTTTTGCTAATGTCTTTTGGATAGTTTATTGTTAGTGTATAGAAAAACAACTGATTTATGTATGTTGATTTTGTATCCTGCAGCTTCATGGAATTTGTTTATTTCTAACAACTTTTTTGGTGGAGTCTTTAGTTTTCTGTATATAAGATTGTGTCATCTGCAAGCGGAAAAACTTTAAATTTTTCCTTTCAGATTTAAATATATTTTATTTCTTTTTATTGGCTAATTGCTTTGGCTGTGACTTCCATTTTTAATTTTATTATTTTGGGTCTTCTGTCATTTCTTTTGGTCAATTCTGGTTAATGTTTTGAGATTTTTATCTTTTAAAAATATTTCTTAGTTTCTAAAATTTTATCTATTTTATTTCTAGCCTCCACATATTTTATTAGTTTTACCTCTAATCTTTGTTATTTCCTTCCTATTGATAACTTTGGGCTCAGTTTGTTCTTCTTTTTCTACTCATTGATGTGTAAAGTTAGCTTGCTTGAGATCTCTCTTTTTTCTTAATGTAAGAATTCATCACTATAAACTTTCTTCTTAAAACTGCTTTTGTATATTTCAAAATTTGCACGTTATATTTACATTTTCATTTATCTCAAGATATATTTTGATTTTCCTTTTGATTTCTTCTCTTTTTTATTTCAAAGAACAATAGCCCTGAACTAACTACCGCCAGTCCTCCTCTTTCTGCTGAGGAAAACTGGTCCTAAGCTAACATCTGTGCCCATCTTCCTCTACTTTATAGGTGGGATGGCTATCACAGCATGGCTTGCCAAGCGGTGCCGTGTCTGCACCCAGGATCCAAACCGGTAAACCCTGGGCCACTGTAGCAGAACTTGGGCACTTAATCACTGCACCACTGGGCTGGCTCCTGATTTCTTCTTTAACCCATTAATTTTCCAAGGATGTGTTATTTAATTTTCATACATTTGTGAATTTTCCAGTTTTCTTCTTATTTTAAGTTGGTTTCTAGTTTTATACCATTGTGGTTGAAAAGTATATTTGGTATGATTTCTGTATTGTTAAATTTTTGGGGATTTGATTTTTTTCTCAAAATATCATCCTAGAGAATATTTTGTATGTGCCTGAAAAGAATGTGCTTTATGGCTTTGTTGGATGGAATGTTTTCTCTATGTCTGTTAGGTCTCCTAGGTGTAAAGTGTTATTCAAGTCCATTGCTTCCTTATTGATTCTCTGCCCAGATACTCTATCTGATGTTGTAAATGAAATACTGATGTCCCCTACTATTATTGTATTGCTCTCTATTTCTGTCTTTAGTTCTTTTAATGTTTGTTTTATATATCTTGGTACTCTAAAGTTTACCAAATATGTAATTGTTATGTCCTCTTGGTGAATTGACCCCTTTATCACTATACAGTGATATTCTTTTTTCTCTTGAGATGAATACGACTAAAAGTCTATATGGTCTGACATAAGTAGATGTATGCCTGCTCTCTTTTTCTTGTCGCTTGTATCAAATATCTTCTTCTATCCCTTGGCATTAGGTCCATGTGTGCCCTTAAAGACAATGTGAGTCTCTTGTAGGTAATATGCCACTAGGTTTTTTATTTTTTTTATTTTTATTTTATTTTTTTTAAGAATTACCCTAGTTTTTTTTTTTAAGATTTTATTTTTTCCTTTTTCTCCCCAAAGCCCCCCAGTACATAGTTGTATATTCTTCATTGTGGGTCCTTCTAGTTGTGGCATGTGGGACGCTGCCTCAGCGTGGTTTGATGAGCAGTGCCATGTCCGCGCCCAGGATTCAAACCAACGAAACACTGGGCCACCTGCAGCGGAGCGCGTGAACTTCACCACTCGGCCACGGGGCCAGCCCCTAGGTTTTTTATTTTTAAATCCATTCAGTCATATTTTGTATTGGAGAATTTAATTCATTAATATTTAAAGTAATTATTAAGTAAAGATTTACTTTCGACATTTTGTTCATTGATTTCTGACTGTTTTATTGTCCCTTTCTTCATGTTTTGTTGTCTTTCTTTGTGATTTGAACTTGAAAACACAAAGGCATAAAGATACTTGCACCCCTATGTTCATCGCAGCATTATACACAATAGCCAAGACTTGGAAGGAAACTAGCTGCCCAACAAGGGACGAATGGATAAAGAAGATGTGGTATGTATACATGATGGACTACTACTCAGCCATAAGAAATGATGAAATCCGGCCATTTGTGACAACATGGATGGACCTTGAGGGTATTATGCTGAATGAAATAAGTCAGAGGGAAAAAGTCAGATACCATATGATCTCAATCATAAGTAGAAGATAAAAACGACCAACAAACACATAGCAATGGAGATTGGATTGGTGGTTACCATAGGGGAAGGGGTCAGGGGGAGGGCAAAAGGGGTGATTAGGCTCACATGCGCAGGGATGGAATATAATTAGTTTTTGGGTGGTGGACATGATGTACTCTACACAGAATTCAAAATATATTATGATGTACATCCAAAAATAAAGCAAGAAAGAACAAAAAAAGAAGATCCCCAAGTGATTTCTATACACAGTGATGTTGGAGAAGTTCACGTCTAGAATAGTGTTTCTCACCTCCCCACCTTTGACACTTGCGATGGATAATTATTTTTGATGGGGCCATAGTCTGCAGAGTAGGCTGTATTGCAACACCCTTGACCTCAGCCCTCTAGGTGGCAGTAGCACCTCCCCAATTGCTACAACCAAAATTTCCTCCAGAGATTGCCAGATGTTCCCTGGAGGCAAAATCACCCTGGTTGAGACCCACCGACATACAGCATGACAACTGGAAACCTCTTGAGGGAGTTCCAAGCAAAGCTCATCCATTACTCAGTTCATAACTTTGAACAGATCACATAATCCTACTGGGTCACATTTCTTCAAATATAAACTGAGGTTTATGAAAGTACTGATCACATAGAATGGACTTTTGTAAAAATTAAATGAGACAATCCATATAAGATCCTAAGTTCAGTTCATAGTGCATAAAAATATCTAAATATATCCTGTAACTTACAAATATTTTTAAAGAAAATGAATAAATGACAGCTCTTAGAGTTACAAGCATGAATCTGCTACTTGATTTGACACAAGCATCACGAAGCCAAGGATTATATTCCCCAAGGTTTTGTAGCTCAGGAGCACACATCTCTTCCTTGTTGAAGAGGAGGACACCAATTATCCGGAAATATCAAGTGCTGTTCTCTGCCACAAGTCAATGCTAGTCGACAGGTTCCTCAGTTGCAGATTTGGAAAAAAAATATTATCTCAAAGTTAGGATAAGATGCAAGGAGTTTAGAACTCTGTCATGAGAAGGAGTAAGGCCAGCTGGATTCACTTGACTCCATACCTGGCCTCTTGGGACAGTGTATGAGCAGGAAAATTTTGTTTCTTTCCTGCACAATGCCTCACAGGCAAAGGATGTTCTCAGAGGTGGGATAACAATGGAAACAGTGCCTAGTGAACAAATACAGGAAGCTTTAAATATCTTCTCTGCTGCACTCCCTCAGTGTGGGCAACCTTGAGCTGGACAGGGCACAGTTGTTATATTTGAAATGCTAAGTATGGCAGAGGAACCCATTCTTCACTTCTCTCTGCTGTCCAGTCTGGAACAAAGCTTTTGTCTTCATCGCCAACTATCCAGCGAGGAATTTGGGCTTTCACACAGACACTTTCCTCTCAGAGACTGCATCCAGGTGAGACTGAGAGACCAGTGTGTACTTCAGGGAATGTTCTGAGAGAATACAAGTAGAAAACATTTATCTGAGAACACCTGAGAGCCTAACCAGTCTATCCCAGAGCTGAGAGATTATCATATTTGTTAACTAGGTTGACTAATTAATTTATAATTGTTATTTAATATGTTAAAAAGAGAAATGCCTGTCGGTCTCAGCAATAAAGGATCATTGCTGACAGTTAAGTAATGGGAGGAATACCAGTCTAGTTGGATAAGACTGAGGAAAGAAAGGGAAGCATTAAGTGCCGCAATACAATTAGAACATATCTGAGGAGCTTGCAGGTAATTGGAATAGGAAAATAGATGATTAAGTGTGGGGGTGTGAGCAGTGAACCGAGGGCATTTTTTTAGCTTTTACAATGGGCTGTATTTGAGCATGTTCTTTATTTACTAGAAAGACCCAGTCCTGTGGATGTACATATTACCTTACAAAAGCCATTCTTGAAACATACATTTTACAGTATCATCTCTCACATTGGGTATTCACATAAAAATGTTATTTAATATGCAAAAGGCATATGATAATGAGCTTTACTTTGCAATCACTTCCTTACCAAGAGGGGGGAGGCAATGGAAACATTTGACATGCAGGGAAAAAATCAGCCAAAACTCATGACCAGTGATAATCATTCATTTAGTAATGGAAATGATGTAAGCTTTTTACATATATTGAGTAAATCTGTGTACCACCTTAGAAGGATGGATACCACCATCCCCACTATTTGAGTGAGGATATTAACATCTAGAATGCATATCTTGTCTCAAGTTCAAAAAGCTTATCTGTGGTAGTTTGGAGATTCAAAACGTTTTGTTAATTTCAAAGGTTTTACATTTAAAATCATTTAGAAAAGCGCTTTACCATTTCTTCTTTAAAATTACCCTTCTATTGTTGTATATTGTATATTTTCTGTTGTAAATGGTGGCTTTATTCTCTTGGCTTATTTTTCTAGTGCGATGTTCCATCACTAAGGTGTCTTGACATTGTAATGATATCACTCCTTTCTCTTTTATAGACTTTTTTTGCTGCTTTATTAGTTATTCTGAGCATTAAGGGGATATTACTGGGATTGGAAGCCTGCCAAAACCAACAAGATTTCTCCTCATCACAATCTCTCAGGGACCTTCTGAGCTTATTATATCTTTTTACCACTTGTGTCCTTTTATTTCCTCTCTATAAGTATTTTGAACTGCTTTTTTGTGATTCCTTAAATACAGGACACAAAATTTTCATATTAAAATGGATGTCTATGTTTATATGTCCACGCGAGGCTTATCAACTTGAATTTGTGTCCTATTTCTATATTCTTTAGGGTAAGGATAATTTGATGTTGACAGATTGCCTTGCATTATCCCTTTTCTATTGTTGTGTCTGGGAGTGAGAAAAACATGTTAGAAACACTATTCCAGGAGGCCATGGTGTGCTTTGTGTGTGTGTCTTTGAGTTTTCTGGGGCACTGCTGGTTCTCAGAGCATTGGTACAAAAGCTCATATACTCCAAAATGTGACTCTTAAAATAAAGTTGCCAGAATGTTAACCAAAAGATGGAAATAAAGAGGGGATCCATCTCTATTCATAGAATACCTTGTAAAAAATTAATAAAGTACAAGGAACAGCGTGTGAAAGAGGGACTCCCTGTGACTTGAAGTTCCCTCTGTAGCAGGAAGGCCACTTGTTCCTCAACATTCTCTGATGCCATCTCTCATCACTCTCCCTCTTGATCATTAGTCACCAAAGAAAGCTCCACACTGGCTTCCCTTTGAGTCTTCAGCATTTGAAACAAGTGTGTTGCTCAGGATCTCTGCAGTGTGCTTTCCCTTGCAGGGCACACACTTCCCCCAGACAAACTTGTGTGTCCTGCTCAGTCTTTCTTGAGGTCTCTATTAAAATGTCACTTTGTTTTCAGGTCTTTAAGAAAAAATAACACCCCATTCACTCTCTTTTCTGCCTGCTTTATTTCCTTCACAGTACCTGTCACCAACTGACATGGCATAGGATTTTTTTTTATGTCTTTATTTACAGTCTATCTCCATCACTGGATTGTTTGGACTTTTCTTTCTCAGCACTCTATAGCCTTTGCCTAGAAGATGGGCAGCACTCAAAACATCTTCCTCAAATGCATGAAAGAATTTCTCAGCAAAACTGGATAACATACACCATCTTCAAAAATAGCCTGAGTGGGACAGAAGTTCCTAATCAGATATGTCAGAGGACATTCTTTAAAGGGAATCAGATCTTTACCAAAAAAATAATACTGATTTCTTGGTTGAAAAATAAAAAGTGTAGAATTTTACTATGTAGGTATTACCCTTTGTGTGAAAATTAGTCATGAGATATATAAATAAATACATAAATATATATTATTTGTTGTCATCACCACTACCACATGGAACCAGGCAATGATACACAGATTTCACAATTTTTTCTTCAGAGATTATCAAAGGCACCATAACTGCAGCTCCTCATATTTGGACTTTTCCTCTCCATGCACATGATCTCTATGTTTGTAGACCTGCTTATCATCCTGACCATCAGCTCAGACTCCCACATCCACACTCCCATGTACTTCTTCCTTCCTAAGCTGTCCATTGTAGACATCTTTTTCACCTCCGCCACCGTCCTAAAGATGCTGGTGAATATACAGACATAGAGAAATCTAATTACATATGCAGGCTGTATCACCCAGATACATTTTTTCATATTCTGTGCAGAGTTGGATGACTTTATCCTGTTCGTCATGGCCTCTGACTGGCTTTGGGCATCTACCACTCCCTGCACAGCAGTGATCATGAACTCCCATATCTGTTGACTGCTGGTTCCAGTGTCCTGGATCATGAGTGTCCTTAAGTCCTTGTTACAAAGCTTAATGGTGTTGCAGCTGTCTTGTACTGACATGTAAATCCCCCACTTTTTCTGTGAACTCATTCAGGAGGTCTGGCATGCTTCTTCTGGTGCCATCTTAATGACATAGTGATGTATTTTCCCAAAGTGCTGCTGGGTGGTGGAACTCCAGCTGGTATCCTTTACTCTAAGATAGTTTCCTCCAAATGTGGAATTTCATCAGCTCAGGGTAAGTATAAAGCCTTTTCCACCTGTGCATCTTACCTCTCAGTGTCTCATTATTTTACTGTACAAGTCTAGGGGTGTACCTTAACTCAGCTCCTACCAACAGCTCACACACCAGTGCAAAGCCTCAGTAAAGTACACTGTGGTACACAGTGAAGCACACACCCATGCTGAACCCCTTTATCTACAGACTGAGGAACAAAGGTATAAAAGGGGCTCTAAAAATATTCTTTGGGATAACAGCTGTAAAAGAGTCAATTGTCATAGGGCTGAAGAAACACCATTGATTGCAGAGCTCAAAGCTCAGATCCAAAAATTTATATTCTTTGAACAGATTATGAGACTAGAACTTGCTCTATTTACATCCTGAAATACGCTTTTCTTTGACTTCAATGTCTCTATATAATTTAAGCGGCTGTCTTTATTACTCTTTATGCTCTGTATGATATATAGACAATTTTCTCTATTTCCCATTTTCCTACTTTCTCAAAGTTATTTCCAAACTTGGTTCCAAAATACTTGGAATTTCTTATTTATTTCATAGGGCAATATGGGTTTCTTAAAAAATATTTTTCTCAAATGACGTATATCATTCCAAGTAATTTTTCTCTAGCTTTCCTGAAAGACTAGTCATGAATCATATTACTCATGTGGGAAAATGTACACTTGACAACAAATATAATTTTATTGCAGAGGAAATTCTGAAACCGCAGTTTTTACTTTGTCTATAAATATTTTCTATTTTAATACATTAACTTCTGTTAGTGTTAATGTAGACTCTAACATGCTATGTGTTTTATACTGGTCTCCTGGTTTTATTCTGTTGCTCAGCACTTAGTTCCACAATGCCTATCATAGTCACTGACAAAAGATGGTTATCAAATATATACCGTTGAGTGGATTCTACATGGAAAGAGAAGTTTGAATAAACAAATTGACCTAATATGGTGCAGAGTGAGAGATAATCTTAAATATGAGGAAGAAAAATTGTCAATCACCTATTTTATTACATGCAAAATATTTCTTCTTCATCTAGTACCTCTACTGCATTGAACTATGGAAGATTTGTATCCATGTGTGCAGCAGTTTATGCATTTGGGTGAATGAGTAGTTGGTATATTTACGTCTTTTATGGAAGCATATTCTTTTTCACTGTTTGAAAATCTTTAAGCTTCCTAAAATTGTGATTCATCTATTGCTCTAAACAAAATATCTCCACTTTTCTAAATTTTGTTATAACCACTAAAGGGACAGTGAATGAACAGTATCAAGGTCATCCATTTCATATCTCCTTCATGCTCAGAAATCTCTTCAATATTCATGTCAGAGGATGACTGAAAACGAAGCATGAATTTCTCCCCAGTCATGTGTTTCAAGGTCTGCATTTTTTCAACATAAATATCCATGTCCTTTCAGCCTCTTCAAGTTCTCTGGAACAGAACCTCAATATAGCCACTTTTTAATACAGATATTTGAAGTAAACTTGAAATAATCATGAATGCTGTCTCTAATATCAGAACATATGCCAAAAATAAAAAGCAGCAGATTATTAAAATAACACTCAGTGTTGTCTGCTTTTATTATTGTATCAGTTAGCTATGGCTGCACAACAAGTTTTCTGAAGTCCAATGACTTATCATAATGCCTTTATTATCAAATGGGATTATAAGATAGGGAGCTGTTCTGATCTTGGCTTGGATACTCATGAGTTTGTAGTCAGCTCTGGGTCTTTATGTTGTGTGTCTGTAGCTCATCTATGATGTTGTTTGAGGCTGTAGTGCATCTCTGTCTTGAACTAGTTTCTGTCAATTTACTCTACTTATAAACGCAGGTTAATCTACTTTACCAAAAAAGTGAGCTTTCAAATGTGATTTGTCTAATTTAATCCCATTCTTTTTATATCCATACATGATATTTTGCTTTTGACCCAGTTAAAACATGTATTTCCCACTCCCGTTAAAGTGTGAAATAGCTACCTGTGATCTTGATCCTACCTTGAGTCATGAATTATTAGATTTTTTCCTTTTAAATAATTTATTGGAGTATAAGGATATGCAATAAACTGCACATGTTGAAATGTGAAATATGCTGAATTAAAGGAGGCATAGACTGGCCCCATGCCTGAGTGGTTAAGTTCACGTACTCTGCTTTGGCATCCCAGGGTTCACTGGTTCAGATCCTGACCACAGACCTAGAACTGCTCCTCAGGCCATGCTGTGGCAGTATCCCACATCGAAGAACTGGAATGACATACAACTAGAATATACAACTATGTACTGGGGCTTTGGAGAGGAAAAGAAGAAGATTGGCAACAGATGTTAGCTGAGGGCCAATCTTCCTAAGCAAGAAAAAGCATACCTTAAAAAAGAAAACCTTCAAAAAAAAAAGAAAAATACTTTTAAAAAAATAATGCCCCCATCCTCTTTCTCCATTATACCTGCTTTCCTTTTCTTCATAGATCCCATTATCAGATTACATGTTATTTGATTATTTCTATTTGCTTATATTCTCTCTCCATCATTGAATTGTAGGAACTTTTGTGTTTCAGCACCCTATGTTCATTTCCTATACAATACCTGGTATATTGTTTACACTTAATATGGATTCCTCAAAGAAATAAAAAAAATACTCAGTAAGACCTAGTATACATTATGCTTGAAGAACAGCAAGTAGAAAAGAAATTTCTAATGAGAAATGGTGCTAGGGATGTCCAAAAGGGGACCAAACCATACACATATATTAAAATTAATTTTTTGACTCTAAAATATAATTGGTAGCATTTATGCTAGGGTACTAATGCTTGTTCATGTAAAATTTACTCATTTTCTTCTGTGAACTGGTAGTCACCTCCAACACATGGAATCGTGGAACCTTACAGGAGTTTCAGAATTTCTTCTTCTGGGATTTTCAGAGAAATCAGAATTTCAGCACCTCATTTTTGGGCTTTTCCTCTTCATGTTCCTGATCACTATGTTTGGAAACCTGCTTATCATCCTAGTCATCTGCTCAGTCTCTCATCTTCAAACCTCCATATACTTCTTCATCTCCAACCTGTTCTTTGTAGATATCTGTTTCATCTCCATCACCACCCAAAAGATGCTGGTGAATACACAGACAGAGAACAAAGTTATGGCCTACACAGGCTGCATCACTCAGATGTATTTTTTCCTACCCCTTGCAGGATTCGACAACTATACTTTGACTGTAAAGGTCTATGATTGATTTTTGGCCATCTGTTACCCACTGCATTATGTTATCCCCATGGACAAACAATTGTGTGAATGGCTGCTTCTTGTGTCCTAGACTATGAGTATTCTTCATTCCTTGTTACAATGTTCAATGGTTTGTAGCTGTCCTTCTGCGCAGACACACAACTCCCCTTTTCCTATGAAATCAAACAGGTGGGCCAATCAACCATTCTGACACCTTTCTTAATAATATGGTGACGTATTTTGGAACTGGGCTACTGATTGGTGGTCCCCTGGCTGGAATTGTTTACTCATACACTAAGATACTTTCTTCCATTTGTGGAATCTCATCAGCTCAGGGGAAGCACAAAGCATTTTCCACTGTTGAATCTCACCTCTCAGTTTTCTCCTTATTTTATTGTTCAAGCCTAGGAGTATACATTAGCTCTCCTACCACCTACAGCTCAAACTCAAAGTAAATAGCCTCAGTGGTGTACACTGTGACCACACCCATGCTAACCTCCTTATCTACAGTCTCAGGAATGAAAACAGAAAAATGTCTCTGAAAATATTCTTTAAAGAGGAAGTTATAAAAGGACCAATTGTCTTTGGACTGATGCACATGATAGCAAGGCTTAAAGCCTCAGAGCCAGATACTGTGTTTCTTTGATCAGATTGTGAGAGTAGAATTTACTCCTATTTATTTCCTAAAGTTTCTGCTTCTTTGATTTCAACTTCTTTATACAATTTGCATAACTCAGTTTATTAACCTTTCTCCTATCTGATACCTAACTGGGTCTTTTTGTTTGTTCTTTTCCTATTCTCCCTAATAGATTTCCAACCTCAGAAAAAACACTTGGAAATTCTCATCTACCTCATGAGACTACATGGATTTCTTAAGAATAATTTCTTCTGAAATGAAGTATGTAATATTGAGTAATTTTTATTTTGTATTAAAAAAGAATAATTATGACTTGTGCTACTCCTATGGGGACAAAAACACTACACTTGGCAACCAAGGCCATATATATATAATTTCATAGGAGATGAAAATATGAGACCACAGTTTATCACTCTTTTGTACATCATTCCTTCGTATCGCTACAGTAGCTGCTCTTCTTGAAAATATGGACTTTAATTTTAGCATGTTTTTTAACAGATCATTGGGTGTTATTCTTTCAGTAGGACACTGTTCTCTTATTTAGCTCAGTGTTCACACTACCACAGTCATTGGTAAAACTGATAATTAGATACACGTCTCCAATTGTAATCCATGTGGGAAGAAAAATTTCAATAAATAGTTTAACTTAATATGGTCTTACAGTCAGATATCACCTTAAGTATGACAAAGCAAAATGTTAAGTTATAAGTTTATTACTATGTGAACTATTTTTCTTGTGTACATTTACTTATTAAAGTATGTAATATTGGTATCTATGTGTAAAGCAGTTTATCACTGAAGTTCAGGATTGTTATGTGTAATTGTGTTTTCTATTGAATTACTTCCTAATTCTGCTTGAGAACTTCCATTATCACCTACAAATATATTTCCTTCCATTGCTCTAAATGAATATCTCCCCTCATCCTAAATTTTGTCATAAACATTAAATGGGCAGTGAATGAACAATATCAACATCATCTATTATATATGTCCTTTATGTAATGTAATATATACAAATGATTATATATATATATAAAGGATCAAAGGATGACCCACTAGAGACCTTGAATTCATGTCTGATCCTGTGATTCAGAGTCATGGGTTTTGTACAAATCTGCATAGCCTTTCAACCTCTCTGGTTCCTTATTGGGGAACCTCAATAGAGTCACATTTTAATAGAATTATATGAAGTAAACTTGAACAACAGAGTGGTCATGAATGCTATCTTCAAATATCAGAACAAATGTCTAGAATGTGAAGTAACAGATTATTACAATTTCCTTCAGTTCTGTTCACTTCGATTATTGTATCAGTTAGCTGTTGCTGTATAACAAGTCATACTAAAAGCAAATGGTTTAATATAATGCATTTATTCTCAAATTAAAACATATGATGAGAAGTTATTCTGAGCTCTGATGACCTCCTCACAGGCTTATTGTCAGCTGGCAGTCTTTTATTGTGTTTCTAAGGAGAATCCGTAATGTGTGCAGTTGTAGTGCTCTTCTGTCTTAATCCAGTTTCATTCATTCCACTCCTTTTATATCTGAAGATTAGTCTTTAGTTTATGGAAAAATGGGTTTGTCAAATGTTAATTACTTTATTTTAATTCCACTCTTCCTATATTCATATAAGACATTTTTCTTTCTTCCCAGTTAGAAGAGATATCTCTCACCACTTTTAGGCATGACTCAGCTACATGTGCCCTAGATCCTACCCTGAGCCATGCACCAGCAAAAATTTTAAAATCTTAACTGATTCACTGGAGTATAATTACACAAAATAAATTGCACATATTTAAAGCATATTTTTTTAAATAAAGGAATCATACAAAAATTGAGTATATAGTACATGATTCCTTTTACATATAATTCAAAAAGATGTACAGTAATGTTTAACTGCTTTGTTATGCCATCATAACAAAATGTAATCACCTGAGCCCCAATTTCCTTATTTCTGAAGATAATGTGAGATTTACCCTAAATTCAGATGAATGTTGGAGGAATAAATAAAATGTGTAGAAATACTTTGTTGAGTCAAAATAAAATGTTCAAGTTCAAGAGTATGTCATTGTATATGTGTGTGTGCATTTGTATAATTTTTGTATAAACACACTCACATACATATATGTACACACATGTAGAATTATTTAAATCCCATCTCTTGTGTTGAAAGAAAATCTGAGAGAAAGTTGCATGGGATAGAAATGAAAAGAATGAACATGTGAATTAACATAGAACAGAAAGAATGTAGAAGTTTTGACACAGAGATTTAAAGTATAATGAGTGACCTTAATTTTAATAATGAACTATTTTTCCAATCTTAAATCACCAAAGACCTCAAAAATAAAACCATATTTACATTTATGCAGTGGGAAAATCTCTGTATCAGGTAAGGGGGCCAAATACCTCAAAATTTATTTTAAGTTTCTTCTTCTACATGACAGGATTTCAACACAAAATTTCTTTACATAAGGGAAGCTCACTGAATAAATTGAAAGGCTTGCAATCACTTCCTACAAACAATATTTGATTGGATGAATGCCTGTATTACATTTATTTTGTTGCTGTAGCAAATTGCTACACTAGTGGCTTAAAACAAACAAATTGCTGTCTTAAAATTCTAGAATGCCAGAAGGTTGAAATGGGTCTCAGTGTGCTAAAATCATGATATCTGCTAGACTGTGATCCTTCTGGATGCTCCAGGAGAGAATGCATTCCCTTTACTATTTCACTTTCTGGTGACCACCTGCATTCCTCAGTTCATGGCCCTTCCTCCATCTTCACATCCAGCTACATCGTATTTTCAAACGTCTATCAGATTCCAATTCTTCTTCCTCTCTTTCCATGCTTAGAGGACACTTTGATTACATTGGTCCAACCTGGATAATCCAGGCTAATCTTCTTATATCAAAGCCAACAATTGCTTTAGATTCTGGGAAGATGGTGGCATAGGAGGACTCTGAACACACCTCCTACCATGGACACAACAAATATACAACTAGCTGTGGAAAAATTTCGTCTGCAAGAGATATGGAAACTGGATAAAAAGGGCCATCACAACAATGGACAACACTGACAGAGTGGAAAAGGCAAAAACATACTTTTGCTGAGGAAAAAACACATCCTAATTGTGCCACTTTGTGGCCAGGAGCAATCTCAAAGGTACAAAGCTTTCCCTAGAGGAGTGGAGGGATCTAAGCAAGGGTTCTGTGCCACAATAGGCATTCCATCCTTAAGATTCAGCACAACCAAGGCAAGATCCTATAATACCTGGCTTTGAAAACAAATGAGGAACATCCCCAGAAAAACTATCAAACATCAGAGAAAGAAAAACCTGCTTTTAAAGATCTCACTCACAGAGTCACCCATTCTGGAAATGAACACAAAAACACAATAAAATTCTATAGTCTTTTGGTGAAAGTGACTCAACTTCTAAGCTCTGAGTGAATCTCAGAGAGGCTGGAGTCAGCTGTTTCACCACCCCCCATGGACCCAGACACTGGTGACAGCCATTATTGCGACTTAGTTCAGTCATGTTGACACAGACACTGGAAGGTGCTATTGGATTCCTTCCTCTAGCCTGTTAGTGCAAGGTTTTGCCCCACCCACTAGAGCACAGATTCAATCAAGCACAGTCAGCCCACCCTAGGGACAATTCCTGTCCACAAGCAAGCCCACAGCAAATTTGTGCACCCACATAGGCAGGGTGTGTGTGATTTCTGCAGCAGGACAAGTGAGTTCACCTAGGTGGGGCTTGCATGGATGGTGGGCCTATGTTGACAGGTGTGTGGGCCCATAGGCATTCAGGCATGTCAGCCAAAGAAAACTTATGATGCTGGCCATCTCAATAAGCCACACAGGGCATCTTTCCTGCCTTTAAATGCTTGAAAAGGTTGTGAGCTGCCACATCTGGGGCCAGCCCAACCCATCTGCACTCATGAGAGAAACAACAGCAGCTGTGCTCCACAAAGAGCCACAATGGAGGCCTGCAGCAATTGTGAGGCCCTGAGCCTAGCAACCAGCCCAACTGGGAGCCTAACTCTAGAGAAAAAACAGCAGTAGTTGTGTGCTATTAGACCTTGCAGCCAGCCATGTTAGCACTTGCCCCACCCAATAAAACAATCATTGCAGCCATATACGGCTGAGCCTTACAACCAGCCAGCCTGGGGGTAAGCCTAGCCTACTCATGTGCCTGCAGCAAGAACAACCTCTCCACAAAAAAAATGGTACATGTAGCCCACACATAGGACACTCCTGGAATATTTGAAACAGGTGATGAGAGGGAAGCTCACCACTGGGCCCCATAATAAGGCATCTCTTACATAAGGACAAATTTCCAGGATTGGGAGATATAGCTGATTTAAAACATATATATAAGCACAGAGAAGTAGGCAAGGTGAGGGGATAAAGGAAGGTATTCCAAATAAGGGAACATGACAAACCCTCAGAAAAATAACTAAACAAAACAGAGACAATCTAGTGCTAAAGAGGAAAAACTAATAATCTTAAGTATGCTCACTGATCTTGGGAGAAGAATAGATGAACACAGTAATAACTTCAACAAAAAAATGGAAATTATAAACAGAACCAATCAGAAATGAAGAATACAGTAATGGAAATGAAAAATTCACTAGAAGGAATCAATAGCAGAATATATGACATAGAAGAATGGATGAGTGATCTGGATGAAAGAGTAGAGGAAATCACCCAAGCTGAACATAAAAAAGAATTTTAAAAATGAGGACAGTCTAAGGGACCTCTGGGACAAGATCAATTATACTAACATCCTTATAACAGGTGTAGAAAAAGAAGAGAGAGACAATGGGACAGAGAACATATTTGAAGAAATGATAGATGAAAACCTCTCTAACCAGGGGAAGGAAAGAGACATCCAGGTACAGGAAGCAGAGAGCACCAAACAAGATGAACCCAAAGAGGCCCACACTAAGACATCTTAAAATGTTGAGAGTTAAAGATGTGGAGAGAATCCTAAAAGCTCCAAATGAAAAGCGACAAATTACATACAAAAGAAACCCCTAAGGCTACTAGCTGACTTCCCAGCAGAAATCTTACAGGCTACATGGGAACAGCACAATATATTCAAAGTGCTGAAAGAGAAAAAAAAAAAAAAAAACTGCAGCCAAGAATATTCTACCTGGCAAGGTTATCATTAAGAATGGAAGAAGACATAAAGAGTTGTCTGGGCTGGGCCAGCCCGTTGGCATAGCGGTCAAGTTCATGAGCTCCACTTCAGCAGCCCAGGGTTCACAGATTCAGATCCCAGGCTTAGACCTAGCACCACTTGTCAAGCCATGCTGTGGGGTGCCCCACATAAAATAGAGGAAGATTGGCACAGATGTTAGCTCAGCAATGGTCTTCCTCAAGCAAAAAGAGGAGGATTGGCAACAGATATTAGCTCAGGGCCAATCTTCCTCACATGCACACAAAAGAGTTGTCCAGGCAAGGAAAAACTACAGGAGTTTATCACCACTAAAACATCCTTAAAAGAAATGTTAAGGGGGCTTATTTAAGTGGAAAAGAAAATATTACAAATAGGAATAAGAAAAATATCAAAGAAAAAATCAATGATAAAGGCACATATACAGTAAAAATAGTGGATCAACCATCCATACACTTAGTATGAAAGTCAAAAGAAAAAAGTACTAAAAATATGTATCTAGATAAAAAGAGGTTAAGGAATACACCTAAAAAAGGAAAATTATAGGCAAATATCACTGATGAACATAGATGCAAAAATCCTCAACAAAATACTAACAAGTCAAACATAATATTACATTAAAGAGATCATACAACATGATTATGTGGGATTTAATCCAGGGATGCAGGGATGGTTCACCATCTGCAAATCAGTCAACATGATACACCGAATTAACAAAATGAAGAGTAAAAATAACATTATTATCTCAATAGATGCAGAAAAAGCATTCAACAAGATACAGCATTTATTTACTAAAAACTCTGAATAAACTGTGTATAGAAGGAAATTACCTCAACATAATAAAGACCATATGTGACAAACCCACAGCCAACAGCATAGTCAATGGTGAAAAGCCGAAAATTATCCCTTTAAGAACAGAAACAGGACAAAGAAGCCTACTTTTGCCATTCTTACTTAATATATTACTGGAGGTCTTATCGAGAGCAATCAGTAGAAGAAAAGAATAAAACTGATCCAAATTGCAAAGGAAGAATTCAAATTGTCACTATTTGCAGATGAAGTGATTTTATATATAAAAGAACCTAAGGAATCCACCAGAAAACTATTAGCTATAATAAATGAATATGGTAAAGTTGCAGGGTGCAAAATCAAAACACAAAAATTACTTGTATTTCTATAAGTATATAGAAATAACAATGAAATAACAGAACAATAAATCAATAATGCAATCCCATTTACAATAATAAAAAAGAATAAAATGCATAGGAATAAATTTAACCAAAGAGGTGAAAGCCCTGTACATGCAAACTAGAAAACATTGTTGAAAGAACTCAAAGAAGACACAAAGAAATGGAAATATATTCTGTGCTCATAGATTGGAAGAATTAACAGATTTAAAGTGTCCATACTTCCTAAAGTAATCTACAGATTCAATACAATCCCTATCACAGTCCCAACAACATTTTTCATGGAAATAGAAAAAAGATCCCAAAGTTTCTAAGGAACAACAAAAGACCCCGAATAGCCAATGGAATCCTGGGAAGACAGAACAAAGCTGGAGGCAACACATGCCTTGATTTCAAAATATAATACAAAGCTACAGTAATCCAAACAGCATCATACTGACACAAAACCTGACACACGGAATAATGGAACAGAATCAAGAGCCCAGGAATAAACCCACACATCTGTGGACAGCTAATTTTTGACAAGGGAGCCGAGAACATGTGATGGAAAAAGGAAAGTCTCTTCAATAAATGGTGTTGAGTAAACTGAATGGACACAAGCCAAAGAATGAAAGTAGACCATCTTACACCTTACACAAAAATTAATGGAAAATGGATTAAAACCTTGAATGTAAGACCTGAAACCATAAAAATCCTAGAAGAAAACATAGGCAGTATGCTCTTTGACATCAGTCTTAACAGTATCTCTTTGAAGATCATACCTCCTCAGGCAAGGGAAACAAAAGAAAATATGAAGAAATGGGACTACATCAAACTAAAAACCTTCTTCACAGCAAAGGAAACAATCAACAAAACATAAAGATGATGTAACAATTGGGAGAAGATATTTGCAAATCACATATCTGATAAGGGGTTAATATCCAAAACATAAAAAGAACTTATACAACTCAAGAACCAAAAACAAGTAACCCAATTAAAAAATGGGCTAAGGATATGAACATTTTTCTAGAGAAAATATACATATGGCCAACAGACACATGAAAAGATGTTAAAGAACAGAACTAACATATGATCTAGCTACTCTAATTCTTGATATTTATCCAAAGAACACAAAAACACTAAGTCAAAAAGACATTTGCACCCTTTTGTTCATTGCATCATTGTTCACAACTGCCAAGTTGGAAACAACCTAAGTGCCCATCAGTGGAAGAATGGATAAAGAAGATGTGGCAATGGAATACTACTTAGCCACAAAAAAGATGAAACCTTGCCATTAGCAACAACATGGATGGACCTTATGCATATTATGCTAAGTGAAATAAATCAGATGCAGAAAGTCAAATACCATATTATTTCACTCATAAGTGGAATATGTAAACAACAACAACAACAAACAAACACATAGTTACAGAGATTGTATTGGTTGTTACCAGAGAAGAAGTGGGGGAGGGTAGAGGGTGAAAGGGGTAATAGAGCACACATGTACGATGATTGATGGCAATTTTAGTCTTTGGGTGGTGAACATGACATAGTCTATGGAGAAATCAAAATATAATGATGTACACCTGAAATTTATGACGTTATAAACCAATGTGACCTCAATTAAAATAAATAAATCATTTTTAAAAGAAAAGATCAGCAATTAGCCACCTTATTTCATCTGCTAGCTTAATTCCCCTTGCTTTGTAAGCTAACTTTTGTAATATTCAAAAGTTCTTGGGATTAGAATGTGGACATCATTTAAGGCCCTCATTCTACCTACTACAAAGTCTTTTTCAGATATATACTATTTGATGTCACTCAAGAGCTCCTATATAAAAAAATGAAACAGAATTTATGACTCCCTATAGCATGAGTGAAAAACTTATCATTCAAAATTACGTACTCAGAAGTTTCTTGGTGGAGAAGACCTAAAACTACCTACACTTGACTTAACACAGGAACACAGCCTTCCTACTCAAACTGATTCACAGACCAGGAACTGCAGCATCAGTACCACCTAGGAACCTGTTAGAAATACAGAGCCCCTGGGCGCACTAGGGAACTGATGAATCAGAATTCCCATTTGAAGTACAAACTTGGTATATGCACAACGATTGGAGAACTGCTGGTGTAGAACAGGTTTCTCACCTTCTTACTGCTGACATTTGGGGTTGGATAATTATTTGTGCAAGGTGCTAACCTGTGTATTACAGGTGTTTAGCAGCGTCCATTCAGATATTGCCAGGCATTTGCAGGGGAGAATTATTTCTGGTTGAAAACTACTGCCCCAGTGTTTGAGAACTAGAAGCATCCTGACAAAATTCCAATCAAGACTCCATCCCTCACTTGGTTTATACCTTTAAGCAGAACATAGAATCCTTCTGATCTGTCTTGTGCATTATAGGATGCACAATTCCACGATGCAGAATTAGTTCATAAAAGTATTACCTCATACATTTAACTTTTGGAAAAATTAAATCAGACCATACTTTAAATGTACAGAACTAGAATATGTGTCTCATAATTAAAAAACATTTTTATAATGAGGGACGAAATGGCATCTCTGTATTTGTGATTTAAGTATGGGATTCCTAATTATGTTGTCAAAATTATGTAACCAAAGAGTTTAGTGTTCAAGTTTTTATATTAAAAAACAAAATTATCCCCCTTCGTAAAGAGGAGAATAGTAGTTTTCTAGATAAATTAGGGTTTTGTCCTCACCACAAGTCTATGCTTTGAAGATCCAAAGGTCTATCAGGACAAATTCCTCAATATTAGACTTTTGAGGAAATTTGAACTCAGGGTTGTGATAAGGCACTGAGAGGTTTAGACCCCTGGAAGACAGAGAGTTCATGGAGAAGGAGTAATAAATCTGAGTTCACTTGACTGAAAGCCTATTCTCCTAGGATCAGCTAATCAGCAAGAATAATTGCCATTCTGTCCAGACCAGTGTCCCCAAGGGAAATCATGTACATAGAGGTTAGAGTAACAGGAAGGAAATGTGCCCAATAAGAAGATACAGGGAACTGTAAATATCTCTTCTTTTACAGTCCCTCAGTGTGTGCAAGCTTGGACTGGACAGGATATGGTTGTTTCTTTTTCACCCTAAATCTTCCTGAGAAACCAGTGCTTGACCCCTTGCTGCTGTCATATCTGAAGATAGAGCCTCAGTCTCTATGATCAACTATCCAGGGAGAAATTTGGACTTCCAAGAGGAGAACTTCCTCTCAGAGATCCCATCCAGGTGAGTGGGAAAGCCTGGTAGATGCTGCTGGAGGTCAAAGAGACTGAAGCCAATATCATCTACCTCAGGTCACCTGAAAGCCAATGCAACCTAGTCCTGGGCCCAGAGATCTTTGTGGTTGTTTTCTTGCTTGATTAATAAATTAAGTATTTACTTATGATGCTGAAAAGAGAGGGGGGCGTCTAACTTAGCAAGGAAAATGTCATTTTTTACACTTAAATGATAGTAGAACATAAGTGCGTGAGTCTTGTTAACTGGAGTAAAGAAACAGGGTATTTGATATGGACGGACATACAGTGAAGTGAGGGCATGATCCATACCAAGGAATGCTCCCCAATACAACCTTGCAGCATCAATGGGACATACATTTCACAGTATACTCTCTTGCTGTGGGGTTTCACATTAGAAATGCTGTTTAATAGGTTAAAAGGGGTATGCTAAAGAGCATTACTTAACAATTATTTCATTGCCTGTGAAGGCATATATTAGCGATTTACTTGCTCTATTGTAAATTGTCTGTGTGAGGCCTTTGCTTTTGTATAGTGAGGTCATAGTGTTTTTATTCCTCATTTGGATTGCATCCTGTCAAACGAAGAATTGTTCTTTCTGTCACCAACTGGCTGGTGACATTTAGTTATTTAATGTATGTATAGATGTATTTGTGGGGAATGTATTGGAGTTTATAAATTGTGTGTGATCAAATCTAGCAGTCAGTTATTTCATGTTCTCTCCATTGCCTGTTTATTTTTTATTTTTACACTGAAATAATCGAGATGTGATTTCAATGCTCTTCGTTTATGAATCTTTGCTTTAAATAAAAATGATAGTAAAAGTTTTACGTCCATAGGGATAATAAATCATTCTTTTATAGGAGTCAATTATATTTTATTATTTTTGCATGCATAATTTTGAACATTTTATAGGGGCATAATTAATATATAATGTTATATTAGTTTCAGGTATACAACATAATGACTAGATATTTGTATATATTGCAAAATGATCAGAACAAGTCTAGTAAACTCCCATCAACCTGTATAGTCACAAAATTGTTTTGTCTGGTGAAAGAACTTTGAAGATCTACTTGTCTAGCAGCTTTCAAGCACACAACACTGTGTTAACTCTGGGGACCATGATGTGCTTTACATCCCCAGGACTTAATTATTTTACTGTTGGAAGTTAAGCGAGTGGCTGAAATGGATGAAGGGGTTAAAAGGTACAAACTTCCAGTAATAAATTACTCTTTATACATATTTCTGCCTTGTTTTCACATCTTTGGTATTTCATATTTTGCTTTTGGGCTGTTGGGATTGTATCTATTTCTAAAACTCACATCAACTTAGGCATTTGGAAGGCATTTATCATTAGGAAGAATATTTTTTACCTTATGACTAGTGATAACCAATATCTTTCATAAAAAGATTTTAATCCATATATCTTTATATAAGATGAAATTATAACTTAGCTACTGCTTCTCCCTACACACATATGAAAACCCCTTGTTATATTATTTTATTTCCAACTCTTTGACAATTTAATCTTTAATTAGTGACTTATCTTGATGTTATTATTATATTTTATGTCTTTATATGATAGGTGCAGATTTTCATTCAATTTTGTTACATACAGTTGTTTTGGTACAACTATACTTAACCTCAATTCGTTTTCACTGACTTTTTTCCATGTTATTATTTTCAATTAAAATTCCTGATTCAGTATCATATACTTTTATACAAATGCATGAATAAAATCCTATGCACAACATAAATTCTGTCTATATTTTAGTGCAGTCTTTTTTTTTTTTTAACTTCCTCTCCTCTTATCGTTCTTACTAATACCGCATGGACTTGCTTCCAATCAACTAGTATAATGACAACTCCTTATTTAAGTGGCTGCAGAATATTTCATAGTGTGACTGTGCTACTCTTGCATGTGTTTCATATTCTTTATCATTACGTTGTTATATCTATGCTACAAAATTATTTTGGAATTAAGTTCCAAGTGTGGTTATAACCGAAAGTGATTTTGTCCCCCAGGGGATATTGGGAAATATTTGGAGAAATACTTGGCTGTCACACAGAAAAGAGGTGGATGGAGGCCAAGGATGCTCTGACATCCTATAATGCATAAGACAGATCACATCACAGAGAATGATCTGGCTCAGAATGTCAATGAGATACCCTGAGTTAAAGAATACCTGTTTTTTAAAATAATTATAAGTATCATCAGATTGTTTCCCCAATGTTGCAACACTTTACAATTCTGCCAGAAAAGTTGGAGTACTCCATTCATACCTGTTTAAAAGTTCTAACCTCAATCATTGTAATAGCTCTTTAGGTGTTTTCCCAGGCTGATGGGTGTGAAAGAATTTATTGGTTGTTTCCTAAACTGTCACTGAGTTTGCATAAAGAGTCATATAGTTGATTACCAGTGTGATTGGCCTATTAATTTTATATGCCTATACATTATATGCATGTTACAGTACCATGTTCAGCCTTTCAAGTGACATTTGACAATTATTGTCAACCAACAATTTGAAAAACGTTTATGCCATAAAAATATTTTAACATTATTAATATGTCTGTCTTCATACATCTGAGTTTCTTACTGTTATTAAGACGACAAAGCTTCTTTATTTAGATGACCAGTAGACTTCAATATGTAGTTTTCTAGATTTTCACTGAAAAGTGTTGGATACTCTTATACTGAGTATGGATATCCCTTGATTTCTTTGTAATATGACTGAGGGAGGGGGACACCTTCATTTTCTTTCACTTAGATATCCATTTTTCCCAGCTTTTACTGAACAATCCAGTCTTTCCAAATAAATTGAAATACAAACTTGTCATGCAGTAAATGTACTTATATCCTGAAGCCTAATTCCTGATTTCACCAATAATAAGTGAGCAACTGCAAGCTGTCATAATTTCTAGAAACATTGTATACTATATTCTTTTATGTCTATGCCTTAGCCAATTTAATTATTAACCTATGCTGATATCATTAAATTATTGTCATTTAATATCTTATTTTGGTTAGTTTTTGATCCTACACTCAATTTTATTTAATACAGTTGCTTTGAAACCATATTGACCACTCTGTTTTCCTTCTACCTGCCATTCTTTTTTTTTTTATAACTTCACATTTACTTACATTTGTCTCTATATAAGTGTGCATATATTTACATACAATGTGAAAATGTAAACATAAACAAACCAGGTGAGTTCCTTCTCATTTGGTATTTGCAATATAATGTCAAAGACAGAGTGCAATGAAATAAATGTGTGTTTGACATAATATTCTCAGGCACAAATCATATGAACAAAGTTATTCAGTATAAAAGGTTGGAATTGTCATGGCAATTCAAGATTATATAGAGCATTGTCTGAGGAGGTCTTTGCGTGTTGGATAATGACCATAACCAGGACTAGAGTGTGCCTATTGGATTTATCAAAGACGAGCTCAATACCCAAAAGTACAAGAAAAACAAAGAAAAGTTGCCACATAAAAGAACTGACACAGGGCTTGTCTTATCTTCTATTCAAACATAGAAAAACCAAGTGGTCAAATAATTATAGAATAGGCGCAGAAAAAGTAACTCTGCTACTCCTTGATATTAAAAATATCCCACTTTTGTTTTATTTTTGTGTATATCTGTTTGTGCAGTATTGGTTTATTTTCTTTGGTTAGTTTCCAGGTATTCAATCTGTAAGGCATTTCACACCATAGATTTATCGCTACTTTTGCCTTTAGAACAAATTTACTTTTGCTCTTTCATTATTTTTGCTCGGCAAAAACAGTTGCAACTGGGATTGGAAAGGTGCCAGAACCAAGGATGCTTTTTCTCCCTCACAGTCTCTCAGGGACCACCTGAGCTTATCAGATCTTTTTTGTTCCTCATGCCCATTTCATTTCTTTCTCTACCTCTATGTTTATTGAACAGATTGATTCTGTTTCTTTCAACACAGGGTAGAAACTGGAAATTCCATTATGGAGCTCCAAGTTTATTGCCCATGGGAGGCTTATGATATGACTATCTGGATACCATTTTTAAATTCTTTATGGGATAGATACTGGATCAGGACGGCTTGAGTTATATCCACTCAGAGCCTAAACAGTGAGGGAGGGGGGAAGTACACAGAAGTAGCACAGATGAGGAGGCCTAGGTGTGCTGTTCTGTGTGTCTGCATGTGTGCATGAGCCTTGTGAACTGAGAGCAATCCTCACAGGAGGAGTACCTGGACTCATATACCCCTAGGTGACTCTTGCAATATAGGGGCCATAATTAAATCAAGATAAGGTACTAATGAGGGGATGCTTTAAAATTCTTGGGATGCTTTTACAACCATATTAATAAAGTGCAAGATTTGCGTGTGTCGACAAGGGGCTCCCTGTGTCTAGAAGGGAGGCCACCTTGTTCCTCATCATTCTCTGCACCATCTCATTACTCCCTGCCCTGCTCATTCCCTTCCACACGCTGGCTCATTTTGAGCATTGATTCTCTAAAAACACCACCTTCCTCAGGACATTTGCACTGACTGTTCCTTCTGTCAGGCACACACTTCCCCAGACAATGTTGTATCTCCCACTCACTCTTCTTTCAGGGGTCTGTTTAAACATCACCTTGTTTACAGGTCTTGGCTGAAGTCCAATATAAAATAACATCCCCTGTCCACTCTCCTCTTTATATATGCTTTCCTCTCCATCATCACCTCTGCACCGTCACATTGTTATATTCTTATTTTTATTTTATTTCATTAGATTGTAGGCACTTTTGTTTTTCAGCATTCTATTGTCTGGAAAGTGATTGGAACATGGTCTATATTCTATATATATTCATCAAGTGCATGAAAGATACTCAATAAAACAGTAGTATACATTATGCTTGAGGAACAAGTAGACAGTGAAAAGGAATTGCTAAAGAGAAATAGCACTATGGATGCCTAATGGAGACCAGACCATGTAGAAAATATTGAAATTAATTTATTGATTCTAAAATACAAATGTAGCATTTTTCCTAGGTTACTGTTTGCTTGTGTGAAAATTAGTCATTTATTTATTTATTTTTATTTCCTGCTAGTCACTCCCAACACATGGAACTGGGGAATGCAACACGTTTTTCAGAATTTCTTCTTCTCAGTCTTTCAGAGGAACCAGAATTACAGCCCCTCATATCTGGGCTTTTTCTCACCATGTACCTAATCACTGTGATTGGAAACCTGCTCATCATACTGGCTGCCATCTCAGACTCCCACCTCCACACACCCATGTACTTCTTCCTCTGCAACCTGTCATTTGCTGACATCTGTTTCACCTCCACCACGATCCCAAAGATGCTAATGAATATACAGACAAAGAGCAATGTCATAACCTATGAAGGCTGCCTCTATCAGATGTGTTTTTTTACATATTCTTTGCAGGATTAGATGACTTTCTCCTGACCATGATGGCCTATGATCGGTTTGTGGCCATCTGTCACCCCCTGCACTACATGATCATCATGAACCCTCAGCTCTGTGGACAGTTGGTTCTGGTTACTTGGACCATAAGTATCCTGAATTCCTTGTTGCAAACCTTATTGGTGTTGCAACTGTCCTTCTGCACAGACTTGGAAATCCCCAACTTTTTCTGTGAACTCAAGGAGATGATCCAACTTGCCTGTTCTGACACACTACTTAATGACATGGTGCTGTATTTTGCAACTGTCCTGCTTGGTAGTGGTCCTTTTGCTGGTATCCTTTACTCATACTCTAAGATTGTTTCCTGCATACGTGGAATCTCATCAGTTCAGGGGAAGTATAAAGCATTTTCCACCTGTGTGTCTCACCTCTCAGCTGTCTTTTTATTTTATTCTACAAGCCTAGGAGTGCACTTTAGCTCTGCTGCTACCCACAGCTCACAGTCAAGTGTAGCAGCCTCAGTGATGTACACTGTGGTCACACCCATGCTGAACCCCTTCATCTACAGTTTCAGGAACAAAGACATAAAAAGGGCTCTGAAAAAATTATTTGAGAAGAGTACTATAAAAGTGACATTTGCCCTAGGTCTGAAGAAGTGCTCATGATTGCAGAGATCTAATCCTCAGAGTCAGAAACTTCAATTCCTTCATCAGATTGTGAGAGAAGAATTTACTCTTTCTATGTATTTCCCGGGGTTTGTTTAATCTTCTCTATTGAAATTAAGTAACTCACTTTATTAAGCTTTCTGATCTCTCTGATGTCTACTGTTGTCCTTTTGTTGTTTTCCTACTTTCTGAAATTTATTCCCAACCTTGAATTAGAAATATGTGAAAATTCCCATTTACCTAATGGGACAGCATGGATTTTTAACTATAATTTTTTCTCAAAGGACATATATTATACCAAATTTTTGTCCATTTGTTTTACTAAAAGAATAATCATGAGTTGTACTGCTGCTATGGTAAAAACCTCATTTGGCAACTAAGGCCATTTATAAAAGTTTACAGTAGAAGGAAATCTGAAACCACAGTCTTTCACTTATATGTGCATCAATCTTTTGTATATCACTACCTTAACTGCTCTTTCTGAAAATGTGGATGATAACAAATAGGGTGTTTTATAGTTGGTCATTGAGTTTTATTCTCCTCATTAGGAATCTGTTCTCTTATTAAGCTCAGTGTCCAAAATGCCAACCATAGTACCTATGGAGCACTGATCATCAAATACACATCTCCAAGAGGAATTTTCATTGAAAGATGAATTTTAATGAACAGGTTAACCTATATGACCCTCGAGTCACAGATGACTTTAAATATGATGGAGCAAAATTAGTTTTCATACAATGTATTGCTATGCAAAAGTATTTCTTTTTCATGCTGAACATCTACTTATTAGTACATGAAGAATTGGTGTCCATACGTAAGGTTGTTTATATATATGGTTGAAGAATTGACTGGCTTTAAAAAATATTGTTTATTGAATTAACTTCCTGTTTCTTCTAGACAAGATCCAGTGCTGCTGATGACTCCTTTAGTTGTTCTAAATAAAATATCCCTCCACTGATAAATTTTATCATAACTACTAAAGGGGTGATGAATGAACATTAACAATATCATCCATTATATATTTCCATTATGCTCAAGAATATATGCACCTTTATGATCAAAGAATGACACAAGACAGAGCATGAATTCCTGTCCAGTCATGTGAATTAGAGTCTACAGGTTCCCTGCACAAACATGCATGTCTTTTCAACCCCTCCTTGTTACCTGGAGAGATGCCCAGTGAGACACTTTTTAAAACCGTTGTCTGAAATGAACTGAAATATCTATGAATATTGTCTTCAAATATAAGAATGAATTCAAAGAATAAGCAGTAGCAGATTATTATAATCGTCCTCACTTCTGTTAGCTTTGATTATTGTATCAGTTAGTTATTGCTGCATGATAAGCCATCTTTGAAGCAAATGAATAGATTGGATGGTGAGAAATTGTTTGGTGTTCTGTTGGTCTCCTCATGGGGTGATGGTGAACTGTGAATCTCTACATTGTTTCTGTGACTCATCCATGATGTTGTGTGTGGCCATGGTGCTCTTCTGTCTTGGACAAATAGATGATCTGTTAACTCTATTTCTATGTGTATTTTTATCTTCTATTTTACAGAAAAAAAGGAGCATCAAGTGTGAATTGCTGTAATTTACTTCTACTGTTTCTCTATCTGTAAATGGCATTTTTCTTTCTTTTCAGGTAGAAGCGATATCTCCTACCATTGCTCAGTGTGAATCAGCTGCCAGTGCTCTAGATCCCTCTTTGATTCATGCTTGATAATCCAGGATTTTTTTTCTTACAACTAATTTACTCGAGATAATTCCATACTAGAAACTGTACATATTTAAAATGTACAATTTAACTAATTAAAGAAGGCATAAAATTATACAATATAAAATATACTGTATCTTTCAATTTGTGTATAATTCAAGAAAGTACTCAGTAAGCTTTAGTGGCTTTATTTTTGGTAATTGTTAAAAATTCAATCTCCCTGAGAATCACTTTCCTTGTTTCTGAGGGTAATGTGGAATGGTAAACATAACTTCAGGTGAATGTCACAAAATATAAATGAAATATGTCACTATGATTGTTCAGTCTAAAAGAGATGCTCAAAATTAAAGTTGGGTGTATATTCATGTGTGTTTGTATTTGTATACATTCTTATTTCAGACAAATATACTCACACACATATGTACACATTAATAGTTAAATTTAATAATTTAACAATACTTAATGAAACACTTATAATCATATTTTATGTGTGAATAAAATGAGAAAAAGTTGGAGGAAATGAAAAAGAAAAGAATGAATGTTTGAATTAACATGAAATTAAAAGAATTTAGACACAAACATTCAAAGAAAATGTAATACATAAATTTAAGTGATGAATTACTTTTCCTACCTTAGTGCCTCAAAAGTGTCAAAGTCTGAAGCACATTTACAATTGTGCATGAGAAATTCTCTACCAGCTAAAGAGGATGAATATCTTCAAAATGACTTTAAATTTCTTCTTCTACGTCACATGGTATTACACAAAATACCCTTACCCAGTGGAAGATAAATGATTGAATTGAGAAACTTAATTTCAGTTTCTTAAACAAAATTTAATTGCATAAATGCATTTACTTCTTATTGCTAAAGTAAAATTACCACACTAGCAATTTAAAACAAATATAATTTTACTCTTACAATTCTGGAGGTCAGGAGCCTGAAGTGGGCTAGAATCAAGATTTTTTCAGGTTTGGGTTCCTTCTGGATGTTATGGGGAAAATCTATTTATTTCCTTATTCCAAATTCAGATTACAGTGCAAAAATGTAAATCTATCTCTTATAATTAATAAATATTTCATAATTATGGACTAAATGACAGCTCTTACCTTGTATTATAAGCATGAAATTGCTAATTTGTTTTGACAAATGTATTGAGAAAAAGTATGTAGTGCCCAAGGTTTATATCAAAGGAGTTAAATTCTTCCCCTTGATGAAGAAGAGTATAGCCTTATTCTGTAGATATCAGGGGCTGTGTCTCTGCTACAAGTCAATATTTCAAAGATTCAATGTTTCTAATCCAGACAGGATATGTAGTCTTAAATTTGGAGAAAATTTTTTTATTGAGTTCATAATAGTTTACAACATTGTGAAATTTCAGTTTTACATATTTCTTGTCTGTCACCACGCAAGTACTCCCCTCACCCCCTGTGCCTACCACCCACCCCCTACCCCTGGTAACCATAGAACTGTTTTCTTCATCCATGTGTTTGTTTATATTCCACATATAAGTGAAATCATAAGGTGTTTGTCTTTCTCCGTCTGGTTTATTTGACTTACTGTAATACCCTCCAGATCCATCCATGTTGTTACAAATGGGATGATTTTGTCTTTTTTAATGGCTGATACAGATGGCTAACATACACATGAAAAGATGCCCAACATCACTAATTATCCAAAACTACAATGAGATAGCACCTTACACCAGTCAGAATGGCTATAGTTACCAAGACAAAAACAACAAATGTTGTAGCAGATGTGGAGAAAAGGGAACACTCATACACTGCTGGTAGGGGTGCAAACTGGTGCATGTCCAAACTCGTGTCCACAGGGAATAACGTGAGGGAAATGTGCCTAATGAGCAGACACAGGGAGCCGTAAATATCTCCTCTGTTGTAGTACCTCAGCATGTGCAAATTTGGGCTGGACAAGGCATTGTTGCTATTTTTGGAGTCTTATGTTTGGCTAGGAGACTAATGCTAAGCACCTTCCTGTGCCTTCTGTGAGTGGAGAGTTTCAGTCCCCATCATTAACCATCAGGATGAAGTTGACTTCCACAGGGAGATCTTCCTCTCAGAATTCACAGCCAAGTGAGTCTGAGAGCCAAGTAGATGTTGCTGGAAAGTGTCAGAGAGAATCAAAGTTGAGTGCATATATCTGAGGTCACCTGAGAGCCACCAGCCTAGGCCAGAGCCAAGAGATTGCTATGGTTGTTTGCTTGACTGATGAACTAATTTATGAATTTATTTATCATGCTACAAAGAGAAGTGAACTTTGAACTCAGCAATGGATGGGTGATTGTTGACAGTTAAGGGATGGAAGCCCAATTAGAGGAGGGAATGGGAGGCATCAAATGCTTCCAGTAAAATTAGAACATATCCAAGGAGTTTTGCAGTTAAAGGGAGTAGGAAAATATGATATTAAGTGTGAACGCATGTCCAGGGAGGTGAGGGCATTTCCTTTTATTTCTAAAGTGGGGCATACTCAAAGGTGTTTTCATATTGATGAAAAAGGTCCAGACCAATGTATTGCTTGCAGATATAACTTTGCAACAATTTATGAGAAATTTATTTCAAAGTATCTTCTTTAATTCTGGGTACTCACATTAAAATTTTATTTAATGAGTGAAAAAGGATGTGCTAAATAGCTTTACTTTACAATTGTTTTATTGCCTATGAAGTTGAATATATTTGTGGGTTAGTTATTTGTTTTCTCCATTGCAAATTGTCTGTACAAGTACTTTACAATTGTATAATGGGGTCAGAGTGTTTTTATTCCTGTTTTTGATTGCATTCTTTCAATCAAGGAATTGAAATTTTTTTCACCAACTTTGCTGTTTCTCATTGAGTTCTTTTATGTATGTGTAGATGTGTATGTGGAGAATTCTGAGTGTTTCTTAATACTACGGGGTCAGATCCATCTCTAGTCATATTGAGTTCTCTCCATTGCTTTTCTATTTTTTATTTTTCTTCCTGAAAGAATTTAGCTCTTATATTCTTCACTTGCAAATCCTTGCTAAAAACAGAAATGAAAGTGACTGTTCTTCTGTATACTTAGCGCTAATAAATCACTCTTTATACAGATTACCAAACTGTTTTAACATCTCTGTTATTTCTTATTGGTTCTTTTACCTTTTGTGATTAGATTTATTTCAAAAAGTTGCATCGTCTTCAATATTCATCTAGAAGGCATTCTTATTTACACATGACTAAAGATCGATCACATTTACCTTCCATATTTGAAGCATATTCGAATCTATATATCTTTATATAGGATAAAATTAAAACATATATACTGCCTCCTCCCAATTTTAAATACCCTTCTATTGTATTCTTTATTTCCAAGTATTTTGAAATTTTATCTGGAATTAATGACCTATTTTGATATCACTTAGTTAATATTATTTTGTGTCATTATAAAGTTTAGATTGTCATTCCATTTTGTTTTATATAATTGTTTTGAAAACATTATATTTAACCTAATTTTATTCTTTCTGACAACCTTTATTCCATATGTTTTAGTTTCTTTTAAAACTTGTCTTCCTCTGTTATGCACACACACAGGTTCAGACACTTGTATACAAATGTATGAATAGTATTTTGTGCTCACTATAACTATTGTTTATGTTTTAGTGTAGTTTTCTTTTTGTCTATGTTCACTCTTCTTTCAATCCTATAACACATCATAGACTTACCTCCAATCATCTAGTACAATGCTGACTTATTATTTTGATGTCTGCATAACATTTCATGGTGTGGTTATGCTATCCACACTTTGAAAGCCTTACATATTCTTTCTCAAATATTGCTATTTTAAGATATATATAGAAATATTTTGAGATTATCTTAAAAATCTGGTTCTACACCAGAGGCAATATTGTTATTCCTGGGAACATTGAGCAACGTCCAAAGACAAATTTGGCTGTCACAAGCAGAGCTGTCAGCAGAGGCCAGGGACACTCTAAACATCCTACAATGCACAAGACAGATCCCACCATAAAAAAAAAATGATCTGGTCCAGAATGTCAACTGTTATTTAAAAAGTTTTAACTTTTATATAGTTCAGCATGTCTATCTTCTTACTTCTGATTTTTTGTCTTAATTATGATGGATTTGCCAGCTTAAATCTTTATATGTAGTTTTTTCTTTTACACAGTCACCTAGAATGTACTCTCTCCCTTTACACTGAGGGATTAAATCCCTCTGAATTTTGAAAGATGAGTGACATATGAACCTGCTTAATTTTCTTCCAGATGGATAGCTATTTATGCCAGGTTTCATGAAATAATCAACCTTTACCCTCTAAACTGAAATACACCTTGGCATATATTAAATGTCTATATGTACTGAGACCTAATTTCTGATTAATTCAACCAATAGTAACAGAGCATCTGCTACATGCCAGAGAGTTATAGGTACATTCGATGTTATATTCTCTGATGTCAAGGTGTTTGCTAAATTAATTATCGATCCATGTTAATATTGCTCAATTACTGTAATTTTAGTTAGTTTTTGATGCTCCATTCAATTCTGCATAATACATTTGCATGAAACCACTCTATTAAATTGGTTTCATTATCTCTGCCACACCTTTTTTTTGGGTGAGGAAGATTGTCCCTGAGCTAACCTCTATGCCAATCTTCCTCTATTTTATGTGGGATGTCACCACAGTGTGGCTTGATGAGTGGTACTAGGTCCATGCCCTGGATCTGAACCTGTGAACTCTAGGCCTTTGAAGCAGAGCACACAAACTTAACCACTATGCCACTGGGCCAGCCCCCTCTCTGCCAATACTTTTATTCATGTCTCCTCATTTTCCTAAATTTCTCACTGTATAAGTGTACATATATTCACATACTATTTTTTAAAAAAACTACAGTGAACGATTAAAGTGATGGCCCTGCTCCTTTGGAACTTATGTTATAAAGGTGAAGTCACAGTACAGTAACATAAATGTGTATATGACATATGTACTCAAGCATAAAACTTATGAAGAAAGTTAATCAGAGTAATAGGATGAACTGCCTTGGCATGTGCAGAATTTTAGAGAGTATGGTCTGAACAGGACCTAGCATGCTATACAAAGACCAGAATCAGGACTAGACTGTGTCCATTGCATTTGTCAAAAAATGACCAAAACCCGAATCCTAGGAAAAACAAGAAAAGATACCAAATAAGAAAAGTAAAAGTGAATTTCCTCACATCCTATAAGATCATATAAGTTCCAATTGGTCAAATAAATATGGAATAGTCACAGACAAACAACTCTTCTGCTTCATATATAGCAAACCCAATTTCTGTTGTACTTTGTGTATTTCTTTTGGTGAAGTGTTGGTTTATTCCATAGCAATTTTTTTTCTTGGAGAGTTCATAATAATGTCACTACTTTTGTCCTCTGGCCAAATTTATTTTTGCTCTCTTAGCATTTTTGCTGAGCATCAGGGAGATATAATGAGTTGGAATGTTGCAAGAACCAAAGATGCTTTTTCTTCCTCATGGTCTCTCAGGACCACCTGAACTATTAGATCTTTTTTCCCACTTACATTCATTTCATCTCCCTCTCTTATCTCTCTCTCTTCTTCTGTTTATTGAACGTATTATTTACTTTTTAAAAAATATTGAGCAGAAAATGAGAATACCAATCTGTTCTCAATTTTATTTGTCCATGGGAAGATTACTAATAATAATTTCAGATACCATTTCTACATTCTTAGTAAAATGATAATTTATCTGGCCATCTTGAGTTATATCAACTCCTAGCCTACTCCCTGAGACTGAAGGTGATAAAGTCATGGTGAGAACACAGTCCAGGAAGAAATGGTTTGGTATGTGCTTGTGTTTGTGTGTGCGTGTGTGTGTGCCTGTACCTTGTGGAATGAGGAAAGTCCTCAGAGCAGGAGTACATGGTCTCATATATTCCAAGGTGAGCCTTACAATGGAGAGGGCAGAATTCAATCAACATATGATATTAAGGAGATCTATTTCAATTTAAAGGGTGTCTTTGCAACCAGATTTATAAAGTTTAAGGGGCACATAGTTTGGATGAGAAAATTCCTTTGTCTTGAAGTTTAATGAGCGGGGAGGCCACCTGCTCCTTTGAAATCGTCTGACACCATCTCTGATCACTCTCTCTCTTGCATATTCCCCTTCTCACATTGTCTTCCTTTTTTAGACTTGAACAGCTGAAAGTGGTATAATCTTTATTACCTTTGCAATGACTGTTCACTCTGCCAAGCAAACACTACCCTACATATATTCCTGGTTCCTGCCCTCTCTTACATGAGGTTTATGTTCAATGTCATCTTGTTTACTGGTCTTCTCTGAGCACCAATTTAAAAATAACACGTCTTATCCACTCTTTCCTGTATACCTCCTTTTGTTTTCTTCATAGCACGTCACCATCAGACATATTATATAACATTTTTATTTGCTTATGTTATTTCATTGTCATTGGATTGTAGCAGCTTTTGTTTTTCAGTACTCTATACTCATCATTGCCTAGACAGTGCCTGGGGCATGGTCAACGCTCAATACATGTTCATCAAATGCATGAAAGATATCCTCAATAAAACAGTAGAATGCATAACTTCTTTGGGAAAATACTGAAAATGGAACAAAAATGCATAATCAGAAACGAACAGGGAATCTCTTAAAGACGACAGATCCATACACAAAATAGTGAAATTAATTTCTTGACTGCAACATATAAATTGTAGCTTTCCAATTATGTGAGTAATGTCATTTATGTGAAAAGTAGTGCTATCTTCTTCCTCTTTCTTGGTAGTCAATCCAACCACATGAAACAAGACAATAATACAAGGATTTCAGGGTTTCTTCTTCTGTGATTTTCAGCGGAATCAGACCTGCAGCTTCTCATATTTGGGTTTTTTTCTGTTCATGTATCTGATCACTTTGTTTGGAAATCTGCTCATCATCTTGGCCATCTGCTCTGACACTGACCTCCACATACCCATGTACTTCTTCCTCTCAATCTTTCCCTTGTGGATATCTGTTTTACCTCCACTACCATCCCAAAGATGTGAAACATTAGATGCAGAACAAAGTTATAACTTATGCAGATGGCGTCACCTAGAGTTTTTCCATAATTTTTCAGGGCCAGACATCTATCTCTTGGGCTGTGATGGACATGTGCCACCCCTTGAACTACATGGTCAACATAAACTGTTAGCTCAGTGGACTCTTGCATCTGATGTCCTGGATCATGAGTGTCTCAATTCCTTGTCAGAAACCTTAATGGTAGTGCAATCGTTCTTCTGTACATATATGGAAATACTCCACTTCTTTTGTGAACTTAACCAGAAGGTCCAACTTGCCTATTCTGACACTTTTCTTCACAACGTGGTGATGTATTTTATATCCATGATGTTAGGTAGTGGTCCCTGCATTGGTACATTTTATTCTTACTGCAAGATAGTTTCCTGCATATGTGGAATCTCATCTGCTGAAAGAAAGTATAAAGCATGTTGCACTTGTGAATCTCCTTTCACTTATCTCCTTATTTTTTAGCATGAGCCTAATAGTGTACCTTAGCTCAGCTGCTACCCACAGTTTACACTTGAGTGCAACAACTTCAGTGACGTACTCCATGTTCACATCCATGCTGAATCCTTTCATCTATAGTCTGGGGAACAAAGTCATAAAGAGGGCTCTGAAAATATTCTTTGGAATGGCAAGTAAAAAAGGGCCAATTTTCATAAGGCTGAAGAAGTGCCTATGATTGCAGGGCTCAATGCCTTAGAGATGGTAGTTGTGATTCTTTCATCAGATTATGGAAGTAGAACTTGGACCTTTTATTTATTTCTTGGAATGTTCATTTTGTCAACTTCTCTGTACAATTTAGTTATTCACTTTATTAATCTTTCCTCTCTTTTTGATATCCAACAGCTATTTCCTTCATTTTCTCCATTTTTCCTAATTTATTTTTATAATTTATTCCTAAACTTTGACATGAAAAAAATCAGAAATTCCAATTTATTTATAGAAAAGTTTGATCATTGTTTCTGTTAGCAATTGCTGCATAACTAGCAAACCTATAATAAAATGGCTTAACATAATGTATTTATTATCACATATGATGGTATGGTGGGGAGTTGTTCTGATGTCTGTGGGCTCCTCATAAGTATATTATCAGCTAGGAGTCTCTACATTGTGTTTCTAAGACTAACGCATGAATCTCTGCATGGCTGTAATTGTCTTCTGTCTTAAACCAAATTATGGTCATTTTATTAATTAATGTACACAGGTTTATCTAATTCATAGAAAGAAATAAATTATAAAATGAAAATTGCCTTAATTTAATTTCACTGCACCTATAACCATATATAACACCTTGCTTTCTTTCTAATTAGAAGACATATCACCCACACTTGCTCAGTGTGACTCTGTGACCTGTGTTCTAGATTCTATGCTGAGTCATGCATCTCCAGATTTTTCCTTTCCACCAAGTTATTTCAGAATAACAACATAAAATAAACTGTGTATATTTAAAATGTGCAGGCAATAGAGCGAAGAGAGGCATTTTCCTAGGGTTATATCAACAAGATGACAGTATAGGAATTTCTAGCACCTGTCCCCTACCAAAAATATCAAATCGAATAGGTATCTATTCACCTAAATACCTTCACAGGATCTAAGGATTCCTGATAAGGAGTTATATTACTTTGGTAGAGTAAAACAATAAAAAATACACATTTAAGAAAGTAGGAAGGAAAATTTCACATTACCCATGTCACCCTCACCCCAAGACTGAACAGTCCTCTGCAGAGAGAGACACTCTCTAAGTGGGGAAAGTGAAGTGAGCACCCAACTTCACCTCAATGCCGATACCAGTACCAGGCTAGCTCCTGTGAGCCTAGAATCCAAGCAGGTCATGCACACTTAAGCTCTCAGCCTGCTCCAGCATCAGGTCAGAAATCATGGCCTCAGGCTACAGGCAGGATCCCACAAACATAGGCTCCTGGAGCACCCAAACAACAGGCTGGACTCTGATACTCAACTTACAAGACTTGGCCCAGCAATACGTGTCACCATCCTCCAGGACAACACTCATAAACTAAAGAACCCAGCCATCCCCAGGACTAGATAACCTCCATGGACTGAAGTGTCAAGTCCATTCCAGGGTTCTTTGGCATCTGTTTGACACTCTGGACCCAGGATCCAGGCCTGACCACACAGAAGAAGGTCTCATCCCCATTTTTGCAGTCTCAAGAGTTAATACTCTCCCAGTGATTCCAGGCTCCAGCTGCCACCCCTTATGTTGTCAGATGCCAGACTGGACTCCAGGGATCCCAACACCAAGCCTGCCACCTGCTGATCCAGGCATGAAGCCTGTACACTAAATGACTACAGAAGCACCTCATCTGCACATAGCACCAGATAGCCCACCCAGAAACTCTGACAGGCTGACTACTGAAGGTCTTTGCCTGCCAAAAGTAGTCTACAAAGACTAGAAGAGGTAATTTCTTCCTCAAATGCACAGACATCAATGCAAGGCCACAGGATCATGAGTATTCAAGAGACTATATAAATATAAATAACCTACAATTACACTTTAAAGAATTGGAAGCAGATGACAATTAAGCCCAAATTTATCAGAAATAAGGAAATAACAAAGATAAGAACAGAAATAAATATAATAGAGAGCAGAAAAACAAACAAAAAAGCAACAACATTAAGAGCTGTCTTTTTGAAAAGATGAACAAAGTTGACAAACCTTTAGCTAGACTAATAAATAAAAAATAGAGATGACTGAAATACATAAAATCAGAAATAAAAGAGGAGACATTACAGCTGATATGAAAAAAATACAAAGGATCAAAAAGGCTACTATGAACAACTATACAAAAACAAATTGGACAGCCTACAAGAAATAAATAAATTTCAAGAAAAGTACAACCTACCAAGACTGTGTCATAAAGATGTAGAAAATCTGAACCAAACAATAAAGATTGAGGAGGACAAATGAGTAAAACAAAATCTCAAGAAAGAAAACCCAAGGACCAAATGATTTCACTGGTGAATTCTACTAGACTTTTAAAGAAGAATTAATGTCAATCCTTCCCAAACTCTGCCAAATAATTTAAGAGAAGGGAACACTCCAAAATTCAATTTATAAGGCCAACGTTGCCCTGATACCAAAGCCAGATAAGGATGCTACAAGTAAAGAAAAGTAGGGCTGGCCCAGTGGCACAGCGGTTAAGTGCACACTTTCTGCTTCAGCTGCCAGGGGTTTGCCAGTTTGGATTCTGGGTGCAAACATGTCACTGCTTGGAAAGCCATGCTATGGCAGACATCCCACATATAGGGTAGAGGAACATGGGCATGGATGTTAGCTCAGGGCCAGTCTTCCTCAGCAAAAAGAGGAGGATCAGCAGCAGTTAGCTCAGGGCTAATCTTCCTCAAAAAAGAGAGAAAAGAAATGAAAAGAAAACTACATGACACTAGCCCCAATTAGCATAGATGCAAAAATTATCAATAAAATACTACTAAGCCAAAATTAACAGCACAATGAAAGTATCACATATCATGATTAGTGGTATTTATTTCTAGAATGCAAGGATTTTTCCCTATAAGCAAAAAGAAAAATAGAGAGAGACACATCATGTTGAAAAAATTAAAGGTAAAAAAACATTTCAATCGATGCAGAAAATGATTTTAAGAAATCCAAAATCCAATATCCCTACATGATACAAATGCTGAAAGAATTTGGTATAGAAGGGTGATACCTCAAGTTAATAAAGACCATATATGACAATTCACAGATAACATCATACTCAACAGTGAAAGGTTTGAAGCTTTCTCTCTATGATCAGGAACAAGATAAAGCTGCCACTCTCACCACTCCTGTTCAATATAGTTCTAGAAGTCCTATTCAGAGAAATTGGACAAGAAAAGAAAGAAAAGGCATCCAAAATGGAAAGAGGTAGAATGGTCTCTGTTTCAAGGTAATGTTGTCTTAAATATAGATTCTCTAAAGACTGCACCAAAAACTGTTAGAAATAATAAACAAATTCAGTTAAGTTTCAGGATACAAAGTGAATTTAGAAAAATCAGTTACATTTCCATACATGAGCAATGAACCATATTTCTGTAAAAATAGAGAAAATACCCCATTTACAATAGTGCCACAAACAATAAAATACTTAATAAATTTAACCAAGGAAGTGAAAGATTTATAAAAAAAAAAAACTATAAGGTATTAATGAAAGAAATTGAAGGATACACATGTAATGGAAATGGACTTGGAAACATATTCCATGTTCATGTATTGGAAGATTTAATATTGTTTGAATGCCTATACTTATTAAAGTCATCTATAGATTGTATGCAATCCATATCAAAATTCCAATGCCATTTTCACAGAAATATAAAGAACAATTCTAAAATTTGTATGAAATCACAAAAGAACCCAAATAGCCGATGGAACCTGAGAAAGAAGAGCAAAGCTGGAGACATCAGGCTTCCTGATTTCAAATTTTCTTACAGAGCTATGGTAATTAAGACAATATAGTACTGTCATTCAAAGAGCCACATAGATGAATGGAACAGATTCATGTGCCCTGAAATAAACCTATGCATACAAGCACAGCTAATATTTAATAGCAGAGTCCAGAATAATCAATTAGGAAAGAATATTCTCTTCAATAAATGGTTCTTGGAAATTAATAACCACATATAAAAGTATAAAATTGGACCTCTATCTTACACCACTCACAAAAATTTGCTCAAAATAGATTAAAGGATTAAACATAAGATGTGAAATCACAATACTCTTAGAACAAAATATAGGGAAAAATCTCCTAGACCTTGGTCCTGGCAATGATTTTTTAAACATGACAGCAAAAGAAGAAGCAACAGAATTAAAAGAAACAAGTGGGATGACATCAAACTAAAAAGCACCGCATACCAAAAGAAACCATTAACAGAATGAATAGGTGACATTTGGATTGAGAGAAAACATTTTCAAACTCTGTAGCTGATAAAGGGTTAATATCCAAAATATATAAGGAACTCAGTCAACTCTATAGCAAAATACAAATGATCCAATTAGAACATGGGCAGTTATTTTTCTAAAAACATGTACAAATTGTCACCAATTACCTGAAAAAATGCTCAACATTACTAACCATCAGGGAAATGAAAACCGGAACCATGTAAGCTATCACCTCACATTTGTTAGAATGAGTGCTATAAAAAAGACAAGAGTTAACTTGTGTTAGTGAGGATGTGGAGAAAAGGGAACCTCTGTGCACTGTTGGTGGTAATGTAAATTAATACAGCCATTATGTGAAACAGTGTGAGGTTTCTCAATTAAAAATAAAACAACCTTATGATCCTGCAATCCCCTTCTCTGTATATATCCAAAGGATATGAATCACTATCTTGAAGAGAGGGCTGTAGCCCCGTCTTTCTTGCAGCATTATTCACAATATCCAAAGCATGGAAACAACCTAAGTGTTCACCTTTGTATGAATGGACAAGGGATATGTATAGACAGTGGAATACTATTCAGCCACAAAAAGAAGAAAATTCTGTCACTTGCAACAACATAGAGGACATTGCGGGCATTATGCTAAGTGAAAAAGTCAGATGGTGAAAGACAAACATTGTATGATCTCACATATATGTGGAATCTAAAAGGCCAAACAAATAAAAATACAAAGCACGATAGTGGTTGCAAGAGGCTGAGAGATGGGGAAAACGAAGAGACATTGGTCAGCGGATACAATCTTCCAGTTATACGATGAATAACTTTTGAGGATCTAATGTACAGCATGATTACTCTAATGAACAATACTGTATTTCCAGGAGAGTAGCTAACAAAGTACATCTTAAATGTTCTCACCACTGGGGAAAAGAAGTGCAATTATGGGAGTTCTTAGAGGTACTAACTCACCTTATTGTGGCAATCATTTTGCAATACAGACACATATCAAATCATTACACTGTATGTCTTATAGAATGCTATATGTCAATTCTATCTTGCTAAAGCTGGAGAAACATAAAATGTATAATTTGTAGAATTGAAGGAGCCATACAAAAATTGAGAGTATATACTACCAATTTTGTTTATATATATTCAAGAGTGTGAAAAATAGGTTTTCAATATTTTGTTATATGATTATAAAAATTTCAAAATCACTAAATCTCAGTTTATTTCTGAATGTAACATGAGATAAACAACATCATGTGGGTGTTTAAAAGAATCAATGAAATATTTGGAAATACTATGTTGAGTTCACAGAAAATGTTCAAGGTGTGTCTGTGTGTATAGGTGTGTGTGTTTATATACATTCTCTTTCAAATAACCACACTCCCACACTTATATGTACATACTCAGATGCATTTATAATCAGATATTTTAGGTTTACTGGAAACTTGAAAGAAAGCTAGAGAGTACAGAAATGAAAAGAGGTTTTAAATTAACATGACATTAAAAATGTAAAAATGTAAAAACAAGATTTAAAGTAAAATGGGGGGCCAGCCCAGTGGTGCAGTGGTTAAGTTTGCACATTCTGCTTCTCGGTGGCCCAGGGTTCACCAGTTTGGATCCCGGGTGTGAACATGGCACAGCTTGGCAAAAGCCATGCTGTGGTAGGCATCCCATGTACAAAGTAGAGGAAGATGGGCATGGATGTTATCTCAGGGCCAGTCTTCCTCAGCAAAAATAGGAGGACTGGCAGTAGTTAGCTCAGGGCTAATCTTCCTCAAAAGAAAAAAAAAGTAAAATGGGTGACCTTAAGTATAATACTGAGTTACATTTTCTACCTTGTGCCTCAAAGGCCTCAAAGTCAGAACCACATTTACATTTCTACAATGAGAAATTATCTGTATCAGCTAATGGGGCTAAATATCTCCAAAATGACTTTATATTTCTACTTCTACATAAGATGGGATACCATCACAAAATGACTTTACCCAAGGAAAGCTAAATAAATGTATTATTAGGTTTGTTTTTTTTAAAGATTGGTGCCTGAGCTAACATCTGTTGCCAATCTTCTTTCATTTTTCTCTTCTTCTCCTCAAAGTCCCCCAGAATGTAGTTGTATATTCTAGTTGCAGGTCCTTATGATTGTGTTATGTGGGATGCCACCTCAGCATGGCCAGATGAGCGGTGCCATATCCAAGCCCAGGATCCTAACTGGTGAAAGCCTGGGCCACTGAAGCTGAGCACACAAACTGAACCACTGGGCCATAGGGCCAGCCCCTATATTATTAGGTTTAAATTTCATTTCCTCCAACAAAATTTTATTATGTAAATATCTGTATCAGATTCTCATTGCTGCTACAACAAATTACCCCACTAATCAATTAAAACTATGAAAAATTATGATCTTATAGTTCTGGATGTCAGAAGCCTGAAGTGTGTCTTATTGGGTAAAACAATGAGGTCTGCATGCTCAGGTTCCTTCTGGAGGCTCCAAATGAGAATCTGATTGGTTTACTGTTCCAGTCTTGGGGGCCACCTGCATTCCATGGCTCATGGCTCTTCCCCTAACTTTACAGCAGCAGCTAAACATTTTCAAATCTCTCTCTCACTCCAACTCAGAATGCCCATTTCTTCCAGATTTAGAAAACCATGTGACTAAATTATTCTCACTTGGATAATCATGGCTAATCTTATTAAGCTCAGTTTACTGGGAACCTCATTCCACTTGAAACTTTTAACACTGTTGCTATACAAAATGACATATTCAAAGGTTCTTGTGGTTAGGATGTGAACATTATTTGGAGGTCTTTATTCTGCCTCCTACAAAGTAATTTTCAGAAGTATACTATTTAGTGTCACTCAAGGCCCCTTAGATGAAGAAACAAACAAAATTTCTCACAGACTCAGAAGTGAGAGGTCACACTTTGTTTTTACCCAAAATTATGTGTAGAAATGATTTTGGGTGGAAAAATGTTAAAAATACTTACACTTGAGTCTAATACAGGAGCACAGACTTTTTACTCAAAAAGTGGTCCACAGATTAGGACCTGTGCATCAATATCACCAGGGATCTTGTTAGAAATGTGGAGTCTCTGGGACCAGAAGAGACCTGCTGAATCACAATCTGCATTGGAGCTAGAATCCCTGATGAGTCACTTGAAGTTGGAGAAGTGCTGGTCCTCAATAGTGTTTTCTCATCTTCTTATTACTGACATTTGGGGCTAGACAATTATTTGTGTTGTGTGTTGTTCTGTGCATTTTATGTCATTAGCAGCATTCTTTCAGACATCACCAAGTGTACCAGGAAAACAAACTCTCTGATTGAGAACTACTGGCCCACTATTTCAGAACTTAAAGCATTTTGAGAGAATTCCAATCAAGATCCCATGCCATACTTAATTTGCAACTTTAGACAGATCACTAAGCCCCTTGGAGCCCTATTTCTGCAAGGTAGAATGGAGTTCATAAATAAATTACGTCATAGAATGGACTCTAGTAAAAATTAAATCAGGTAATCTCTATACTTTGCTAAGTTCAAGACATTTGGCATAAAAAGTTCCACATAGATCTCTTGTAATTAACAGATATTCCACAATGATTGATGAAATTATAGCTCTGAACTTGTCATACAAGTATGAAATTCCCCATTGCTTTGAAAATGTGTCATGGTGACAAGAAATTTAGTGCCCAAGATTTTAAATCAATGGAACACAGTTTTCCCTCACATTGAATATCTGAAAAGCAATTTTCTGGAGATGTCAGGGGCTGTATACCCATCAAAAGCCAATGCTTTGAGGATACAAGAGACCTAATTCACAGGATACTCTGTCTTAGCCATTGAACAAAACTAAAGTTGAGATATGTGATAAGATACTAGGAGGTAGATGTCTGGAAGCCAGGAAAGTTAAGGAGGAGTAAGAAAAACTAGATTTTACTGACCTCTAACCTGGTCTCCAAGGAACAGAGGATTAGTGGGAAAAATTTCCTTTCTGACCACATCAGTGTTCCAAAGGGGAATTATGCTCTTGGAGGTTTGAGTAACAAGAGGGACATATACTTAAGGAGCAGATACAGGGAGCTGTAAATATCTCTTCTGTTGCAGTCCCTCATCATTGCAACATTGGACTAAACTTCAGTAATGGTTGTTTTTAGAGCCCTAGGTCTGGTTTATGACCAGTGTTTCACTCCTTCCTGCTGTCTTGTCTGGAGATAGAGCTTCAATTGACCATCAATCATCCAAGAAGGAGTTCATATTTCTACTCAGAGATCCTCCTCTCACAGACCCCATCTAGATGAGTGAGTGAGCCCTGGAGACACTGTAGGAAAGGGTCAGAGAGAATGAAAGCCAAGAATATTTACATGAGCTCACCTGAGAGCCAGTCTTGTCAAGCACAGAGGACAGAGATCATTGTTTTTGTTTGCTTTCTTGATTAATTCATTAATGTAGACACTTATGATGCCAAGATAGAAAGCGAATGTTGAATTCAGCAACACAGAGATTGATGTTGATAATTAATTATATTAATGGAAGCTCAATTAGAAAAGTGAATAGGAGGTGTAAAGTCCTTCCAGTAAAAGTAGAACATAAGTCCAAGGATCTTTGCAACTAACAGCACTGGATAAATAGTGTAGTCACTGAGGAGGGATACACATTGAAGTGAGGGCAATTTTTTTAAGATTTGGCATATTTGACTATTTTTACCTATAGATGAGAAAGCTACAGAACAAGGGATGCTTGAAGATATTATCTTTTATCAGCACTTCATGAGGCATAGCTATCATGGTGTCTTCTCACTGTGAGTATTCACATGATGAAAAAGTATATATGTGAAAAGGGATACACTAACAAGCTTTACTTTTTGGTTATTTCATTGCCTGTGAGGCATAATGTGTTTGTGGTTTGTTAGCCATATACGTTATCTACTGTAAATTGTCTGTGGGAATCCTTTACTTTTGTATAGTGAGGTCACAATGATTTTGTTCCTGTTTTTTTTTTTTTTTTTTTGCATTTACTCAAAAAAGACTAGGAGGTTTTTGTTTTCACCAACTGGCTGTTTTCCTTTTGGTTCATTTACACATGTATAGATCTGTTAGGAGAATGTGTGGAAGTTTATAAATTTTGTGTGCCCAGTCCGTCATATTGTGTGCCTTATTTGCTTTCTTTTAACTGAGAGAATTCAGCTGTTGGTTTAATATTCTTCACTTGTGAATTCTTGGTTCAAACAAAAGTAAAAGTGAAGGTTCTTCTCATACTTTGTGCTAATAAATCACTCCTTATACCTATTTGCAACTTGATTTCACATCTCTGTTAATCCTTACTCATTCTTTTGGTGTTTGTGATTAAATATATTGCTAAAAGTTGCATCGCCTTTGTCCATCACCAGAAGACATTCTTCTTTACATTTGATTAAAAATTATCTGTATCTTCATAAGCATATTCAAACCTGTATATCTTTATACAAGATGAAATTATAACTTTAAATATTACTTCGTCTCTGCATTTTAAAAGCATTTTTGTTTTCCATCCATTACCATACACATGTGCCTCCTACCCTTTTTACCCTCCCCTTACCCCTTGTCATCTGGTAACCACCAATATTTTCTCCTTAACTGTGTGTTTGTTTATCTTCCACATATGAGTAAAATCATATGGTATTTGTGTTTTGCTGACATATTTTGCTTAGCATAATAGCCTAAAGGTCCAGCCGTGTCATCACAAATGGCACACTTCTGTCTTTTTATGGCTAAGTAGTACTCCATTATGTCTATATGTACACCACATCTTCTTTAGTCATTCCTCCATTGGTGGGCACCTGGGTTGCTTCTAACTCTTGGCTATTGTGAATGATGCTGCACTGAACAACAGGGTACATATATCTTTTAAGATCAATGTTTTCATGTTCTTTGGATGAATACCCAGAAGTGGAATAGCTGGATCATATGGTGTTTCTATTTTCAATTTTTTGAGAAATCTCCATAATGTTTTCCATGGTGGCTGCACCAGTTTGCATTCCCACCAGCAGTGTAGGAGTGTTCTCTTTTTTCCACATCCTCTCCAACACTTGTTATTTCTTGCCTTTTTAATTACACCCTTTTTGACTAGTGTGAGGTGCAAAGACATAGCATTTCCCTAATAAATAGTAATGTCAAACATCTTTTCATGTGTCACTTAGCCATCTGTATATCTTCTTTGGAAACATGTCTATTGCTATCCTCTGCACATTTTTTATTGTGTTGCTAAATTTTTGTTGTTGAGTTGTAGGAATTCTTTATATATTTTGGAAATTAACCCTTTATTAGATATATGATTTGCAAATAATTTCTTCTGTTTGATAGGTTGTCCTTTCAATTTGTTGATCGCTTCTTTTGCCATGCCGAAGCAGTGTATCTTGATGTAGTCCCATTTGTTCATTTTTCTTTTATTTATTTTGCCTGAGGAGACATGGTGTTGAAAAAAATAATGCCAAAACCTATGCCAAAGATTGTACTGCCTATCTTTTCTTCTAGGAGTTTTATTATTTCACTACTTGCATTTAAATCTTTAAACCATTTTGAGTGAATTTTTGTGTATGGTGTAATATAATGTCTACTTTCATTCATTTGATGTGTCTGTACAGTTTTCCCAACACCATTCATTGAAGAGACTTTCCCTTCTCCACTGTATCTTTTTGGGTCCTCTGTTGAAGATTAGCTGTCCATAGATGTCTGGTTTTATTTCTGGGCTCCTGATTCTGTTCTGTTGATCTGTGTGACTGTATTTGTGCCAGGACCATGCATGTTGACTAGAATAGCTTTGTAGTATATTTTGAAATCAGGGAATGTGATACTCCAACCTGTGTTCTTTTCTCTCAGGATTGCTTTGGCTATTCAAGGTCTTTTGTTGTTCCATATAAATTGTAGGATCCTTTGTTCCATTTCTGTGAAAAAAAAAATTCATTGTGATTCTGATTGGAATCGCATTGAATCTGCAGATTGCTTTAGATAATGTGGCCATTTTAATTATGTTTATTCTTTCAGTCCATGAGCATGGAATATCTTTCTATTTCTCTATGACATCTTCAATGTGTTTCAATAATGCCTTATAGTTTTAAATGTATAGATCTTTCATCTCCTTGGTTAAATTTATTCCTAAGCAGTTTGTTCTATTTGTTGTAATTTTAAATAGGATTGTATTCTTGATTTATCTTTGTGCTAGTTTGTTGTTAGTGTATAATAAGGTGATTGATTTTTGTATATTGACTCTGTACCCTGAAACTTTACTGTGTTTGTTAATTATTTCTAAAAGTCTTTTGGTGAATATTTGGAGTTTTCTATATATAGAATCATGTCATCTGCAAATAGTGATAGGTTCAATCCCTTCTTTCCAATTTGGATGCCTTTTATTTCTTTTTCTTGCCTAGTTGATCTGGCTAAGGACTTCTAATATTATGTTGAATAAGAGTGGTGAGAGTGGGCATGCTTGTCTTCTTCCTGTTCTTAGAGGAATAGCTTTCAGTTTTTCACCATTGTGTATGATATTGGCTCTGGGTTTGTCATATAGGGCCTTTATTATGTTGAGATATTTTCCTTCTATACCTGTTTAATTGAGAGTTTTTATCATAAATGGATATTGACTCTTGTCAAATGCTTCCTCTGCCTCTATTGAGATTATCATTTGATTTTTAACCTTCATTTTGTTGATGTGATATATCACATGGATTGATTTGTGGATATTAAACCATCTCTGCATCCCTGGAATAAATCCCACTCGATTGTGGTATATGCTTTGTTGAGGATTTTTGCATCTATGTTCATCAGCAATATTGGCTTGCAATTTTCCTTTTTTGTATTACGCTGGTCTGATTTTGGTATCAGGGTAATGTTGGCCTTGTGAAATGAGTTAGGAAGCATGCTGTCCTTTGCTATCTTTGGGAAGAGATTGAGAAGGATAGGTATTAATTCTTTTTTGGTGTTTGGTAGAATTCACCAGAGAAAACGTCTGGTCCTGGACTTTTCTTTTTTGGGAGATTTTGATTACTGTTTCAATCCCTTTACTTGTGATTGGTCTGTTCATATTCTCTATTTCTTTTTGATTCAGTTTGTGGATGTCTATGATACTAAGAATTAAACTATTAATTCTTGGTTTTCCATTTTGTTGAGATATAGCTTTCATAATATTCTCCTAGAATCCTTTGTATTTCTGTGGTATCTGTTGTAATTTCTTCTCTTTCACTTCTGATTTTGTTTTTTGAGACTGTTCTCTTGTTTTCTTAGTGAATATAAAGGTTTATCAGTTTTGACTATCTTTTCAAAGCACCATCTCTTAGTTTCATCGATTTTTTCTATTGTATTTTATATCTATTTCATATTTTTCTGATCTGAATTTTATTATTTCTTTCCTTCTATTGACTTCAGAATTTTTTCATCTTTTTCGAGTTCTTTCAGCTATAGTGTTAGGCCGTTATTTGAGATTTTTCTTGTTTCTCGAGACAGTACTATATTGTTATCAACATCCCTTTAAGCACCACTTTTGGTACCTCTCATAAGTTATGGCATGTTGTTTTTTCATTTTCATTTTTCTCTAAGTATTTTTTAAAATTCTCCTTTGATTTCTTATTTGATGCAATAGTTGTTCAGTAGTATAGTGTTTGGTCTCCACATATTTGTGACTTTTCCAACTCTTCTCTTTTAGCTGATTTCTAGTTCCACACCATTGTGGTCAGAAAAGATGCTAAATATAATGGTAGTCTTTATTGAGACTTGTTTTGTTTCCTAGCACATCATCTACCTTTGAGAATGTTCCATGTGCACTTGGGAAGAATATGTATTCTGCTGCTTTGGATGGAATGTTCTCTAAAAGTTAATCTGGTCTAGTGTTTCATTTAAGGTCAATGTTTCCTTGTTGACTTTCTGTCTGGATTGTTTATCCATTGATGTAAGTGGGCAGTTAATGTTCCCAACTATTATTGTGTTGCAATGAATTTCTTCCTTTACATCTATTAATAGTTGCTTTATACACTTTGGTGCTCCTATGTTAAGTGAGCATATGTTAATGTGTTTCTGTTTCTTGGTGGAATGTCCCTTTTAAAATTATATGATGTCCCTATCCATCTATTGTTACAACCACAGAGATATGGAGAACAGATTGGTGGTTACCAGAGGGGAAGAAGGTAGAGGAGGGAAAAAGGGGTAAAGGAATAGATATGTATGATTATGGATGGAAAATAGACTTTTGGTGGTGAACATGTTACAGTCTATACAGAAGCCAAAATATAATCATGTACAACTGAAATCTGTAGAACATTGTAAGTCAATGTGACCTCAATAAAATAATAAAAATGGTAAAAAATGCAAGTCTTTCTGTTACACTTATTTTACCTTCAAGTCTTTGGCAATTTAATCATGAATTAGTGACCCATGTTTATATCTTTAAATTATTAATATTTTTTATTTATAGAAAGTTAGTTTCAGATTTTTGACCTATTTTTTCTTACAATTGTTTTGAAATGCTTAAACTAAATCTAATTTCATTCTTATTGTTATTCTTTCTTCCTTAACCTCAACGTTTCTTTTAAAAGTTTTCTTTTCATGTTATATGCACATGCATCTTCACATACTTTTAATTCAAATGATAGGAGCTCTTTATGTTTTAGGACAATCTTTTTCTCCAACTTGCCACCTTCTTTACTTCCTACACAATAATACCTTGTGTTGTCCCTCTAATCAATGAGCATCAACTTGATTCATTATTTTGATTTACCCATAATACTTTATAGTATGGCTCTGCCATATTTTAGATATTCTTTCATAGTCTATGCCAAAATTGCTACCACACGCTATAACAAAGCATATTTTGAGATGGTTAAGTGAAAACTTTGGTTTTTAATGGGCAATATTTTCCCAAAGGGTATATTGAGCAATGCTCTGTGATGCTGGAGAGGGATGGGTGAATGCCTTGGGTGCTTAAACTATCCTACAATGCACATATCAGATTCCACTACAAATGATGATCTGTCCCAAGATGCTGATCTTCCTGGATTTAGAAATCTTGAGGGAAAGAATATCTGTATTTTTAATATTTATAGCTGAGCTCTAACATACTGCATGCTTCTCACATCCACTCCATGATGTAGATGAAATTTCCTGAGTTTATAGAAAAATAGTCAAATGCCTAAAAGTTTCATTTTCTGTCATGAGGGAAATAAGAAGCATGTATAAACTTGTGTGTGCAGAAGCTGAAATACTGAGTCCAACATTTGACCTCATAAGGTCACATCTAAGGTTTTTGGAAGGGTTCCTGGTGAAGAAGTCCTCGGAATACCTACATCTGTGTCTAACACTGGACTCTAATGTTGATAATCAGATTGGTCCACAAACCAGGACCTGTGGCATCAACATCAACTAGAAGCTAGTTAGAAATTCAGAATCTCTAGATGACACTTCCTGAGTCAGGATCTGCATTGGAACAAAATCCACAAGTGACTCAAATGCACAGTGATTTTGTAGAATAGTATTTCTCAATCATCTCATTGCTGACATTTGTGCTGGGCAATTCTTTGTGTGGGTATAGATGTGCATTGTAGGATGTTGAGCAGCATCCCTGGTCTCAACACACTATGTAGCAGTAGTTATTTCCAACTTGTGACAACTATTAATGTCTTCGGACAATGCCAAGTGTCCCTGCAGGCTAAATCACGGCTGGTTGAGAACCATTGTCCTAGAGAATGAAAACTGGAAATAGCTTGGAGTTACAATAAAAGCTTATGCCTTACTCAGTCATAACTTGGGATAGATCATTTTACCCTTCTGAGCCATATTTCTTCAAATATGGAGTGATGTTCATGATAGTATTGACCACATGGAGTGGACTTTTGTAGAAATTAAATGAGGCAATCAATATAAGAATCTAATCTCAATCTATGGTCATAAAAATATCTAGATGTGTCTTATAATGACCTAACATTTTTTTAAATCAAGGACTAAATGATAGCTCCTTATTTATGTTGAAAACACGAAACTTCTAATTTATTTATTAAAAGCAACATGAAGCCAAAATTATAAGACCCATTGTTTTATGGCAAAGAAACACACCTCTCTCCCTTGGTAAAGGAGGAAATAGAAATTTTCTAGAGATATTAGGAGATGTTCCCAACACAGGTCAGTACTTTGGAGACCCGTGACACTTAGTCAAGACAGGTTCATTAGTCTTAGATCTGGAAAAAATATTAATGAAATCTTGTAATTAGTTGCAGCAGGTTAAGCCTCTGGAAGGCGGTTGATTACATGCATAAAGAGTAATAAAACTTGGATACACCTGGCCTTTAATATGATCTCATGAGACCAGAGAATCAGAAAGAATAACTGTCTTTGTGTGTAGACCAGATTCCCACAAGGGAATGATGTGCTCAGAGGCTCAAGTAACAATGGGATGAGAAATAAAGAGCTGTACTATCCTCTCTGCTACAGGACCTTAGCATGTGCAATCTTAAGCTGGCCTGGACATTGTTGTTTCTTTGGGTTCCTAAGTCTTGCTGGGAGACTGATTCTTGACTCCTTCTTGCTGTCCTGTCAGCAAACAGAATTTCGTTCTCCATCATCAACTCTCCAGGAAGAACTTTGGACTTCCGCCTGCAGACCTTTCTCTCAGAGATCTCATCCAGGTGCATTTGAGAGTTTACTAGATGCTCAGAAGAGTGTAAGATAGAATGGAACCTAAGAATGTATACATGGCGAGGCAATAATACACAAATTTCAGAATATCTTCTGGGACTTTCATGGAAACCAGAATAGCAGCCCCTTATATTTGGGCTTTTTCTCTGCATGTACCTGATCATTGTGTTTGAAAACCTGATCATCATCCTGGCTGTCAGCTCAGACTCCCACCTCCACACGGTTATGCACTTCTTCCTCTCTAACCTATCCTTTCCAGAGATCTGTTTTACCTCCAGCACTATCCCACAAATGCTATGGAACATCCAGAAACAGCAAAATTATAACCTACAAAACCTTCATCATGCAGATGTATTTTTTCATGCTCTTTGCATTGTTGTACATCTGATGGCTTATGACTGGTTTGTGGCCATCTGTCGCCCCTTGCACCACAGAGTCATCATGAAGCCCCAGCTCTGTGGTCTGCCCATTCTGGCCTCCTAGATCATGAGTAGTCTGAATTCCTTGTTACAAGCTTGATGGCATTGCAGCTTTCTCTCTGCACCAACTTGGAAATTTCCCAATATTTTTGTGAACTCAATCAGATGGTCTAACTTGCCTGTTCTGAAACTTTTCATAATAATGTGGTGATGTGTTTTACAGCTATCCTGCTGGGTGGTGATTCTTTTGCTTGTATTCTTTACTCATACTCTGAGATAGTTTTTTTGCATGCATGGAAATTCATCAGCTCGGGGGAAGTATAAAGCATTTTCTACCTGTATGTCTCACCTGTCAGTTGTCTCCTTATTCTATTGTATAGTCCTAGGAGTGTACCTTAGCTCATCTGCTATCCGCAACACGCACTCAAGCGCGACGGCCTCAGTGATGTACATGATGATCACACTCATGCTCAATCCTAGCATCTATAGCCTGAGAAATAATGATATAAAGAAAGCTCTGAAAATTTTCTTTGTGAGGGAAACTATAAAAGGTCCAACTGTCCTAGGACTGAAGAAGTGCTCGTGAGTGCAGAGGTTAAATCTGTCTTAGAGTCAGGAATTTTGATTATTTGATCATACTATGAAAGTGATGTTGAACTTTCTATTTACTTTTGGGAATTACTATTTCTTTGACATCAAATTTTCATTTTATTTTAAGTAACTAACTTTATTATGTTTTTTCTCTCTCTGATATCTGACAGTTTTTCCCTTTATTGTGCTCCTACTTTCCCAAATTTATTCCAAGTATAGATTAAAAATATTGGCAAATTCTGAATCACTTAATTAAATAACATGGATTTTCTTTAGAATGTTTTTCTCAAATGACGTATCATACCAAATACTTTTGTTTTACTGAAAGAATTATCGTAGTTGTACTACTCCTATGGGAAAAAAATTACATTTGAATACCAATGCAATTTTTATAATTTTATACTACAGGAAAATCTGAGATCACAATTTTTAATTTTGTTTCCAACATTCCTTTGTACAACATTGCCTTAACTACTCTTCTTGATAATGTAAACTCTAATATACTTTTGTGATTTGAGGCTGGTCACTGGGTTTTATTCTCCTCACTATGATCCTGTTCTCTTTCAGCTTGGTGTCAGCAATGCCTACCATAGTCACTAGCAAAATGATTATCAAATGCATGTTTCTTTTTTTCTTTCTTTCTTTTCTTTTATTAATTGCATAACATTGGATTATAACATTATATAGCTTTCAGATGTACATCATAATATATTTTGAATTCTGTGTAGATTACATCATGTCCTGACCCAAGAAGTAATTATACTCCATGACCTCACATGTGACCCTAATCACCCATTTTGCCCTACTTCCCTTCCCCTATGATAACCGCAAATCCAATCTCTGTTGCTATGTGTTTGTTTGTCATTGTTTTTATCTTCTACTAATAAGTGAGTTCATACAGTATTTGACTTTCTCACTCTGACTTATTTCACTCAGGATAATACACTCAAGGACCATACATGTTGTCACAAATGGCTGGATTTCATCATTTCTTACAGCTGAGTAGTATTCCATTGTGTATATATGTGCCACATCTTCTTTATCCGTTTGTCCCTTGATGGGCACTTAGGTTGCTTCCAAATCTTGGCTATTGTGTATAATGCTGTAATGAACATAGAGATGCAGGTATCTTTATGCCTTTGCATTATCAATTTATTTGGATAAATACCCAGCAATGGGATAGCTGGATCAAATGGTAGATCTGTTCTTAATTTTCTGAGGATACTCCATATTGCTTTCCATAGTGGCTGCACCAGTTTGCACTCCTACCAGCAGTGTACAAGGGTTCCCTTCTCTCCACATCCTCTCCAACACTTGTTATTTCCTGTCTTGTTGATTATAGCCATTCTGACCAGAGTGAGGTGATACCTCATTGTAGCTTGATTTGCATTTCCCTGATAGCTAGTGATGTTGAGCATATTTTCATATGCCTGTTGGCCATCTGTTTATCTTCTTTGGAGAAATCTCTGTTTAGATCTTTTCCCCATTTTTTAATGGGACTGTTGGTTTTTTTGTTGTTGACATGTATGAGTTCTTTGTATATTTTGGATATTAACCCCATATCTGATATATGGTTTGCAAATTTCTTCTCCCAATTGTTGGTTGTCTTTTTGTTTTGTTTATGGGTTCCTTTGCTGTGCAGAAGCTTTTTAGTTTGATGTAGTCCCATTTGTTCATGTTTTATTTTGTTTTCCTTGCCCGGTCAGACATGATCCTTGAAAGTATGCTGCTAAGCCCTACGTCAAAGAGCATACAGCCTATGTTTTCTTCTAGACATTTCAAGGTTTCGGGTCTTACATCCAAGTCTTTAATCCATTTTGAGTTGATTTTTGTGCATGGTGAAAAGGAATGGTCTACTTTCACTCTTTTGCATGTGGCTGTCCAGTTTCCCCAACACAATTTATTGAAGAAAATGTCCGTTCTCCATCATATGCTTTTGGCTCCCTTGCCAAATATTAGCTGTCCATAAATGTGTGGGTTTATTTCTGGGCTCTTGATTCCATTCTATTGATCTGCGTGTCTGTTTTTGTGCCAGTACCATGCTGTTTTGGTTACTATGGCTTTGTAGTATATTTTGAAATCAGGGAGTGTGACATCTCCAGCTTTGTTCTTTTTTCTCAGGAATCCTTTGACTCTTCGGCGTCTTTTCTTGTTCCATATCAACTTTAAGATTCTTGATTCTATTTTGGTGAAAAATGCTGTGGAACTTTCATAGGGATTGTACTGAATCTATAGATTGCTTTAGGAAGTATGGACATTTTAGCTATGTCAATTTTTCCAATCCAAGAGCACAGGATATCTTTCCATTTCTTTGTTTCTTCTTCGATTTCTTTCAACAACGATTTGTAGTTTTTGGTGTACAGATCTTTCACCTCTTTGGTAAAGTTTATTTCTAGGTATTTTATTCCTTTTGTTGCATTTGCAAATGTGACTGCATTCTTAATTTATCTTTCTGCTACTTTGTTGTTAGTCTATAGAAATGCAACCAATTTTTCTATGTTAATTTTGTATCCAGCCAGTGGACTGTATTCATTTATTGTTTCTAAAAGTTTTTTAGTGGATTCTTTAGCGTTTTCTACACATAAAATCATGTTATCTGCAAAGAGTGACAGTTTCACTTCTTTTCCGATATGGATCCCTTGTATTTCTTTTTCTTGCTTAATTGCTCTGGCTAGGACTTCCAATACTATGTTAAATAAGCGTGGTGACAGTGGGCATCCTTGTCTCATTCCTGGTCTTAGAGGGATAGCTGTCAGCTTTTCTCTGTTGGGAATGATATTTGCTGTGGGTTTGTCATATGTGACCTTTATTAAGTTGAGGTATTTTCCTTCTATACCCATTTTATTTAGAGTTTTTACCATAAATGTATGCTGTATCTTGTCAAATGCTTTCTCTGCATCTATTGAGATGATCATGTGATTTTTATCTTCATTTTGTTAATGTGGTGTATCACTTTGATAGATTTGCAGATGTGGAACCATCCCTGCATCCCTGGAATGAAACCCACTTTATCATGATGTATGATCCTTTTCATGTATTCTTGTATTCGATTTGCTAGTACTTTGTTGAGGATTTTTGCATCAATGTTCATCAGTGATATTGGTCAGTAATTTTCTTTTATTTGTGTTGTCCTTGTCTGGTTTTGGTATCAGGATAATGTTGGCTTCATAGAAGGAGATAGGAAGCCTCCCCTCCTTTTCAATTTTTTGGAAGAGTTTGAGAAGGATAGGTATTAAGTCTTCTTTCAATGTTTTGTAGAATTCACCAGGGAAGCCATCTGGTCCTGGACTTATATTTTTGGGGAGGTTTTTGATTGCTGTTTCGTTCTCCTTACTGGTGATTAGTCTATTCAAATTGCTACTTCTTCTTGGTCCAGTTTTGGAAGGTTGTATCTTTCTAAGAATTTATCCATTTCTACTAGATTATCCAATTTGTTGCTGTATAGCTTTTCACAGTATTCTCTTATTTTTTGTATTTCTGAGGTGTCCAATGTACTTTCTCAGCTTTAATTTCTGATTTTATTTATTTGAGCCTTCTCTCTTTTTTTCTTGGTGAGTCCAGCTAAGGGTTTGTCAATTTTGTTGATCTTTTCAAAGAACGAGCTCTTTGTTGCATTAATTTTTTCTATTTTTTTTTAGTCTCTATTTCTTTTATTTCTGCTCCGATTTTTATTATTTCCTTCCTTCTGCTGATTTTGGGCTTTATTTGTTGTTCATTTTCCAGTACTGTTAGATTGGTTATTGGGGATTTTTCTTGTTTCCTGATGTAAGCCTGAATTGCTATAAAGTTTCCTCTTAGAACTGCTTTTGCTGAATCCCATAGATTTCGGCATGTGGCATTTTCATTTTCATTTGTTTCCAGGATTTTTTTTTATTTTTTCATTGACCCAATCGTTGTTCAGTAGCATTTTGGTTACTCTCCACCTGTTTGTGGCTTTTCTGATTTTCTTCCTGTAGTTGATTTCTAGTTTCATACCTTTGTACTCAGAAAAGATGCACGGTATTATTTCGATCTTCTTAAATTTATTGAGACTTGTTTTGTGGCCTAATATCTGAACAATCCTGGAGAATGTACCATGTGCGTTTGAAAAGAATGTGTATTCTGTGGTTTGTGGATGGAATGTTCTGCATATATCCACTAAGTCCATCTGGTCTAATGTGTCCTTTAAGGCCAGTGTTTCCATATTGATCTTCTGTTTGGATGATCTATCCATTGGTGTAAGGGGAGGGTTAATGATCCCTACTATTATTGCATTGCTGTCTATTTCTCCTTTTATGTCTGTTAATAATTGCTTTATATATTTAGGTGCTCCTATCTTGGGTGCATAGCAATTTACAAGTGTTATATTTTCTTGTTGGATTGTTCCCTTTATCACTATGTAGTTCCCTTCTTTATCTCTTGTTATAGTTTTTTAAAGTCTATTTTGTCTGTTTTAAGTATTGCTACCCCCTGCTTTCTTTTCTTTGCCACTTCCATGGCATATCTTTTTCCACGCTTTCACTTTCAGGTTGTGAGGGTCTTTAGGTCTGAAGTACGTCTGTTGTATGCAGCATATACATGGATCTTGTTTTTTATGCAATTGCCCACCCTATGCCTTTTGATTGGCGCTTTTAGTCCATTGACATTTAAACTAGCTGTTGATAAATCTGAATTTATTGCCATTACGTTTTTTCTGGGTGATTTAGTAGTTCTTTTCTGTTCCTTTCTTTTTCTCTTGCTCTCTTCCCTTGTGGCTTGATGGCTTTAATTAGTAATATGTTTGATTTCTTTTGTCTTATTTATTTGCTTAGTTATTATAGGTTTCTGAGTTTTGATTACCATGAGGATCCTATATATTCTATGAATATAATAGTCCATATCAAGTTGATAGACCCTTTAGATTGACCTCTTTCTAAAAGCTCTACTTTTTCACTCTGCTCCTACCACATTTTATGTTTTTGAAATCATATATAGTATCTTGTTTAGTGTGTGTCAATCCATTACCCTCTCATCATTGAAATTGGTAGTTCTAGTACATTTATCTTTTAACCTTCATTTTATCTTCACTGGTATTTGATCTGTTAGCTTTACTATATTTTTAAGTTTACCAGTGATTTTATTACCTGATTTTTTAGAGGGGGTTTTCTTGATAATTTTTAAATCACTATTCGTGGTCATCACTTTCCCAGTTAAATAAATCCCTTCAGCATTTCTTGTAGAACAGGTTTCTTGGTGATAAACTCCTTCAGTTTTTGCTTGTCTGGGAAGCTCTTTATCTCTCTTTCCATTCTCAATAACAACCTTGATGGATAGAGTATTCTTGGCTGTAGGTTTTTTCCTTTTAGCACTTTAAATACATTGTGCCATTCTCTTCTTGCCTGTAGGCTTTCAGCTGAGAAGTCCGCTGATAGCCTCATGGGCTTTCCTTTGCATGTCACTTGTGAACTTTCTCTTGCTGCTTTTAGTATTCTCTGTTTATCTTCAATTTTGGATATTTTAATTATAACGTGTCTTGGTGTGGGCCTCTTTGGGCTTATCTTGTTTGGAGCTCTCTGTGCATTTTGTACTTGGATGTCTGTTTCCTTCCTTATGTTAGGAAAATTTTCACCAATTATTTCTTCAAATAAATTTTCTGTCCCTTTGCATCTCTCTTCTCCTTCTGGGACCCCTATAATCCAAATATTGGCACACTTGATATTATCCCAGAGTTCCCTTAGACTGTTTTCATTCTAATTGTTTTTTTCTGTTCAGCTTCAGTGATTTCCTTTACTCTTTCATCTAGCTAGCTGATCCTTTCTTCTGTATCCTTTACTCTACTATTGATTCCCTCTAGTGAATTTTTCATTTCCAGTATTGCATTCTTCATTTCTGATTGGTTATTTTTTATATTTTGCCATTCTTTGTTGATGAGCTCACTGTGTACATTCAGTCTTCTCCCGATATCTGTGAGCCTCGTTATGAGAGTTTGTTTGAACTCTTTGTCAGGTGGGTCATTTATTTCAGTTTCATTTAGTCCTTTTTCTGGGGTTTTGTCCTGTTCCCTTGCTTGGAAAGTATTCCTTTGTCTGCTCATTATTCCTCTTTCTCTGTGGTTGTTTCTATGTAGTAGATGAGTCTGCTATGCCTCCGGAACTTGGAGAAGTGTCCTTATGTAAGAGATGCCTTATGAGTCCCAGCAGTATCCTTCCTTCTCGTCACCAGTCCAAATGATCCAGGAGTGACCCTTTTGTGCACCACTTATGTCTTTCTGCTGTGGCAGGGTTGCCCCTAATGCAGGTACCCAGGGAGTCTAGTCTTTCTTTCTCTGGTCAGCTTTTTGTAAATCTGGTTTGTGGAGCCTCAGCACCATTGGTTACAAAATCTGACAGCACACTCCTGTTGCAGTTTTCCTCTTAATTGGGTAGGTATCCAGTGTAGCTTGTTGCTAGGCTCATGCACTTACGGTTGCAATAGGCCTCAGGCCTACAAGGGTGTTGTCAATTCTCTTAGGTGTGCAGCTGTGTTTGGCCAGCCTTAGGCATGGGAGCACTCAATTGTTTCAGACATTGGAAGGTGGGCTGACACTTTTAATGTCTATTTGTGAAGCACTGGTCTTCTGCTGCTGATAAGCCTCCCTCCACATACACTCTGTCAATATAGTCCTGGTCCATGCACACTTCCCAGTCCCTGGATCATATCCCAATGCCCCACTGCAGAGGCCTGCACCTCTCCACAAATGTCCCCCACAGTTCAGCTGGTCCTTACACAGGTCGTGCCCCACAGAGGCAGACACATTCACCTGCCAGTAGAGGATCAAGGCACCCAGTCAATGCTGACCAAGTAGCCTGAGGGCTTGCTGTTGGGGGGAGGGGCCGGTCTCTAGGGTGGGCTGTCTGCCCTGGCTGAACTGGATTAAATCTGTGCTCTAGTGGGTGTGGCTGACCCCTGGGCTAACAGGCAAAGTGAAGAACCTTAATGGCACCCATTGGGTCTGTGTCAGCACACGTGGACCAGGTCAGAACAATGGCCTCCACCAATGTTGCAGTCTCTGGAGAGGTCTCTTCTCTCACTGAGATGCCCCCAGAGCCCACCAGGTGAGTCTCATTTTACCAAAGGACCGTCAGCCTTCTCTCTGGTGATTTTAGGTGGTGCATGGGCCCTTTCAGACCCTGGTCTGTTCAGCTTTCATCTGATAGCTTCTCTAGGGTTATCCATGCTGCAGTTAATAGCCAGCAATGCCAGATAATAAGACATTCATCTCAGTTGTGCTGAATCTGAAGGATGCTTATAGCAGTATCAGCCCCTGCTCTAGATGTCACTCCTCCAGGGAGGGCTGCATATCTTAGGGTGGCTCCTGCCTGGCCAGCTGAAAACTCTGCTGCTCCTGAAGGTGGACTTTTTTTCCTCTCCAGCAGGAATTTCTGCACATTCCACTTTATTCAGGACAGTTCATTGTTATGGGGGTTCTTTTTATCCAGTTTTCAGTTTTCTATACAGGGTAATTTTTCCAAAAATAGTTGTAACTTTGTTGTGTTTGTGGGAGGAGATGAGTTCAGAGTCTGCTTATGCTGCCATCCTGATGAGATCTCCAAATACATGTTTCAAAGACGAGTCTTCATTGAAAGGTAAATTTAATAATTAGTTCAACCTAATATGACCTTAAGATTACAGATGACCTTCAAAGTGATGAAGCAAAATTTAAAATCATATATTATGTTACTATGCAAAGTAGTTTTTCATGGTGAACACCTACAGATTGGAGTATAGAAGATAGAAGTATAGAGCTTATGCATATGAATGAAAGATTGGTGGATGTTTTGCTATTTTTAATTGAATTATGCTCATGATGCTGCTCGAAAACTTCCAGTGCTACCTATATCAGTTCTTTCATTTCTTTAAGTGAAATATCTCCCCTTCTAAATTTTATCATAACCATGAAACAAATGCTGAACGTTCATTGACATTATCATCCATTATATATCTCCATTATGCTCAGGATTGTGTTCATCTTTTGTGATCAAAGAATGACTCTAGAGAGAGGTTGAGTTCCTGTTCTGTCATATGAATTAAAGTCACCAGTTTTCCTACAGAAACATGCATGTTCTTTCAACGACTCTTGGCTACCTGGAAATGCTTCCCAATGAGAGTTCTAAATATGGTTATCTCAAATAAACTGAAATAACTGAATAACCATGGATTCTGTCTTCAAATATAAAAGCAAATGTCAAGAATAATTTGCAGCAGATTATTATAATTATCCTCACTTCTGTTTGCTTTGATTAATGTATCACTTGGCTATTACTGCATAACAAGCCATTCTAAAAGCAAATGATTTAATATAATGCCTTTATTACCAAATGATATTCTATGGTGTGGGGTTGTTTTGAGCTCTTCTGGCGTCCTTTTGGTCTATAGTCAGCTGTGAGTCTGCGTCTCTAAGATCATCCGCGATGTTGTATGTGGCCATGGTGCTCTTCTCACTTGAACCAACATATAGTCAGTTTACTTTATTTATTATCCAGTTTTATTTTTATAGTTTATAGAAAAAAGTGTATCAAGTGTGAATTGCTTCAAATTACTTCTACCATTCCTTTATCCATAGGGCACACTTTTCTTTCTACCCAGGTAGAAGTGATATCTCTTACCACTGCTCAGTGTGAATCAGCTACATCTACTCTAGATCTTACACTGTCCCTTACACCTCTAGATGTTTTCCTCCTAAGTAATTTATTACAGTATAATTACATATTATAAACTGCATATAATTGAAAGGTACAATTTGGTGAATAAAAGGAGCAATGCAAAAATTATTGGACATACTGCATGTTTCCGTTTGTGTATAATTGAAGAAAGTGCACAATAAAGTTTAATGGCTTTTTATTGTAATTGTTAAAAATTCAATCTCTTTTAGCCTCAATTTCATTACTTCAGGAGGTAATGTGGTACATTAAACATAACTTTAGAGGAACATTGCCAGAAAAGAATGAAATATGTGGACATAATTTGTTGCATCCAAAGAAAATATTCAAAAGTAAAGTTGTGAGTATGTATATGTATGTGTTTGTATACATTTTATATTCAAATAAGAACAGTCACACTTATATATGTACACATACAGATGCATTTATGATTTCATTTATTATGTAGAAAGAAAACAAGAAAATATTCAAGAGGATAGAAATTCAAAGCATGAATGTTTGAATTAACATAAAATGAAAAGAATGCATGAATTATACAAAGAGATTTAAAGGACACAGTAGAAAGTGTAGTCCAAAGTGATGACATTGGTTCATCCTGAACTCACCATCTCCCAGGTACACAGCAAATCTACAGCTCAATATGGAAGAATTCCCTCTGAAATAGACCTGATAACTAGCTGAATAGCTCCTTCACTTCAAATAACAAAAGTGTCATGTCAAGGCAGGCATGAGAAGCTTAAATGCATTCTAGCCAAAAATCCCACACTCACTGCAGCAACCTACAATCAGGAGGGATCTCACAAATCTGTAGTTTCTCCCTGAGAAGTGAAGGGTTTGTACTCTAAATTAGGAAACCCAACTCAATATCTGCACCTGAGAGAAAAGTCCTCAAAACATCTGACTTTAAAACCATTAGGCTTACTTCCACAAGACCAAAGGCTATAGCAAATGGAAAAGCTACTCTTAAAAGGCTCATCATATGGACTCACTTTTTCCACTGCTAAGCACAGAAGCAGAAGTTTTAAAAGTTCCCAGGCTATATGTGAAAGATTTATTTGCTAATTTTAATGCATCTACCAGAGCAGCAGTGGTTTGTTGGGATTCTTTCCTGGGATGGAGGTACTAGTGCCTACCATTTTTGCACTCTCCCTCTGCCTCACCAGAGCTGCCTCACTGATCTCCCTTCTGACTTGCTAAAGCTGGTGGACACCATCTCTGCCATCCCCCTCTACCTCACTAAGTCCAGTGGGTACTATCCCTGAGCTCTCTCACTGCCTCATTGAGCTGGAAAGTGCTGTTCATGTGCTTTCCTTCTGTCACACTCCACAGTGTAAGTATCTCATGGAGGCGAACTTTAACACATCTGGTACCCCGGCATTTTTAGATCTGAAGCCCAAGTTTTTATGGCAGTAGTCCATGAACACGCCTTGAGTACCTGGCTTGGGAGACCAGAGGGGCTTGCATTCCTGGGTCTCATGGGACTTTAACAATAGGAGAGACAGTTCTTGGCCTACAATCCCCTTAAGGCACTGCACAGATAGAAGATTGAAACACACAACAATTTTTTTTAAAGATGCCTATTTGAATGTCCATGAGCTTTCACCTGAGGAGCAGGATTTCCATCTGGAATACTCATAGAGACCTGTGGAAGTATTCATAGGGAACAGAGGCCACGGATGCCGTCTTTATGCTCTCCTTCTGCCTTATCCCAGCTTGCTAGTATCTCCACGAAAGAAACTTATACACTTGTCTGGTGCCCCAATTTTTGCAGCTGCTCCCAGGGGACAATTCTATATCACGTGGCTCTGGATTCAAGCAGATCTTATGTGCACAGGTCCCAAAGGACTATAAACAACAAGAGAAGAGTGCTTAAACATCTACCACACTCAGAGAACAAGAAAAAGCAACAGGACCAGGAGATCAGTCTTTCTGTGAAAGAGATTTATAAGTTTATCATTATATCAGCAGTCTGAGGGGCAGGTTTCTAATTTAATATACATCTAAGAGCTCACTGTAAACCTTTCCAGAGACCTCAGAAGGGGGCACTATCTACAAACTCACTCTACAGCATCTGGAGCACCAGTATCCTTTAGAGGGGAGTTTTTACACATGTCTTGTGCCCCAGTTTTACATCTGGTGTCCCAGGGTCTGTTTCTGATGAACAAGGGGCTCTCCTTGATCAGCTGGGTCTCAGATAATGTAGACTGGGGGATGCCATCTTTGCACTCTCTGTGTGTCTTACTGCAGCTCACCTGTATCTCCCCAAAAAAAGTTTATACATCTGTGTGAAGCCCTGAATTTTACAACTGTTGCACAGGAGATACCTCCATATTGCCTAGTCTAGAGGCCAGCAAGGTTTATGATGACAGCCCCACAGGACTCTATACGCTTGCATACTTTAAAAACTGCCCCCTGAGGTCTGATTTCAATTAGCCTGAAACTAGGTGCTCACTGAGATTCTTCCAATTGGAACTCTGATAGGTCTTGGAGCACCCTCAACAAATGGGAGCTATTAAAAATGAAACAAACTAATTGGACATTCATAAATATTTGAGAGAAAACCAAGAGATAGTGAAAGGCTGAACAATAAGATTTATTTGCTACATGAGGCCACTCTTTCAGGACTGGTGGCTGATTCACACAATACATAGACAAAAACATATAATCAAGTAAAATGAGGAAACAAAGGACTACGTTAAACACAAAAGAACAAGATAAAACTTCATAAAAAAATCTTAGTGAAACAGATGAGTAACTTACCTGATAAAGATATCAAAGTAATGGTCTTAAAGATGCTCACCAAATTCAGCAGGAATGGATGAACACAGTGACAACTTCAACAAGGAGGTATAAAACATAAGAAAGTTACGAACAGAAGTCACAGAGCTGAAGAATACAATAACTGAACTGAAAAATACTCTGTGGGGGTTGAACAGCTGACCAGATGAAGCAGAAGAAAGAATCAGTGACCATGAAGACAAGACGGTGAACACACTCAAACGGAAAAGCAGAAAGAAAAAAGTAATTTAAAAATGATGATAGATTAAGGGACATATGGGATGACATCAAGAGTAATAAAAATTACATAATAGGGGTCCCAGAGGGAGAAGAGTGAGAGAAAATTGAAAAAAAAAAAAAGCAATGATTAAAAATTTTCCTAATCTGAGGAAGGAAATAGATATCCAGATCCAGGAAGCTCTGAGAGTTCCAAATAAGGTGAAGCCAAAGACAGCCACACCAAGAAACATTATAATTAAAATGCTAAAAATTAAAGATGAAGAGAGAATCTTAAAACCAGCATGAGAAAAACAACTTGTAACATACAAGGGAACACATATAAGACTATCAGCAGATTTTTCAGCAGAAATTTTGCAGGCCAGAAAGGAGAGGCAAAATTTATTCAAAGTGTTGATAGAAAAACATTTATAACCAAGGATACTTAAGCCAGCTAAGTTTGCATCCAGAATTGAAGGAGAAATAAAGAGTTTTACAGACAGAGAAAAGCTAACAGAGTTCATCACCACTAAATCAGCCTTATAAGAAATGCTAAAGTGACTTCTTTAAGCTGAAAGGAAAAGGTGCTAATTAGTAGCAACAAAACTTATGAAAGTCTAAATCTCACTGCTAAAGGTAAATATATGTTAAATGTAAATATATGCTAAAATAAATGGATGAATCACATCTAAAATTAGTATAAAGGTTAAAGACAAAAGTAGTAAAAATAACTATTACTACAATGATTAGTTAAGGAATACACAAAATAAAAAGATGTCAAATGTGACACGAAAATCATAAAACATGACGGGGGGAGTAAAAATGTAGAGTTTTAGAATGTGCTCAAACTTAAGTTGTTATCAACCTAAAAAAGACTTTTATAAATACAGGTTGTTAGCTGTAAGACTCATGGTAAACACAAAGCAAAAGCCTACAGTAGATACACAAAAGGTAACGAGAATGGACTCTAAGCATTACACTAAAGAAAGTCATCAAACCATAAAAGAAGAGATCAGGAGAAGACGAAAAGTACAGAGAGTAAATCCAAAAATATCAGAAATCAATTTAAAAGTGGCAATAAGCATAGGCTTGTCAATAATTATTTTAAATATAAATGGACTCAATTCTCTAATTGGGAGATATAGAGTGGCTGAATATGTAAAACATCAAGACCCATCTATATGCTGTCTACGAGACATATTTCAGATGTAAGAATGACTGAGAGTGATAAGATGGGGAAAGATGTTCTATGCAAATGAGAACCAAAAGAAAGCTGTTGTAGCTACACTGAGACAAAATAGATTTTTAAACAAAGTTTGTAATAACAGATAAAGAAAGGCATTATGCAATCCAACATAATCTAACAATTACAAATATATATGCACCCAATGTGGGAACACCTAAATATATAAAGCAAATATCCACAGACCTAAAGGGAGAAATTAACCCTAATACGGTAATAGTAGAGGATTTTAATACCCAACTTACGTGAATGGATGACTCATCAAGAAGAATATCAATACGGAAACATTGGCCATAAATGACAAGTTAGAATAGATGGACTTTAAAGATATATACTGGACATCTATCCAAAAGCAACAGAATATGCATTCTTCCCACATGCACGTGAAACAATCTCCAGGGCAGATAATATGTTAGACCATAAAATGTTTTTAAAAATCTAAGAGGATTGAACACATAGCAAGCATCTTTTTCAACCACAATCTTATGAAACTGGAAATTAATTACAAGAAGAAAACTGGAAAATCACAAACGTATGGAGATTAAATAACATGCTACTGAATAATCAATGAGTTAATGAATAAATGGAAAGAGAAATAAAAATGATACTTTAAAACAAGTAAAAATGGAATTACAGCATACCAAAATTTATGGGATGTAGTAAAAGCATTTCTAAGAAGGAGGTTCACAACAATATAGATCTACCTCAAGTAACAGCCAAAAAATATACATCTAACTTTATATTTCAAGGAACTAGAAAAAGGAGAACAAATAAAGTCTAATGCTAGTAGAAGGAAGGAGATAACAAAGATCATAGTGGAAACAAATGAGATAGAGACTGAAAACACAAACGAAAAGATCAATGTAACTAAAAGCTGGTTGTTTGAAAAGATAAACACTAGTGAAAAATATTTACCTAGACTCACCACCAAAAGAAGTGACAGGGCTCAAATAAAGTCAGCACTGAAAAAGGAGACATTACAACCGATATCACAGAAATAAAAAGAATCATAAGAGACTACTATGAACAATTATACACTAACGTAATGGACAATCTAGAAGAAATGCATAAATTTGTAGAAACATACAACCTTCCAAGACTGAAGCATGAAGAAATAGAAAATCTGAGTAGATTGATTACTAATAAGGAGACTGATTGATTAATCAAAAAGCTCCCAACAAACAGAAGTCCAAGACTAGAAGGTTTGACTTGTGAAATCTACCAAACATCAAAAATAGAATTAATACCAATCCTTCTCAACTGTTCCAAAAAAGTATAAGAGGAGGAAACACTTCTAAAGTCATCTTATAAGTCCAACATTACCCAAATACGAACACTAGGTAAGGATACCACAAGAAAAGGAAATTATGGGCCAATATCCTTGATGAACAGATATGCAAAAATTCTCAACAAAATATTAGCAAACTGAATTCAACAATACATTAAGGTGATCTTACACCATGATCAAGTTGGATTTATTCCAGGGATGCAAGCATGGTTTAAGATCTGCAAATCAATCATGACACACTACAGTAAATGTTGGAGATGAATGACAAAATGCAATATCCATTTATAATATAAACTCTCAATAAAGTATTTATAGAGAGGCCATATCTCAACATTTAAAGGCCATATGTAACAATCCCACAACTAATATCAAATTCAATGGTGAAAAGCCAAAATCATTTTCTCTAACATCAGAAACAAGGCAAGATGCCCAATCTCATCTTTCATTCAACAAAGTATTGGAAATCCTAGCCAGAGCCATTAGGCAAGAAGAAGAAGTAAATGACTTCCAAATGAGAAAGGAAGAAGTAAAATTGTATATATTTGCAGATGACAACATTTTAGACTCCACCAAACAAGTATTAGAACTAATAAACAAATTCAGTAAAATTGCAGGATGTAAAATCAATATAAAAAAATCTGTTGCACTTCTACACATGAACAAATCCTATTAGAGAATTTTTTAAAAAAATTTCCAATTACAATTGCATCAAAAAATGATAAAATACCTAGGAATAAATTTAACCAAGAGGTGAAAAACCTGTACACAGAAAACTATAAGACATTGATGAAATAAATGAAGAAGACAGAAATAAATGGAAAGATATTCTGGACACATGGATTGAAAGAATTAACATTGTAAAAATGTCCATACTACACAAAGCAATTTACAGATTCAGTGCAATTCCCTACCAGAATTCAAATAGCATTTTACACAGAAATAGAACAATCTTAAAACTTGGGTGGGACCACAAAAGATCCTGAATAGACAAGAAAGAAGTAAGCTGGAGGCATCGTGCTCTCTGATTTCAAACAATACTACATTACTGTAGTAAAAGCATTATGGTATTGGCATCAAAACAGGCACACTGATCAATGGAACAGAATGCAGAGCCCAGAAGTATATCCACTCATATGTGGGCAATTAATTTATCACAAAGGAGCAAGAACATACAATGAGGAATAGACAGTTTCTTCAATTAATGTTGTTGGAAAAACTGGACAACCGTATGCAAAAAAAAAAAAAAGAAAAGAAAAAAAAGAAACTAGATTATCATCTTATACCATACACAAAAGCTAACTGAAAATGGATTAAAGATCTGATGTAAGACCTGAAACCATAAAACTCAAAGAAAAAACCATAAGTGATAAGCTCTTTGACATCAGTCTTGGCAATGATTTTTTTAATACAGCTCCAAAAGCAAAGGCAGCAAAAACAAATAGCAACAAGTGGGACTTCATTAAACTTAAAAGCTTCTGCACAGCAAAAGACGTCAACAAAATGAAAAGGCAAACTAATGAATGGGAGAAAATTTTTGCAAATCATATATCTGACAAGGGGTTAATATTCAAAATATATAAGGAACTCATACAATTCACCAGTAAATGAAGAATCTGATTAAAATATGAGCAGAGGATCTGAATAGATGTTTTTCCAAAGAACACATATAGACTGCCAAGAGGCGTATGAATAGATGTTCAATATAACTAATCAGGGAAATCTAAGTCAAAACCACAATGAGATATCAACTCACACCTGTTAGAATTACTACTACCAAAAAGACAAGATATAAAAAGTGTTGGTGAGGATGTGGAGAAAAGGGAATCCTTGCACACTGTTGGTTGGAATGTAAATTGGTGCAGCCAATATGGAAAACAGTATGGAGTTTCCTCACAAACTTAAAAATAAACCTGCCATATGATCAACCAATTCTGCTTCTAGGTATTAATCAAAAGAAAACAGAAACATGAATTCAAAAACATATATGTACCCATATGGTCATTGCAGCAATATTTACAATAGCTAAGATATGGAAACAACCTAAGTGTCCATCAATGGATGGATGGATAAAGAAGATATGAGATATAGATACTCTCTCTCTTTCTCTCTCTCTCTCTCTCTCACACACACACACACACACAATGGAATACTGAAACAGCACATAAAGCATTGGCCAGCTTAAGCTAGTTTTGCTTCCTTAAAACAGGTTGTTGATCTAACCTTGCTCAATAACAGAGACAGCACTCTGCATGTGCCAGGGGGAAACCCATAGCCTTGGGATGAGGCTGAAACCAAGAATTTTCAGAAATGTTCCACTGGAAGTGAGAAGTACTTTGATAAGGAAAACGTGGCTTCCAGCAGCCAACTAGCTTGATTATTATATGGAATGATTCAAAATTAGCCACTCAGTTTACGTGGGCCCAACTGCAGCTTAATAGCCCCCAATCCCTTAAATTTCTCCCTGAACTTTGGATCAAGGAGACAGACTTGAAAGATTTGCTCCTGTCTCCTTGCCAGACAATCTCACAATAAAGCTCTTTCTTTTCTCCAAAGCCAGTGCCATACTACTGGCTTTTCTGTGTGTCAAGCATCAAGCCCTTGCTCGATAACAACATTATTCCATCATAAAAATGAATGAAATCTTGCCATTTTCAACAACATGGATGGACCTTGAGGGTATTAAGCTAAGTAAAATAAATCAGTCAGAGAAAGATAAGTATTGTATGATTTCACTTATATATGGAATATAATAAACAAAGCAAAACTCATAGAAACAGAGAAAAGATTGGTGGTTGCCAGAAGAGTGGTGGATTAAGGGGTGGAAAAATGGCTGAAAGGAGTCAAGAAGTGCAAACTTCCAATTACAATATAAATAAATCAAGGGGATGTAATGTACAACATGGTGACTACAGTGAATAATATTGTCTTTAATCTTTGAAAGTTAAGAGAGTAAATCTTAAAAGTTATCTTCACTAGAAAAAATGTAACTTTCGATAGAGACAGAGGATAATTAGTCTTATTGCAATCATTCCATGATGTATACACATATTGAATTATTATGTTGTATACCTGAAATTAATCTAATATTATATGTCAATTATACCACAATAAAAAATAAAAAGATGACCCAGTCCCATAGTATAGTGGTTAAGCTTGCATGTTCTGATTTTGTGGCCCAGGGTTTCACCAGTTTGGATCCTGGGCATGGACCTAGCAACACTCATCAAGCCATGCTGAGTTGATGTCCCACATAGCAGAACTAGAAGGATCTACAACTAGAATATAGAACTATGACCTAGGGAGCTTTGGTGAAAAGAAGGGAAAATAAAAGATTGACAACAGATGTTAGCTTAGGGTCAATCTTTGTAAAAATAATTTTAAAAATAAATGAAAAGAAAGCAAAAAACTACATACCAAAATCTCTGATTAATATATATGCAAGGATTTGCAACAAAATACCAGCAAACAAAAATTAATAGAAAAATAAAGAGACCATACATCATGAAGAAGTGAAATTTATTCTTAGAATGTAAGGATGTTTCCTTTTACGTAAAGAAATAAATATGATGCATCACATTGATAGAATTAAAGTTTAAAGAGATATGATTAGCTCAATAGATGTGGAAAACACTTTTGGCAAATTCAACATCCTTTCATAACGTACTGTCACAACAAATTTGTAATAGAATAATCACATCTCAAAATAATTAAGGCCATATATGACAAGACACAGCCAACAAAATATACAGCAGTGAAAAGCTTAAAGTTTTCTCTCCAAGATTAGGAACAAGATAAGGATGTTACTCTCACCACTATTATTCAACATGGTACTAGACATCCTAGTCAGAGCAATTAGACAAGAAAAAGAAATAAAATACATTGAAACCAGAAAGGAAGAAGTAAAACAGTCCCCATTCAAAACATGATATCTTATGTAGAGAGCCATAAAGACCCCACCAAAAACTGTTAGAAGTAATAGACAAATTCAGTTAAGTTTTAGAACAGAAAATCCACATATAAGAATCAGTTGTATTTCTATACACCAAAAATGAGCAATCTAAAGAGGAAATAGAGAAAATACTATCTTTACAATAGCATCAAAAACAATAAAGTACTCAAGAATAAAGTTAACCAAGGAAGTGAAATTTCTATACAAATAGAACTAGAAGACATTAATGAAATAAAATGAAAAAACACAAATATGTAGAATGATTGTCCTCGTTCATGGATTGAACAATCTAATATTCTTAAAATGTCCATACTACCTAAAGCTGTCTATGGATTCTATGCAATCACTATCAAAATTACAATGCCTCTTTTCACAGAAATATTTTTAAAAATCCTCACATTTTTATGGAATCACAAAAGACCCTGAATGACCAAAGAAATTCTCAGGAAAAAAAAAAACACACAACCAAGCTGGAGGCATCACACTTTCTGATTTCAAATTTGGTTACAAAGTTATAGTAATTAAAACAATATGGTACTGGTATATAAAGAACCACAAAGACCAGTGAAACAGTATCAAGAATCCAGAAATAAACCCATGTATATATGGGCAACCAGTATTTAACAATAGAGCCCAGAATACTTGTTTAAGAAAGGATAATGTCTTTAATAAATGGAGCAGGAAAACCTGAATATCCATATACATTAGAAAGAAATTGAACTCCTATCTTACACAATTCAAAAAAAATAATTTTAAGTGGATTAAAGACCACATAGGACATGAAACCATAGAACTCCCAGGAGAAAGAGTAGGAAAAAATGTCCTTGACATGCATCCTGGCAATGAATTTTGGGATATGACACCAAAAACCCAAACCACAAAAGAAAAGATAAACAGATGGGGCAAATCAAACTAAAAATATTCTGCATGGCAAAAGAAACAATCAACAGAATGAAAAGACAACCTACCAATTGGGAGAAGATATTTGCAAATCATATATTGATAAGGGGTTAATATCAAAAACAGGTTTAAAACACATACAACTCAAAAACACAAAAACAACCTGATTAAAAAATAAACAGAGTATGTGAACAGACATTTTTGCAAAGAGGATATACAGATGGCCAATAGGCACATGAAATAATGTTCACGATCACTAATTAGGCAAATGCAAATCAAAACCACAATGAGATATGACTTCCCACCTGTCAGAATCACTATCATTAAAAAAAGCTAAACAAACCACCAGAAATTGAAAAGTAACACGGATGTGGAGAAAAGGGGCTTCTCATACTCTGCTGGTGGGAATGTAAATGTTGCAGCCACTGTGGAGACCAGTATGGAAATTCCACAAAGAATTTAGTCTAACATATGATCTAGCTATTTCACTTCTGGGTGTTTATTGAAAGAAAGCAAAACATTAATTCAAAAATATATATGCACCACTATGTCTATTGCAATATTATTCACAGTAGCCAAGACCTGGAAACAATCTAAGTGTCCATCAACTATCAAATGGATAAAAATCGTGTTGTTTGTATGTACAATGGGATATTACTCATCCATAAGAAAGATGAAATCTTGCAATTTTCAATATGGATAGACCTCGAGGGTATTACGCTAAGCAAAAACAACTCAGACAGAGAAAGACAAATACTATACGATTTCACTCATGTGTGGATAATAAAAAAGCAAACACATACAGAGAACAAAGTGGTGGTTACCAGAGGGGAGGTCAGGTAGGGGTAGGGCAAATGGGTCAAATGGGGACACTTGTACCATGAGGGAGGGAATTAGATTTTTGGTGGTGAACATGATGTAGGCTATGCAGAAGTTGAAATATAGTGATGTACTCCTGAAATGCATACAATGTTATAAACCAATGTTACCTCAACAAATTTTTAAAAAATTACCTGAAGAGGCAATTTTGGTGAAGTCCTAAAAATACCTACACCTGACTCTAATACAGTACCACAGCCTTTTTACTCAAAGACTGGTCCACAGATTAGGATCTTCAGTATCATCACCCAGGAGCTTCTTAGAAATTTAGAGTCTCTTGCACCGAAGGAGACCTGCTGAATCAGAATCTGCATTTGAACTAGGTTCCTTGGTGACTCACCTGCAGTTTGAAGTCACGGAAGTGCTGGTCTTGAATGACTTTTCTCACCTTCTCACTATTGACTTTTGGGGCTGGATAAGTATTTATGTTGTGTGTTGTCCTGTGCATTTTAGGTGACTAGCAATATTCCTTCAACATGGTCAAGTGTCTCAGGGGCAAAGTCACCTCTGATTGAGAACCAATGGCCTGATGTTTCAGAACTGAAAGCATTCTGACAGAATTCCAATCAAGACCCCATGTCTAACTTGTAAATTTGGACAGATCACTAAATCTCTCTGAGCACCATTTCTGCAATATAGACTGGAGTTCATAAACATACTATCTCATAGAACACACTTTTGTAAAAATTAAATAGGAAAGACCCTATAAGCTGGTAAGTTCAGATAATTTGGCATAAAATGATCTAAATAGATCTCTTGTAATTAGCAAATGTTTCATAATGAAGGATGAAATATCAGCTCTTAACTTGTGATATAAATAGGAATTGCAAGTTGTTTTGGCAAATGTATCAGGAAGGCAAGGAATTTTGTGCCCAAGATTTTCTATTACAGGAACACAATTCTCCCATGTTCTGAAGAATGGAATAGCAATTTTCTGGAGATATGAGGGACAGTGTTTCCACCACAAGTTAATGTTTGAAGATCCTATGGACATGAACCAGAGGATTCTCAGTCTTAAACTTTTGACAAAATTTAAACTCAGGGTTTTGATGAAGCTCTGCTAGGTTGGACCTCTGGAAGGCAGGAGAGTTTATGTAGAGGGAGTCACAAGAACTGGATTCACTTGATTTCTAAGTTCGTCTCTTGGAAACAGAGAATTAGTAGGAATGGATTTGTGGGTTTGTTAGACATGTACTTTATTGTAAATGATCTGTGGGAGGCATTTGCTTTTGCATGGTGAGGTCGTGGTGATTTTATTCCTGCTTGCTTGTATTTATTCAAAAAGAATGGGTGTTTTTTTTTCACCAACTGGCTGTTTTCCCTTTGGTTAATTTTTGCGTATATAAATGTATTGGGGCAAATGTATGAAAGTATTGTTAATTTTGTGTGATCAGTTCTATCAGTCTTTCAAATTGTGTTACTCCTTTGTATTTTTTATTGAGTATATAGTAGTTTACAACATTGTGAGACTTCAACTGTACATTATTACTTGTCCATCACCACTTAAGTGCTCCCCTTCACCCTCTGTTCTCATCCCCCAGCCCCCAGTAACCACTGAACTGTTCTCTTTGTCCATGTGTATGTTTACCTTCCACATATGAGTGAAATAATCTGGTGTTTGTCTTTTTATGGATTATTTTGCTTAACATAATACCCTCCAGGCCCACCCATGATATTGCAAATGAGATAATTTTATTTTTAATGGCTGAGTAGTATTCCCTTGTGTATATATACCATATCTTCTTTATCCAATCATCTGCTGATGGTTACTTGGGTTACTTCCATGTCTTGTCTATTGTGAATAGTGCTGCAATGAACATAGGGGTCCATAAGTCTCTTTGAATCATTGATTTCAAGTTCTTTGGATAGCTACCCAGTAGTGGGATAGCTGGATCATATGGTATTTCTACTTTCAATTTTTTGAGAAATCTTGAAACTGTTTTCCATAGTGGCTGCACTTGTTTGCATTCCCACCAGCAGTGTATGAGGGTTCCCTTTTCTCCACAACCTATCCAACAATTGCTACTTTTTGTCTTAGCGATGATAGCCATTTTAATGTGTGTAAGGTGATACCTTAGTATAGTTTTGATTTGCATTTCCCTGATAACTAGTGATGCTGAACATCTTTTCATGTGCCTATTGGCCATCTGTATATCTTCTTTGGAGAAATGTCTGTTCATATCCTCTGCCCATTTTTTGATCAGGTAGTTTCACTTTCATTTTTGAGTTGTGTGAGTTCTTTATAATATATTATGAAGATTAACCCCTTGTCAGATATATGACTTGCAAATATTTTCTCCCAGTTGGTGGGTTGTCCTGGTTTCCTTTGCCTTGCAGAAGATCTTTAGTCTGATGAAGTCCCACTTGTTAATTTTTTTCTTCTGTTTCCCTTGTCCAAGAAGACATGGTATTTGAGAAGATCCTTTTATAATCAATGTCAAAGAGTGTACTACCTATATTCTTTTCCAGAAGTTTTATGGTTTCAAGTTTACCTTCAGGTCTTTGATCCATTTTGAGTCTATTTTTGTGTATGACATATGATAGTGGCCTACTTTCATTCTTTTGCATGTGCTTACCCAGTGTTCCCAACACCATTTATTGAAGAGACTATCTTTTTTCCTTTGTAAGATCTTAGCACTTTTGTCAAAGATTAGCTGTCTGTAGATGTATGATTTTATTTCTGGGCTTTCAATTGTGTTCCATTGATCTGTGTGCTTGTTTTTGTACCAGTACCATGCCATTTTGATTACTATAGCTTTGTAGTACATTTTGAAGTCAGATGTTGTGATGCCTCCAGTTTTATTCTTTTTTCTGAGGATTCCTTTAGCTATTCAGGGTGTTTTGTTGGCCCATAGGAATTTTAGTATTCTTTGTTCTATTTCCATGAAGAATGTCATTGGGATTCTGATTGGGACTGCATTGAATCTGTAGATTGTTTTGGGTAGTATGGACATTTTAACTATGTTTATTCTTCTGATCCATGTGCATGGAATATCTTTCCATTTCTTTACGTCATCATTGATTTCTTTCCATAATGTCTTATAGTTTTATTGTATAGGTCTTTCATCTCCTTGGTCAAAATTATTCCTAGATATTGTATTCTTTATGTTGTTATTCTAAATGAGATTGTATTCTTGAGTTCTCTTTCTGTTAGTTCATTATTAGTGCATAGAAATGCAACTGATTTTTGTAAGTTGATTTTGGACCCTGCAACTTTACTGTAGTTGTTGATTAATTCTAATACTTTTCCAATGGATTCTTTAGGGTTTTCTATAATAAGATCATGTCGTCTGCAAACAGTGAGAGTTTCACTTCATTTCTTATTTGGATTCCTTTTTTTTTGCTTAACTGCTGTGGCCAAAACCTTCCTTACAATGTTGAATAAGAGCAGTGAGTGTGGGCATCCGTGTCATATTCCTGTTCTCAGTGGGATGGTTTTCAGTTTCTGCCCATTGAGTACAATGTTAGCTGGGAGTTTGTCATGTATGGCCTCTATTATGTTGAGGTAGTTTCCTTCTATCCCCATTTTGTTAAGAGTTTGTTTGTTTTTTTTTTTAAATCACGAATGGCTGTTGGATCTTGTCAAATGCTTTCTCTGTGTCTTTTGAGGTGATCATATGTTTTTTTATTCCTAATTTTCTTAATGTGCGTATCACTTTGATTGATTTGTGGATGTTGAACCATCCATGTGTCCACGGTATAAATCTCACTTGATCATGGTGTATGATCTTTTTAATGTATTGCTGTATTCAGGTTGACAATATTTTGTTGAGGATTTTTGCATCTATGTATATCAGTGATATTGACCTGTAGTTTTCTTTTTTTGTGTTATCTTTATCGGGCTTTGGTATTGGGGTGATTTTGGCCCAGTAGAATTTTTTAGGATGTGTTCTGTCTTCCCTAATTTTTTGGAATAGTTTGAGGCAGGATAGTTCTTAAATCTTCTGTGAACATTTGGTAGAATTTTGCAGGGAAGCCATCTAATCCTGGACTTTTGTTTTGAGGGATGTTTTTAATTACTCTTTCAGTCTCTTTGCTTGTGAGTGTTCTATTCAGATTATCCATTTCTTCTTGAGTCAGCTTTAAGAGGTTGTAAGAGTCTAAACACTTTTCCATTTCTTCTAGATTGTGCAATTTGTTGGTATATAGCTTTTCATAGTATTCTCTGATAATCATTTGTATTTCTGTGGTATCCATTTTAATTTCTCCTCTTTCACTTCTAATTTTATTTATCTGAGCTTTCTCTCTTATTTTTCTTTGTAAATCTGGCTAGGTATTTGTCAATTTTGTTTATCTTGTCAAAGAACCAGCTCTTTTCTTCGTTGATTTTTTCTACTGTTTTTTGATTCAAGTGCGTTTATTTATCCTCTGAATTTTATTTTTTCCCTCCTTCTGCTGACTTTAGGCTTTGTTTGTCCTTATTTTTACAATTCAGTTAGGTGTAGTGTGAGATTCCTTATTTTGTATTTTTCTTGTTTGGTAAAGTAAGCCTGTATTGTGGTGAATTTCCCTCTTAGTACTGTTTTTCTGCATCCCATATAAGTTGATATAGTATGTTTTCATTCTCATTTGTCTCCAGATTTTTTTTATTTCTCGTTTGATTTATTCAATAATCGGTTGGTTGTTCAGTAACATGTTGTTTACTCTCTACATCTTTGTCCCTTTCTCAGCTTTTTTCTTGTAGTTGATTTCTAGTTTCATAGCATTGTGATCAGAAAAGATCCTTGTTATTATCTCAATCTTCTTAAATTTATTGAGACTTGCATTATTTGCCAAAATATGGTCTCTTTTTTATCCCTCAAGAAAATGAGGAATAAATTTCTGATTGTTTCCTCTTTAAAGTTTCAAACTCTTTTGTGAAGTAGCTCCTGTACTCATTGCATTGTTTACCTGCATGCTCTTTTAACTCACTGAGTTTTTTAATCATAGCTATTTTGAATTCTTCGTGACTTAGGTTATAGACTTCTGGATTGATTTCAGGGTACTTGCCATTTTCTTTCTGGTCTGGAGATTTAGTATATTTTTTCATATTGCCAGATGACATGGATTTGTACTTTCTCATTGTGGTAGTACTTGATTGCCACTTCCACCTTGTGCCACTGGGTGGGGGTAAAGAGCTGCTTACTCTGAGCCTGCTGGGATCTGCAGGGACAGCTCCAAAGTGCTGGGCTGTGGCTCTGGGGGCTGGGAGGGGCACTTTCTTCTCTTGAATGATCTCAGGGGCTTCTTGCTCTTCCCTTGTTATTTACTTTCCTAGTGTGTTGGTTTGATGGACACCCCCCATGCTAACTAGTCCCTTCTGTGAGGGTCTTTCCCCTGGGCTGTGAGGGACCTCAGAGGTCTATGGAGTTCCCACGGGGGTCTCCTCCTCCCTCCCCACCTCTGCTTTCCTCCTGAAGGCTGAATGCACTCCCTGGGCTGCTTGCCTTCAGTGAGGAAGAGAAGCATCCTCTTACCTCATATTCCACTTCCTTGGGAGGGAGCTCTAGCACCTCCACCTTCTGACATATGGTTGCAGGGGTCTCTTTGACATGTTTTGTGTTGTGTGGATGTCCACTGTTGGCATAAGAATGTCCTTCTTGTATCTTTGAGGGGAGAGTTTACAGGAGATTTCACTCCACCATGATGCTGACATCACCTCACTCCTTTTCATTTTTTTACTGAAAAAAAGTGAGTTGTCCCTTTGCTGTTCTTCACTTGCAAATCCTTGCTATAAAGAAAAATCAAAATGAAGGTTCTTCTGTATGCTTCATACTAATAAATCACCCTTTATACATATTTCCAACTCATTTTCAGGTCTGTGTTAATCCTTATGTTTTCTTCTGGTGTTTTGTGAATAGACCTTTTTCTAAAAGTTGCATCACCTTTGTCCATCATCTGGAACACATTCTTCTTTACATTTGATTAAAGATTATCTGTATCTTCCATAAGCATGTTTAAACATGTATATCTTTACATAAGATAAAATTATAACTTTAGATAACGCTTTCTCTCAACGTTTTAAAAGACTGTCTGTTATATTCTTTTATTTCCAAGCCTTTGGCAATTTAGTCATTAATTGGTGGCGCATGTCAATGTCATTAAATTATTAATACTTTATATTTATATGAATTTAATTTTATATTTTAAACCTATTTTGTTTCCTAGATTTGTTTTGAAAGCACTAAACTTAACTTCATTGCATTTTCACTGTCACTCTTCCTTCCTTAAGCTCCTAGGTTCTTTTAAAACTGTTATTTCTATATTTGCACCCATACATATGCAGGCAATTTTAATTCAAATGCATGAATAGAATCCTCTTTGCATGATAAGCCCTCTTTCTATTTTAGGACATTCTTCTTTTTTCCAGCCTGACTCCCCCATTTCCTTCTTACTCAATACTATTTTATATATGCCCTTCTAATCAACCAGTATAATGCTGATTCATTATTTCAATGGTTCCATATTATTTCATGGTGTGGCTGTGCCATTTTTCACCTTTGATGATCTTTCATATTCTATGTTGAAATTATTAATATAACAATGCAATAAAAATGATTTGAGATAGTTAAGTGAAAACTGTGGTTTTCACGAACCAGGGACAATTTCCCCCCTAGAGAACACTGAGCACTGTCCAGAGACATTTCAGGCAACGACATTTTGAGAGGGGTGTGTGGAGGCCATTTATCCTTTAAACATCCTGCAATCCACTTGACAGAACACACCACAGAGAATGATCTTCCCAAGAATGCTAATCATGCTGAGATTGAGAAATTCTAAGTTAGAGAATATCTACATTTTTAATATTTACAGCTGAGCTCTAAAATATTGCTTACTTCTCACATCCACTCCAAAATATAGATAGAAATTACTGAGTTTATAGATAAAGAGCCAAAGTCCTAAAAGTTTCATTTCCTCTCACGGGATAAATATTCAAGAGGCATGTGCAAACATGTGTGCAGGAGCTGAAGTACTGAGCACAACATTTGACAACCTAAGGTCAGACCTGAGTTGTTTAGGAGGGTTCTTGGTGAAGAATGCCTCAAATTGCCCATTTATGACTCTAATACTTGATTACTGTATTGATACTCAGAGTGGTCTGCAGACAAGTACCTGAAAAATCAACATCAACTAGAAACTACCAAAGTGTGTAGTGCCCAATGTTTATATCAAAGGAACTAAATTCTCTCTCATTTGGAGAATAGCTATTTTCTGGAGCTATCAGGGGCTGCGTCTCCACTACAAGTCAATAAATGTTTTCGTGTGTGTGTGTGTGTATGTGTGTTAGCTGAGGAAGATTCACCCTGAGCTAACAACTGTGCCAATCTACCTCTATTTTGCATGTGGGTCACTGCCACAGCATGGCTGCTGAAAAATGATGTAGGCCCACGCTTTGGAACTGAGCCCACGCTGCTGAGGTGGAGCATGCTGAACTTAAGGAATAGGCCATGGGGCCAGCCCACGGAAGTCAATATCTTGAAGATTCAAGGGATCTAATCCAGATGGCTTTCTCAATCTTCAACTTTGGAAAAAATTTCAATCAGTGGTAAGACAAAGTGATGGGAGATTAGACCCTGGAACCCAGCAGAGTTCATGAGAAAGGACTAATAAAAATTGGATTCACTTGGTTCTAGCCAGCTCTATTGGGAACAAAGAAGCTCCATGGAAAATTTCCTTTCTGTTTAGACTAGTGTCCCACAGGGAAATCATGTGACTAGAAGTTGGAGTAACAAGAGGGAAATGTGCCTAATGAGCAGATAGAGGGAGCTGTAAATATCTCCTCTGCTGCAGTCCCTCAGGATGTGCAAACTTGGACTGGACAGGTCCTGCTTGTTGCTTTTGGAGTCCTAAGTTTGGCTAGAATGCTAACACTAGCCACCTTCCTGCTGCCTTGTGTGGGGATGGAGATACAATCTCCATCAGTAACCATCCAGGAGAAATTCAGACTCCACAGAGACCTTCCCGTCAGAATATCCATCCATGTGAGTCTGAGAGCCCAGTAGGTACTGCAGGAAGGGGTCACAGAGAATCAAAGCCAAGCACATCTACTTGAAGTCATCTGACAGCCACCAACCTCATCCAGAGCCTAGAGATCTCTGTTGTTCTTTCCTTGTCTGATTAATTAAGGAATCTATTTGTGATGCCAAAAAAGAGAAGTGAACACTGAACTCAGTGACACATGGGTAAATGTTGACAATGAATGGAGTCAAGCCCAGTTGAGGAGAGAATGGAAGGCATAAAGCGCTTCCAGTAAAAGTAGAACATATTCAAGGAGTTTTGCAATTACAGGGAGTAGGAAAATAGTGTATTCTCATGAAAGGATGTCCAGTGAAGAGGAGGCACTTCTTTTTTATATTTAAGATGGGACATATTCAACTCTATTTCTGTATTGATGGAAAAGATCTTCAACAGTTGTTCATGTGACATATATTTCACAGTATCTTCCTTCATTCTGGACATTCATGTAAAAAAACTCATGTCAAAGGAAAAATGGGTGTTCTAAATAGCTTTACTTTGCAATTATTTCATTACTTGTGACTTGAATATATTTGTGGGTTAGTATATTTTCTCAATTGTAAATTTTCTGTACAAGTTCTTTACAATGTATAATGGGGTCAGAGGGTTTTTATTCCTGTTTTTGATTAGATTTTCCCAAACAATGAATTGAAGGTTTTTTCCCAGTAATTTTGCTGGTTGTCATTGAATTATTTTATGTATGTATAGATGTATATGTGGGGAACTGTGTTTATCAATAATGTGGTGTCAAATATATCACTCAGCCATATTCCTTTTCTCTATTGAATCTTTAGATTTTATATTATTTTACTAAAAGAATTTAGCTGTCACTTTTATATTCTTACTTGTGAATCTTTGCTGTGAGCAAAAGTGAGAGTGAATGTTCTTCTGTATATTTGCTAAGTATACTTGCTATGAAATCACCCTTTACACATATTAACAACTAGTTTTCACATCTCTGTTATTCCAAATTGCTCCATTTGGCCCTTTCTGATTAGATCTATTTCTAAAAATTGTATTATGTTGGACCATCATCTGTAAGTCATTTTTCTTTACTTCTGAGTAAAGATCATCTTTACCTTCCATGAGTATATTTCAATCCATATATCTTGATATAAGAAGAAATTATAATTTAGATTCTGCTTCTTCCACATTTTTTAAAATCCTTCTATTATATCCTTCTATTTCTAAGTCTTTGATAATTTAATCTCGAAGTAGTGATCCACGTTGATATCACTAAATTTGTATCATTTTATATCTTTATGTAAGTTATAGATTGTCATTCAATTTTGTTTCATGCAATTGTTTTCAAGCTACTATACTTAATCTAATTTCATTCATCCTGACAATATTTATTCCATAAATTCTTAGCTTCTTTTAAAACATTTCTTCCTATGTTATGCACACATATATATTTACACACTTTATACAAAAGTATGAATATTATCATGTGCCCATCATAAATGCTCTTTATGTTTTAGTGCAGTCTTTCTTTGTATGTGTCTGCTCTTCCTCTTTATTCAATACCTCATAGACATCTCCAATTAACTAGTGCAATGCTGATTCATTATTTCAATATCTGCATATCTCATGGTGTGGCTGTAATAATCACTCTTTGAAAGCCTTACATATTCTTTCTGAATTCATTGCTATGATAACAATTATACAAAAATATTTTTAGATTGTTATGTACTATTTTGACCTTCCATCTGCCCATGACTGATGCAGAGTTGGAAAATATTAGAATTCTGCACTGTACATCTTGTTTTTAAGAAAACTCATGACATAAAGCTTGAATTAAATCAATATTTTATGAAATATTTGTCCTAAGTGAGTTCACTTTAGTTGAACTTCTTCATGTTTATTTATCCTCCAGTAGTAAGAACACTTTTAATTTAAAAAACCCTCTTGTTCTCCACCAGAGGCAATATCATTCCCCCAAATGATCTTGATCAATATCCAAAGAAACGTTTGGCTGTCACATGGGGAGTTGTCAGTAGAGGCCAGGGGTGCTCTAAACATCCTATAGTGCACAGGACAGACCCCACAAAAAAAGAGCTATCCAGCTCAGATTGTCAATAGAGTAGAGACTGAGAAAACTTGATCTAAAAAATATCTGTATTTTAATATTTTTGGTATCTTCAGGTTGTTTCTCCAATGTGTAACACATTTTTGCCAGCAAAATTAAACAACACTCTCTTGTTACCTGTTTAAAACTTCCAACCCCAATCAATGTGAGAGATCTTTAAGTTGTCTCACGGGCTGATGGATGGGAAAGAGATTTCTTGTTGTTTTCTAAAAGTATTACTCAATTTGAGCAAATATCCATATACTTGACCCCTATGTTCATTATTACATGCCTATTATTGTTTTCACATCCAGAAATTATATGTCTATTATTCAACAGTTAGCAGGATTTCAAGTGATTTTTGCAGATTGTTTATTGATGTTTTGTTGTATATATTGTGCAAAAAGTTTTAAATTTTATATAGTTAAATATAACTGTCTTTTACTTCTGATTTTCTTGCCTTACTTACAATGGTTTTGCTCACTTGTAGCTTTTTTATGTAGCTTTTTTGCACTTTAAATGTACTGTGTCCCTTTACATTGATATCTTTAATCCTGAATTTTTTAAGATGTTTGAGATAGGGAACCATTTAGTTTTCTTCCAGATGGACAGCCATTTATACCAAAGATGACTGGAACGATCATCTTGTACCACCTTAACTGAAATACACTTTGTCATATATTAAATGCCCATATGTACTGAGATCTAATTCCTGATTTATTCAATAAATTATAACACAGTATCTGCACGTGGCAGAAAGCTCTAGGTACATTTTGTGTTACATTTTATTCTGTCAAGATCTTTGCTAAATTAATTATTGATTCATGTTAATATTGTTCAATTACTGTTGTTTTACAACATACTTCAGTTAGTGTTCAATGCTCCATTCAATTTTGAATAATACACTTGCATGAAATCACTCTATTTTACTGGTTTTATCTCTGCTAATCATTTTATTTCATAAATCCTCATCTTAAGTTTATTTCTATGTAAGTTTACATATATTCACATATCACTTGAAAAGCTACAGTGAACAATGAATCTGAAGGTCCTGCTCCTTTGGTACTGACATTATAATTATGAAGTGACAGTACAATGACAAATATGTGGGTGATGTAATATCTTCAGGCATAAATCTTATGAAGATTGTTATTTGGAGTCAGAGGATACATTGCCATGGAATGAGCAAAATTTTATAGAGTATGGTACGAAGGGGCCTTAGCATGTTATTCAAAGGCCAGAATCAGGACTGGAGAGTGCCCATTGTATTTGTGAAAATGGAGATGAAAACTCAAAGCCCAGGAAAAACAAATAAAAGATATCACATTAGAAGAGTGAAAGGGATTTTGCTCATCCCATATAAGATCCTAGAAAATCTAATTGGTCAAATAAATGTGGAATAGGCACAGAAAAAACAACTCTTCTACTGCTTCATATATAATAAGCTCAGCCTTTGATATTCTTTGAATATTTTCTTTGGTGAAGTGTTGGTTTATTTCCTTAGTACATTTTTCTCTTGGAGTGTTTAGTCTGTAAGGTGGTTGACATCATAAAGATATCACTACTTTTGTCTTCTGGCCAAATTTATTTTTGCTCCCTTATTTTTATTTATTTATTTTTTTGTTAAGCATCAAGGAGATATAACAAGAGTTGGAATGTCATTAGAACCAAGGATGATTTTTCTTCTTTATGGTCTCTCAGAGACCACCTGAACTGTTTGGTCTTTTCTCCATGCATGTCCATTTCATTTCTCTCTCATTCTCTCTTGTCTCTCTCTCTCTTTTAGTTTACTGAAAAAAATGCTTAAGTTTCTTTAAATACAGGGTAGAAATTGAGTTTACTAATCTGGATTGTCAATTTTATTTGTCCACAGGAAGCGACTAACTGGAATTTCAGGTACCAATTCTACATTCTTTAGGGGAGTGATAATTGATCTGGCCAGTTTGATTTATACATACTCTTCAATTAATCATTAGGGCTCAAGGCATGGTAAGAACACAGCCCGACAAGCAAAGGTCTGGTGTTTGTGTGTATGTGTGTTTGTGCCTTGTAGAGTGAGATCCATCCTCAAAGCAGGAATACATAGTCCCATATATTCCATGGTGACTCTTACAATAGAGAGGCCATAACTCAAACAATAGAGGGTATTAAGGGGGAATGTATTTCAATTTACAAGGTGCCTTTGCCACCATATTTATAAAGTACAAAAGTATATAGTATGGACAGTGATTCCTTTGTCTTGAACTTTAACCAGCAGCGAGATTAACTGTTTCCTTGAAATCGTCTTATACCATCTGTGATTACTCTATTTCATGCTTATTTCCTTTATCACAGTTGCTTCCTTTTTTGAACTTGAATTGCTGAAAGTGATATAATCCCCAGGGCCTTTTCAGTGCCCATTTCCTCTGCCAGCCACATATTTCCAAGTATGCTTGTGGCTCCCGCCCTCTCTTCCTTGAGGTCTTGATTGAAGGGTCAACTTTTGTACTGGTCTTGCCTAAACATCAAGAAAAAATAAAACTCCTATCCACTCTCTTCTTTAAACCTCCTTTATAATGCTTGTGATCATCTGACATACTACATAATATTTTTATTTGTTCATATTCTTTCACCATCATTGGATTGCAGTGGCTTTTGATATTCAGTACACTATCTTCATTGCCTACACAGGGCTTGAAACATGGACAACCCTCAATACATACCCCATAAATGCATGAAAGATAGTCTCAATAAAACAGTAGAATGATTCACATCTTGGGGAAAATACTAAGAATGGGACATAAATACCTATTCAGAGATGAAACACAGAATCTCTTAAAGGGGACAGATTCATACACAAAATACCAAAATTAATTTATTGACTGAAAAATTTTTAAAATGTAGCATTCCAACTATGAGAGTAACACCATTTGTGTGAAAATTAGTGATGCCTTTTCCCTCTTTTCTGGCAGTCAATCCAACCACATGGAGAGAGGCAATGATGCATGGATTTCAGGATTTCTTTTTCTGGGAATTTCAGAGGAACCACAACTGCAGTCCCTCATATTTGGGCTTTTCCTTTCCATGTATCTGATCACTGTGTTTGGAAACCTGCTCATCATCTTGGCCAACAGTTCAGACTCCCCTATTCACACATCCATGTACTTCTTTTTCTCTAACCTGTCCCTTGTAGGCATCTGTTTCACCTCCACCACCACCCGAAAGATGCTACTGAATATACAGAATCAAAACAATGTTATGTCCTGTGAAGGCTACATCAGCCAGATGTATTTTTACATGCACAATATGGTGTTGGATTAATTTTTCTCAGCATAATGGCCTATAACCACTTTGCAGCCATCTAAAAGCCCCTGGACTACAGGGTCATCATGAAACCTTGGCTCTGAGGCTGCTGTTTCTGGGGTCTTGGATCATTAGTGTCCTGTATTCCTTGTTACAAAGTTTAATGTGTTGTGGCTGTCATTCTGTGCACAGGAAGAAATCTCCCACTTTTTCTGTGAAACCAGTCAGTTATTCCAGCTTGCCTGTTCTGATGACCTCATCTATGACACATTCGTATATTTTGCATCAGTGCTGCTGGGTGGTGGTTCCCTTACTGGTTTCACTTACTCTTACTCTAAAATAATTTCCTCCATATGTGGAATCTCATCAGTTCAGGGGAAGCATAAAGCATTCTCCTCTGTGCATCTCACACTCTATTGTCTCCTCACTTTATTGTACAGGCCCAGGAGTTTACCTTAGCTTTGCTGCTATGCACAGCTCACACTCAGGTGCAAGCACCTTGGCAATGTACGCCATGGTCATACCAGTGCTGAACCCCTCCCCTTCCTCTACAGTCTAAGAAATACAGACATTAAGGGGGCTCTGAAAAGTTTTCTGTGATAGGAGGTATACAAGAAACAATTTTCTTCGAGCTGAGGAAGAGCCCATAATTGGAGAGCTCAAAGCCTTGGAGCCAGTAATTGCTATTCTTTTCTTAGATTGTGGTTGTAAAACATGTTCCTTTTTTACTTCCTGTGATTTCCATATGTATGAATTCAACTTCTTTATACAATATAGGTGACCACTTTATTAGGCTTTCTTCTCTGTCTGTTGTATAGACAATTTTCCATTTTTCCTTTTACCCACTTTCACAAAATTTTTCCCAAACTTGATGAGTAATATTTGGAAATTGCCATTTATTTCATGGAAAACCTGGGTGTGATAAGAATAATTTCTTCTCAAACGGCAAATATCATTTTAAGTAATTTGTTCTTGTTTTATGGGTAGAATAGTCCTGAGTTGTATTACTCATGTAGAAACATCTACACTTTGCTCTTATGCTCATTTATATAATTTCATTCCAGGGGAAAATCTGAAACCACAGTTTTTGCTTTTGTGTCCCTCGTTCTTTCTATATCAATACCTTACCTATTATTCCTGCTAATGAAGAGTTTATTATGACTCTGCTTAAGTCTCAGCCTCTTTATAGTGAACTATAGGCTAGGGATGCCCGGGACACTCACGTAGGCTCATACTACCTGTTACTCCAATCAAAGCCAACACTGTGGCTGGACTGGATCTTGTCCTTCTTAATGTAATTTCAACAACCATCAGGAAACTTTGGAAAAATAATGTTTATTACTCACAAATCCTGGGCAGTACACAGTACACTCGAGGGCCACACAGAGAGGTTTTGAGGAGGGAAAGAGAGAAAGCATGGACTGAGGACTCTGCCTTTAATGGGATCCAAGGTCAGGATGGCTATGGTTTCTCAGATGCAGTCTTTATTCGTGAACTTAAAACATCAGAGTGAGAACGATGGAGGGGAAGGGGAAAAAGCATGATCAGTCATGTGGTAAATTATCTAGGTAACCAAGGGCTTTCTAAAGGGGGAAATTTGTGGGTCGAGGTGACATGGCTGCTTATATCATAACTCTGTCATAAAGCTGGCAAAATGTTTATTTGATATAGATGTCTTTAAAATGAATGCTTCAGAAATCAAAAGCTCATATCATGCACATTTAGTAAAATAAAAATCTTAATGTCAGACACACCACAAGCATGCTACTATGTATCATATATATCCGGTTTCCTAGTTTTATTGTCTTATTCAGCTCAGTTTCCAGAATACCTACCATAGTCACTGGAAAATGATAATTATCAAATATATGTACCACAGTGGAGTTTACATGTAAAGGCAAGGTTTTTAAATAAATATGTTAAACCAGTATGGACTCACAGTAAGAGGTGACTAAATATGAGGTAGAAAAACTGCTAATCACTCATTTTAATACTATACAAAATGTTTCCTTTTTTTTAAAAGATATTTTATTTTTCCTTTTTCTCCCCAAAGCCCTCCAGTACACAGTTGTATATTCTTCATTGTGGGTCCTTCTAGCTGCAGCATGTGGGACGCTGCCTCAGCGTGGCTTGATGAGCAGTGCCATGATCGCGCCCAGGATTCGAACCAATGAAACAATGGGCCTCCTGCAGTGGAGCGCATGAACTTAACCACTGGGCCACAGGGCCAGCCTCCCAAAATATTTCCTTTTTAATGCACAGCATAAAAAAGTCTTGAAGTGTGGAAGATTGGCATCCACATATGAGGGGGGTTATACACTGGGTGAATAATTTCTTGTTGTATTTCATCTTTTTAATGGATTATTTTTCTGCTTCTTCTTGAAAATTTTAGTGCTGCCTACAAATATGACTCCCTCTATTGCTCTAAAGAACTCCTCTTTTCTAAATTTTATGATAACCATTAAATGGATAGTGAATATTAAGCTCTTCCATTCTGTATTTCTTTCATGTTCAGAAATCTCTTCTTTGTGATCAAAGTATGACAAAAAACATTTGAATTCCTGCCCTGAGATGCAGTTCAGTGTCACTAGTTTCTGTGCACAAATATCCATGTCCTTCCAACCTCTCCCAGTTCCCTGGAACAGAAACTCGGTATAATCAGTTGTTGACACACTTATCTGAAATAGACTTGAGTAAGAAAATTATCATAAATGCTGTCTTCAATTATAAGAATTTATGCCAAAATTTGAAAGAAGCAGATTATTGTAACTGCCTTCAGTGTTGTTTGGTTTTATTATTATATCAATTAACCATTGCTGAATAAGAATCATAAATCAAATGGTTTATTATGTTTTATTGTCAAACGGGTTTATATAATGGAGAGCTGCCCTGATCTCTGCTTGGACACGCATGACACTGCAGTCAGCTGTGAGTCTCTATGTTGTGTTTCTAAGGGTCATCTAAGATGTTGAGTGAGGTTGTAATGAACCCCTATCTTCAAACAAATAATGGCAGTTTACTCTATATATGTAGGTATAGCTTTTAGTTTAGAAAATTGAGTTTATCAAATGTGAATGGGCTTAACTTAATCCCACTATTTTTTAGTCCTATATGGCACCTTTGCTTTCTACCCCATTAGAAGACATATCTCCAACTCCTGATAAAATGTTTCTCAGCTCCCTATGGTCTAGATCCTACCTTGAGACATGGATCATGACACATTTTTCTTTTGTATAATTTATTGGAGTATAGTGACATACAACAAACTGCACTTTTTTTATTGAGGCAATATTGGTTTACAACGTTATACATTTCAGGTGCACATCATTATATTTCGATTTCTGTGTAGGTTGCATCATGTTCACCACCCAAAGACTAATTACCATCCATCACTATCCACTGATATCCTATTATCCCTTTATCCCTCTACCCTCCCCACTTCTGCTCTGGTAACCACCAATCTATTGTCTGTGTCAATGTGTTTGCTTCTTGTAACTTTATTTTATCCTCCACTAATGAGTAAAATCATACAGTATTTGAATTTCTCCATCTGACATATTTTGCTTAGCATAATGTCCTCAATGTCCATCCATGTTGTCATAGATGGTAAGATTTCATCATCGTATGGGTGAGTAGTTTTCAATTATGTGTATTACCATATCTTCTTTATATATGCATTCGTTGTTGGTTACTTAGGTTGTTTTCAAGTCTTGACTATTGTGAATAATGCTTCAATGAACATATATCAAATATCTTTTTGACTTAATGTTTTGTGTTCTTGGATAAATACCCAGAAATAGAATAGCTGGATCCTATGGTAGTAAGACTCAATATTTTAGGAATCTCCATATTGTTTTCCATAGTAGCTGCAACAGTTTACATGCCATCAGCAGTGTATGAGTGTTCCCTTTTCTCCACATCCTCTCCAATACATTATTTCTTCTCTTGCTAATTACAGCAATTCTGATGGACATGAGGTTGTATCTCATTGTAGGTTTGATTTGCATTTCCCTAATAATTAATGATATTGAACATCTTTTCGTTTGCCTGTTGGCCATCTGTATATCTTCTTTGGAAAGATGTCTGTTCAGATACTTTGTACATTTTTTAATTGGGTTATCTTTTTATTGTTGTTGAGTCATATGAGTTATTTACATATGTTATATATCAACCCCTTATCAGATATATGGTTTGAAAATATATTCTCCCAATTGGTAAGTTGTCATTTTGTTTTGTTGATTGTTTTTCTGCCTTGCAGAAGATTTTTAGTTTGCTATAGGCCTGTTTTTTTATTTTTCTTTTGTTTCCCTTGCCTGAGTAGACACGAGATTCAAAAAGATACTACTAAGACCAATTTCAAAGACCATAGTGCCTGTATTTCTTCTAGATGTTTTATGGTTTCAGGTCTCACATTCAAATCTGTAATCCATTTTGAGTTAATTTTTGTGTATGATGTAAGATAGTGGTCTACTTTCATTATTTTGCCTGTGTCTGCCCAGTTTCCCAATTCCATTTATTGAAGAGACTTTCCTTTCTCCATCCTTTGTTTGTGGACCCTTTGTCAAAAATTAGCTGTCCATAGATGTGTGGGTTTATTTCATTTCTGTGGGCCCTCAATTTTGTTTCAGCCATTTGTGTGTCTGTTTTTGTGCAAGTACCATGCTGTTTTGATTACTATAGTTTTGTAGTATATTTTGAAGTCAGAGAGTGTGATACCTCCAACTTTGTTATTTTTCCTCAGGATTGCTTTGGCTATCTGGGTTCTTTTGTTGTTCCCTATAAATTTTAGGTGTCTTTGTTTTATTTCTTCAAAAAATATCATTGGGACTTTGGTAAGGATTGCACTGAATCTGTAGATTGCTTTATGAGGCATGAAAATTCAACTAAAGTAATTCTTCCAACCCATGAGCACAAAATATCTTTCCATTTTCTTGTGTCTTCTTTGATTTCTTTCAACCATGTTTTATAGTTTTCAATGTAAAGGTATTTCTCCTGTTTAGTTAAATTTATCTCTAGCTATTTTATTCATTTTGTTGCAATTGTAAATGGAATTATATTCTTTATTTCTCTTTCCGATATTTCATTTCTAGTGTATAGAAATTCAGTGCACCTTTGTATGTTGATTTTGTACCCTACAACGCTACTGTATTTATTTATTATTTCTACTAATTTTTTGGTGGACTCTTTAGGGTTTTCTATATTTATAATTGTCATCCACAAATAGTGAAAATTTCACTACTTTTCCAATTGGATCTCTTTTATTTCTTCCTTCATTGCTCTGGCTAAGTGGCAGAAGTGGGCATCCCTGTCTTGTTCCTATTCTTAGAAGGATAGCTTTCAGTTTTTCACCATTGAGTATGATGTTAACTGTGAGTTTGTCATATATGGCCTTTATTAAGTTGATTTAGTTTCTGTCTATACTCATTTTATTCAGTGTTTATCATGAATGGATGTTGTATCTTGTCTAATGCTGTCTCGACATCTAATTAAATGTTTGTGATGTTTATTCTTCATTTTGATAATGTAGTGCATCACATTGATAGATTTGTGATATCAAACCATAGTTTCATACTTGGAATAAGTCCCACTTCGAGATGCTGTATGGTCTCTTTATAGCACTGTTGTATTTATTTGCTACTATTTTGTTGTAGATTTTTGAATCTATGTTCATCAGTAATATTGGCCTGTCATTTTCTTTTTTGTGTTGTCCTTATCTGGCTTTGATCACAGAGTAACTTTGGCCTTCTAGAATGAGTTAGGAAACTTCTGTCCTCTTCAGTTGTTTGGAAGAGTTTGAGGAGGAAAGGTGTTAAGTCTTTGTTGAATTTTTGGTAGAATTCACTGGGGAACCCGTGTGGTCTTGGACTTTAGTTTATTTGGAGCTTTTTTATTACTTTTTTGATCTCTTTATTAGTTATGAATTTGTTAAGATTCTGTATTTCTTATTGATTCAGTTGTGGAAGGTTGTGTGATTCCAAGAATTTATCCATTTCTTCTAGCTTATCCAATTTGTTGACATATCGCTTTTCATATTATGCTCTTATGATCCTTTGTATTTCTGTGGGTTCTAATTTCTCCCTTTCCATTTCTGATTCTATTTATTTTGGCCTTCTCCTTTTTTTTCTTGATGAGTCTATCTACAGGTTTGTCTATTTTGTTAGTCATTTCAAAGAATCAGCTCATAGTTTCATTAATTTTTTCTATTACCTTTTAAATCTCTATTTCATTTATTTCTGTTCCTATTTCTATTAATTCCTTCTATTGATTTTGGAATGTATTTGTTTTTTTTCTTGTTCATTCAGGTGTATTTTAGATTGTTGATTAGAGTTTTTTCTTGATTTTTGAGGTTGGCTTTCACTACCATAAACTTCCCTGTTAGTATTAATTTTCTTGTACCCCATAAATTTTGGCATATCATATTTTCATTTTAATTTGTCTTCAGGTATTTTTTTTAATTGCTTTGATTTCATCATTGACTCAATAGGTGTTCCATAGCATTTTGTTTAATCTCCACATACTTGTGTGGCTTTTCCTGTTTTCTTCTTGTGGTTGATTTCTAGTTACATATTGTGGTCAGAAAATGTACTTGTATTTATATAAACTTTTTAAGTTTTTTGAGACATGTTTTGGGGTCTAATATGTGATTGATCCAGGAGAATGTCACAAGTGATTTGAAAACAATGTGCATTCTCTAATTTTTGGATGGAATGTTCTGTATACATCTACTAAGTACATCTGATCTAATGCGTCATTTAAGGCCAATGTTTCCTTATTGATCTTCTTTTAGGATGATTTATCCATTGATGTAAGTGGAGATTTAAATTCTCCTATTGTTATTGTGTTACAATTTCGCATTTTATGTCTGTTAATAATTGTTTTATATATTTAGGTTCTCCTATGTTGGGTAAATAGATATTTACAAGTGTTATGTTGTCTTGTTGGATTCTTCCTTTTGTTATTATGTAGTGTCCTTCTTTGTCTCTTGTTATAATTTTTGTTTTAAAGCCTATATTTTATGAAAGAAATATTGCTACCTCACTTTTTTTTATTCAATTTGCACCGAGTATCTTTTTCCAACCCCTCACTTTCAGTTTGTGAGGGTCTTTAGGTCTAAAGGATGTTTCTTGTATGCAGTATGAATATATATATATATATATATATATATATATATATATATATATATTTCTTATGTGTTTTTATCCATTCACCTATGCTATGTCTTTTGATTGCAGCATTTAGTCTATTGCCGTTTAAAGTAGTTATTTGTAACTATGTACTTATTATCATTTTGTTCCTTTTTCATTGGTGTTGTAGTAGTTCTTCACTTTTCCTTTTTTCTTCTCTTGCTCACTTCCCTTGTGATTTGATGGCTTTCTTTAGAAATATCTTTGGGTTCTTTTCTCTTTATTTTTTGTGTATTTATTACAGGTTTCTGGCTTCTTATTGCTGTGAGGTTCATATATAATAACCCATGTAAGTAACAATCTATATTAAGTTGGTGATCTCTTAAGTTTGACCTCTTACTGAAAGCCCTACACTGTTACTCTTCTTCCCCAACGTGTTGTGTTTTTGATATCATATTTAACCTCATTTTTGTATATATGTATCCCTTAACCTCTTTTCATGGAGATAGATATTTTTAATACTTTTTAAATTTGACATTCATACTAGCTTTATAGTTGGTTGGACCACTACATTTACTGTATATTTGCCTTAACTAGTGATTTTTTATTTGATATTTTTCTTATCCCTGTATATCGTTTTTTCTTTCCACTTAAATAAGAGCCTTTAAAATAAGCCTATTTTAGTGGTGATAAATTCCTGTAGCTTTTGCTTTCCTGGAAAACTCTTTATCTCTCCTTGCATTCTGAATGATATCTTTACTGGGCAGAAATTTCTTGGTGATAGTTTTTTTCCTTGTGTCAGTTTGAATATATCATGCCACTCCCTTCTAGCCTGTAAGGTTTCTGCAGAGATGTCAATTGATAGCCTTATGGAGTTTCCTTTGTATGAACCTGTTGCCTTTCTCCTGTAGCTTTTAGGATTCTCTCTTTATTTTTAATTCTTGATATTTTAATTATACTGTATCTGGGTGTGGGCTTCTTTGGGTTCATTTTGTTTGGTGTTCTCTGTGCTTCCTGTATCTGGATGTGTGTTTCTGTCCTCCAGCTAGGGAAGTTTTCATCTATCATTTCTTCAAATAGGGTCTCTGCCCCTTTGTTTCTCTCTTCTCCTTCTGGGTCACCTATAATAAGGATTTTATTGTACTTGATGTTGTCCAAAATGTTCCTTGGACTGTCCTCATTCTTTGCAATTCTTTTTTTGTGTTCATCTTGAGTGATTCCCTCTACTCTTTCATCCAGATCACTCATCCATTCTTCTGTGGCATCTACTCCGCTGTTGCATCCCTCCAGTGAATTTTTCATTTCTATTATTGTTCTCTTCAGTTGTGATTCGTTCTTTTTTATATTTTCCATTTCTTTTTTGAAGTTGTCACTCTCTTCCTCTATTTTTCTCCCAAGATCAGTGAGCACCCTTATGACTGTTATTCTGTACTCTTTCTCAGGTAGATTGCTTTCTCTGTTTGTTTACTTCTTTTTCTGAGGATATGTTTTGTTCCCTTATTTGAAATATATTCCTTTGTCTCCTCTTTTTGCCAACTTCTTTCTGCTTATATCTATGTATTAGGTAGGCCAGCTATTTCTCCTGATCTTGGAAATGTGGCTTTCTGTAACAGATGCCTTATGGGGTGTGGCAATATTATTCCCTCTCTTCACCTTTGTCAAATATTCCAGGAGTCTTCCCTCTGTGAGATATTCATGCCCTTCTGTTGCCATGGGGTTGCTCTTGCTGTGGGCACAAGGGTAGGCTAGGTGCGCTTGCCCCCATGCCAGCTTGTTATAAAGCTCAGCCATATGCAGCTGCTATGCTCATTTTATTAAGTGGTGCAAGACCCAGCATGGCTGACTGCAAGTTCTAATAGCACGCAACTACTGCTGTTTTGCTGTTAATTGAGTCAGGCGCCTAGTGTGACTGGCTGCTAGGCTTGAGGATTCATAATTACTGCAGGCCTCCATTGTGGCTCCCTACAGAGCACAGCTATTGTTAGTTCTCTCAGGGGAGCAGATGGATGGGGCCAACCCCAGGTGTGGCAGCATGCAATCTTTTCAGGCATTGAAAGGCAGGTCAGATTCCCTGTGTGGCTGTTTGACATGGCCAACAGCACAAGTCTTCTGTGGCCAAAATGCCCCACTGCCTATGAGCCTACACACCCTGCCAACACAGGCCACTCCATGTAAATACCCACCCACCTTGCTGCAGAGGCCCCCCACGCCCCACCTGTGTGGGCCCACAAGTTTGCTATGGCCTGCTGGTGGGCATGGCCAGACACTTGGGTGGGGTACCTGGCCTAGCTCTGCTGTCTTGAATCAGTGCTCTAATGGGTGAGGCAAACCCATGAACTCACCAGCTAGAGGAAGGAATTCAATGGCATCTGCCAGCATCTGTGTCAGTATAAGTGAACTAGGTCACAATAATGGCTGTCACCATTTTCTTGGTCCCTGGGGTGAATGGGGCCCACAGCCTCTCGTGTCTCTGATATAAACTCAGAACTTATAAAGTGAATCTCTTTCACCAAAAGACTATTCACTTTTCTTAAATTTTGTGTTGGTTCCAAAAGGGGGTGAATTTGTGCATGTGACCTTTAAGAGCAGGTTTTTCTTTCTGTGAAGTTTGATAGTTTTTCTGGGGGGTATTCCCCATTGGTTTTCAAAGCCAGTAAAGCCAGCTATTATAGAATCTTGTCATGGTTGTGCTGAATCTTAACACTGCAATTCCTATTGTGGCATAGATCCCCAGCTCAGATATCCCACTCCTCTGGGAAAAGATGTGTAACTTTGAGATTGCTCCTAACCATGAAGTGCTACAGGTAGGATGTACTTTTTTTCCTCAGTAAGGGATATGTCTGCATCTTCCACCATGTCAGTGTTGTCCCTTGTTGTGAGGGTTCTTTTTATCCAGTTTCAGGATCTCTCTCAGAGGAAATTTTTCTATAGTAGTTATAGATTTGTTGTGTCCATGGGACAAGGTGAGTTCAGAGTCCTCCTATGCCACCATCTTCCCAGAATCTATGCTAATGTTGATCTTGATATAAGACGATTAGCCTGGATCATCTGGGTTTGACTAATGTAATCACAGGGTCCTCTAAATGTGGAAAGAGAGAAAGAAACATTGGAGTCTGGTAGACATTTGAAAATGTTATGTAGCTGGATTTGAAGATCGAGGAAGTGCCACGAGCCAAGGAATGCAGGTGGCTACTGGTGAAAGAGGAAGTGAAATAGGAAAGGGAATGCATTCTGTCCTGTAGAATCCAGAAGGATCACAGTCATGCAGACATCTTGATTTTAGCACAAGGAGGCCCATTTTAGTCATCTGACCATCTAGAATTTTTAAATAGAAATTTGTTCGTTTGAAGCCACTAGAGTGGTAATTTGGTACTGCACAATAGGAATCTAATACAGACATTTTCCCATGAAATATTGTCTGTAGGAACTGATTTAAATTCATTCAGAGACCTTTCCTTGTGTAAAGGACGTTTGTGTTGAAAACCCACCTTATGTAAAAGAAGAAATTTAAAGTCAATTTAAGACATATTTGGCCCTATAATCTGGTAGAGTTTCCCATTGTAAAAATGTAAATGTGGTTCTGATATTGAGGCCTTTGAGAATTTAATATGGAAAAAGTAATTCCTTATTAAAGTTAAAGTCACCCATTCTACTTTAAATATTTGTGTCAAAATTTCTTCATTATTTCTGTTCTATGTTAATGCAAATGTTCATTCTTTTTATTTCTATCCCCTCCAACTTTCTCTAAGATTTTCTTTCAACATAATAGATGGGATTTAAGTGAGTTTAGGTGTGTGTACATATACAAGTGTGTATTTCTATGTAAATGTGTAAAAATATATTCATGCATATACATACACATTCTCCTAAGGCTGAACATTTTCCTTGCACTCAACAGAGTATTTCTACATCTTTTATTTATTCTTCATAACACTCATCTGAAGTTAGAGTAAATGATCTCACATTAATTTCAGAGATAAGGAAGTTGAGGCTCAGGTGAGTAAATTTTGTAATGATGACCTGACAAAACAGTTAAAACATATTATACACATTTTGGAGGCTGACCCCATGGCCCAGACCTTAAGTTTGTGTGCTCCACTTTGGTGGCCTGGAGTTTCCCCAGTTCAGATCCTGGGCACGGAAAATATTACCACCCCCTCAAGCCATGCTGAGGTGGTGTCCCACATACCACAACCCAGAGGCACGCAGAACTAGAATACACAGCTATGTACTGAGGGGCTTTAGGGAGAAGAAGAAGGAAAAAAAGAAGATTGGTAACAGATGTTAGGTCAGGGGTCAATCTTTAAAAAAAAACATGTTGTACTCCTTTTTGAATTATACATAAATGGAACCATGTAGTATATACTCTTAATTCTTATATGGTCCTTTGATTTTTTTAAAAATGTATGATTTGAATATGTGAAGTTTATTTTATGTAATTAAACTTCAGTGCATTAGTTAAGAATTAAAAATTTTTGGTGGTGCATGGCTCAAAGAAGGATTTAGAGCACATGTAGCTGAATCACACCTAAAGTGGTGGGAAATATGTCTTCTAACTTGGACGAAGTCAAAGTGTCATATATGAATATGGGAACAGTGGAATTAAAATAAGTAATTAACGTTTGATAAACCCATTTTTTCCATAAGCTAAAGACTGATCTTCACATATAAAAGGAGCAAACTTAACTAAAATTGTTCACGACAGACGAGCACTACAATTGCACACATTATGTATTCACCCAAGATACACAGTATAGAGACTGACAGCTGACAATATGCCCATTAGTGGGTGACCAGAACTCAGAACAACTCCCCTCAATATAACCCAACTTGATAATAAGTGCATTATATCAATCCTTTTGCTTTTAGAATGACTTGTTATGCAGCAACAGCTGATACAATAGCCAAAGTGAACAGAACCGAAGGAAATTATAATAATCTGTCACTTCTCATTCTAGGCATTTGTTCTGATATTTGAAGATATCATTCATGATTACTCTGTTATTCAAGATTACTTCATCTAACTCTATTAAAAATTGACTCCATTCAGGTTCCTAACAGGGAACCAAAGAATTTGAAATGATGTGCGTGTTTGTGCAAAACTTGTGTGACTCTGATTCATAGGACTGGACAAGAATTCAAGCTCTCTAGTGAGTCATCCTTTGAACATTTATATACAATATATAATAATTAGTATATATTATATTATACAGAGAACATATAATGGATGATATTGATATTGTCCATTCAGTACACTTTTAGTGATTTTGACAAAATTTAGAAAAGGGGGAGATATTCATTTAGAGCAACGGAAGTAATCATATCTGTAGGCAGTAATGGAGGTTCTCAAGCATAAGTAAGAAGGTAATTCAATAGAAAATATAATTACACCAAACAATCCTCCACTTCAATGATAAACTACTTTACACATGGACATCAATCTTAGCTACATTAATTAGCAAATGTAAGCCACAAAAAGTAGTTTGCATAGTCATACATTTATAACTTAAAATTTTGCCTTATCATAATTAACATCATCTCTGACTCTATCATCATATTAATTTAAATTATTTATTGAAATGTATGTTTCTGCAAAGACTACAATTGGAGACGTATTTAATTATCAGTTTTATGTGACTATGTTAGCCAATGTGGACACCAAGTTAAATAAGAGAACAGTACACTGTTGTTGGAATGACATCCAATGACCTATTATAACACACTACATATTAAAGTCTACATTTTCAAGAAGAACAGCTAAATAGAAGGAATAAATTCTCCTGTCACGATCTGATCAAAGAATCACAATATCTGGCTCTGATGTTTTAAGCCTTGCTATCACATGCATCTGTCCAAAGACAATAGGTTATTTTATAATTTCCTTCTCAAAGAATCTTTTCAGAGCCCTTTTTATGTTTTTATTCCTCAAAGTGTAGATGAAAGGGTTCAACAAGGGTGTGATCACAGTGCACATCACCGAAGCTATTGCATTTGAGTTTGAGCTGTGGGTAGCAGGAGAGCTAAGGTACAATCCTAGGTTAGTACAATAAAATAAGGAGGCAACTGAGAAGTGAAATGCACATGTGGAAAATGCTTTATGCTTCCCCTGAGCTCATGAGATTCCACATACTGAAGAAACTGTTTAGAGCAAGAATCAATTATACCAGCGAGGAGACCACCATCCAGCAGCCCAGTTCACGTTATTAAGAAAGATGTCAGAACAGGCAAGTTAGACCACCTATTTGATTTCACGCAAAAGGGGAAGGATTTCCATGTCTATACACAAGGATAGTCGCAACACCATTAAGCATTGTAACAAGGAATGAAAACTACTCATGATCCAGGACACCAGAAAGTCCACAAAGTTGTTGTTTCATGAGGACCATGTAGTGCAGTGGATAACAAATGGTAAAAAATTGGTCATAGGCTATCGCAGTCAAAATGAGGTGGTTCAATCCTTCAAAGAGTAAGAAAAATACATCTGAGTGGTGCAGCCTGGATAGGTCATGACTTTGTTTTCTGTCTCTATAGTCACAAGCATCTTTGTGATGGTGATGGAGGTGAAACAAATGTCTGCAATGGAGAGGTTGGAGAGGAAGAAGTACACAGGTGTTTGAAGATGTGATGAGATGACCTGGATGAGGTGTAGGCAAATGGCTCAGATGATGAACGGATTTCCAAATGCATTGATCAGGTACGTGGAGAAGGAAAGCCCAAATATGAGGTACTGAAATTTTGGTTTCTCTGAAAATCCCAGAAGAAGAAATTCTGAAACTCCTGTAAGTTTCCTTGATTCCATATGTTGGAGGTGACTACCAGTACAGAGAAAAAAATGAGTAATTTTCACACAAGCGAGCATTGGTAACCGAGCATAAATGCTACTGTTTATATTTTAGAGTCAAGAAATTCATTTTAATATATGTGTATGGACGGGTCACCTTTTGGAAACACCTAGCACCATTTCTCATTAGAAATTTCTTTTCCACTCTCAGACTGTTCCTCAAGCATAATGCATACTATGTTTTATTAAGAATACATTTTATTTATTTGAAGAATTCACAGTGAGTGTTGACAATCTACCAGGCACTGTATAGGCAATGAACATAGGGTTATGAAAAACAAAACGTCCCTACAATCCAATGATGTAGAAAAAATATAAGCAAATAAAATATTTTAACAATCATGTCATACAGTGACAGGAGCTATGAAGAATAATCAAGCAGGTTTAAAGGAGAGAGAGGATGGGGTGTTATTTTTTACTGGAAGTTCAGGCAAGACTTGCAGAGAAAGTGACATTTGAACAGAGAAGTCAAGGAAGATAGCTGGGAGATTGATGTTATCCAGGGAAGTGTGTGCCCTGCAGGGGGAACAGCCATTGCAAAGGTCCAAAGGAAGGTGCTTGTTTCAGACAGTCAAATCTCAAAAGGAAACCAGTGTGTCAAGGACAATAAACAAGGAAGGCAGTGATGAGAGACAGTGTCAGAGAAGCTTGAGGAATGAAGAGAATGCCCTATTTCAGCTGAAACTACAGGACACAGGGATCCCCCACCCACGAACTGTTTGTAGGTCTTTGTTCATTTTGTTATAATGGTGTCCCTTGAATTGAAATTGACAACCCCCTTTAGTTACTTCTGTTGATTGAGTTCTGGCCTCTAGATTATGAGTCACCTTGGTATACATGAGCCCAGAAACCCAGCTCTGAGGACTGCTCTCACTCAACAAAGAGCACACACACATGCACATGTGCACATACATGCACACACCACAAGCACCGTGGCCTCCTGGGTCACTTAATACCTTGCCTTTCTTGCCCCCATTCACACTAATTCAGCCAGTAGTGGATACGCCTCAAGGTGCCCAGATCGTGTTATCTTTCCCCTAAAGAATGTAAAAATGGTACCAGAAATTCAAGCTGGTAAGCTTCCTATGGACATATCGACTTGGGGATCCCTATTGGCATACTCATTTTCCACCTTACTTTACAGAAACATAAGCCATCTGTTCAGTAAAGACAGAGAAGAGAGAAATGAAGTGAACATGAGGAGAAAAAGATCTAATATCTCAGATGATCCCTGAGAGACCATGAGAAAGTAAAGGCATCCCTGTTCTGCTGGCATTGCAATTCTCATTATATCCTCTGATGTCCAGCAGAAAATAAGAGAACAAAAACAGTGTTCAAAAGGCAAAAGTACTGACATCTTTACATTGTGAAACACATTATGATTGAACTCTTCAAGCACAAAATGAACAAAAGGAAAACATGAACATTTCACAAAAGGAAATATAAAAAGTACAACAAAAGTTGGGCTTTTAAAAAATATTTATTTATTTATTTTTGAGGAAGATTAGCCCTGAGTTAACATCAGCCACCAATCCTCCTCTTTTTGCTGAGGAAGATTGGCCCTGAGCTGACATCTGTGCCCATCTTCCTCTATTTTATGTGGGATGCCTGCCACAGCATGGCTTGACAAGTGGTGTGTAGGTCCACACACGGGATCCAAACCAGTGAATCTCAGGTTACCAAAGTGCAACATGTGAACTTAACCACTGCAGCACTGGGCCGGCCCCAAAAGTTGGGCTTTTTAAATATCAAAGAGTAGAAGAATTGTGTTTCCTGGGTCTGTTCCATATTTATTTGACAGTTTTTTTAAATATAGTATGATAACATAGGAGGCAAGCCCTCCTATTTTTCCTTTGTTATTCTTAGACTTTGGGTTTGATCTCTTCTTTGACAAGTCCAATGGGCACACCCTAGTGTTGGTTCTGGTCTTTATCCAACATGCAAACTCCTTCCCAGACTGTACTCCTACCCCGGATCACTTTATTCATATGACTTCTTCTATGGGGATACTATGTCATACACACATTTTTTATTGTACTCTGTACTTTGCCATATAATGAAATTAGCAATGGAACAGGGACTTACCTGCATTGTTCACCTTTGTTTTTCCAAAAGTATGTGAATATACGTGCAGTTATATAGAAACAAATTTAAGCAAGTGAGAAGTTATGAAATAAAAAGAATGGAAAAGAGCATGAAACCACTTAAGTAGGCTGATTTCATAGAATGGTGTGAAACAAATTTGAATGGGACATCAAAAAATAACTAAAATATGATATACAATAACAGTAAATGAATAACATCAACATGGAATCATAGTTGAATTAGCAAAGACCTGGACATAAGAGAATATAGCATTAAATCTATCTAGAACTTTCTGGCATATAGCGTATATTTAATTATTATTTGTTGACTGAATCAGGAGTTAAGTTTCAGTAGATATGGACATTTACTATATGGAAAGGCTGTATTTCAACTTAGTTGGAAAAAACAGGATCGTTGAATAAAATCTAGCATAAATGGCAATCTGGAAGAAAGTTTAGTGGTTCTTTATATCACACATCTTTAAAGACCAGAGAGATTAAAATCTCCAGTGTAAACAGTACATTTTAGATGAACATACAAAATCTACATATCAAATCTAATAGTGGACAAAACTGTCGAAATTAAGGTGAGAAAATCAGAAATAAGAACATAGATATATTGAAAAATGTAAAACTTAAAATTATTTTGTGGTAAAAAATATCAACCCAAAAGTCGTATGAGTAGAAATAATTTGTAAAATATATTTGAAATGTAGCTGTGTAAAAATAAGCTTAAAATATATGGACACATAGTAATTATAGGCAAATGTCTTGGTGATCAAATATATGAATCTTTGTTCAAACAATGAAATAATTGAAAAATACAAGAAAAGATCTCTTCCACACTCATCAGCCTGTGGGAAGATCTCTCATGTTGATTGGAGTTAGAACTTTTAAACAGGTAGCAAAAGAGGTACTCTCTAATTTTGCTGAAAGAAATGTGAAGTCTTACAATGTTGGGGAAATCATCTGAAGACATCTATAAATATTAAAAATATGGATATTCTTTAACTCAGCGTTTCTTACTCTTAGCATTATTGACATTCTGTGCAGATCATTCTCTGTGCAGGGCTCTGTCCTGTGCATTGCAGGGTGTTCAGCAGCATCCTTGGACTCTACCCCTCCTCAATGTGACAGCCAAAAATATCTCTAGATATTGTTCAGTGTGCCCTGGGAACAAAATTGCCACAGATAGACATGCACAGTTTTAACCTAACAACCCCCAAATATTTTTCTGGCAGTAATAGCAATTTTTTGAGAAAGAATATGAAAGACCACCAAATGTGTAGTACAGCCACACCAGGAATCTTACACAGCCTTTGAACTAATGAGTCATTATTATATTAGTTGATTGGAGGCATGTCCGTGAAGCATTATTGAGAAAGAAGAAAAAGTACGCACAAGGTAGAAAAAAGGTCTGCACTAAAACATAAAAAGCATCAATGATGTGAGTAGGGCTCTATTCACCATCTGTAGAAAGTGTATTCATATGTATTTGTGCACAATATAGAAAGATAAATTTTTTAAAAAGCTAAGAATTTATGGAACAAACAAGGGCAGCGAAAATAAAGTTAGGTTAAGAATATTGTTTTCTAAACAACTATATGTAAAAAACTTGAAGGAAAATGTACAATTAATTTATAAAACTACATAAAAGAGTAATAATTTAATGATACTAATCACTAATTAGTGCCTAAGTCACTAATCCAAGATGAAATTCTCAAAGACTTGGACAGAAAAGAATGTAACAGAAGGACTTTAAAATAGGAGAAGCAGCAGTATCTAAGGTAGAATTTCATGTTGTATAAAGATACATGAATTCAAATATGCTTAAAAATACAAAGGTGATGTTTAGTCAAATGGTAAAGAGCAATACCTCCGAAATGATGGCCCACATAATGCGACTTTTAGAACTAGATCTATGGGGCCGACCGGTGGCGCAGCGGTTAAGTTTGCACGTTCCACGTCTCGGCAGCCTGGGGTTTGCCGGCCCAGATCCTGGGTGCGGACATGGCACTGCTTGGCACGCCATGCTGTGGTAGGCATCCCATGTATAAAGTAAAGGAAGATAGGCACAATGTTAGCTCAGGGCCAGGCTTCCTCAGCAAAAAAGAGGAGGACTGGCAGTAGTTAGCTCAGGGCTAATCTTCCTCAAAAAAAAAAAAGCACTAGATCTAGTCACAAAATGTCAAAAGATAGAATAAGGAGTAATGGAGATGTGAAAACAAATTGGAAACATGTATAAAAGGTGATATATTACCACTGGATGCAGGAAAATTTTCAATTTTATTTTTGTTTGTAACAAAGATTCACAAGTGAAGAATATTAAAGTGACTGCTCAGGTTTTCGGTAAGAATAATAAAAGAAAAAAAGCAATGGAGAGCATACTGATAGATTCGACTACACCGAATTTGTAAACTCTCACACGTTCCCCACAAATGCATCAGTACATACATAAAAGTACAAAATGGTAGTCATTTTGTGTATAATTCAAGAAAGTGCACAATAAATTTTAATGACTTTTTAATGAAATTGTTACTAATTTAATCTCCCTCAGATCCAGCTTCCTTGTTTCTGAAAATAATTTGGGAAAGCAAATGTAACATCAGACAAATGTTGCAACAAATAAGTAAAATGTGTGGCCATATACTGTTGAGTCCAAAGAAAATGATCAAAAGTAAAACTCACATGTATGTATATGTGTGTATACATTTTTATTTCAAATAAATATACTCACACACATATAGGTACACAAGCACAAACTCATGTTTTATGTTGGAAGGAAACAAGAGAAAATTGAGGAGGATAGAAATGAAAAGAAGAAATGTTTGAATTAACATGATAATTAAAAGAATGTGGAAATTTAAACAGAAAGATTTAAATTTAGGGGCCAGCCCCGTGGCTGAATGGTTAAGTTCATTCGCTCCACTTTGGTGGCCCAAGGTTTCACCAGTTCCAATCCTGGGCGTGGACAGGGCCCCACTCCTCAGGCCATGCAGGGGTGACATCCCACATAGCACAACCAGCAGGACCACAACTACGATATACAACTATGTACTGGGGGTCTTGGGGAGGAAAAAAACGAAAAGAAGATTGGCAATGGATGTTATCTCAGGTGCCAATCTTTAAAAAAAAAGACTTAAATTTAGACAAATTTAAGTTATGAATTATTTTTCTATTCTTAACATCTCAAAGGCGTCAAAATCTGAAGCAAATTTACATTTATGCAATGAGAAATTCTCTACCATATAAAGTGGGTGAATATCTCCACAGTAATTTCAAATTTCTTCTTCTACTTTAGGTTGAATTACAACAGAAAATGCCTTTACCCAGGCAAAACTAAATGAAGGATTTGAGAAGCTTAATCTGTCTCTGGAACAAGATTTTATTGGATAATTGTATCTGTTAAATTCCTAATGTGTCCTTACCCTCCCATCTCATCACCAGTGGCCCATGGCATCCTAACCCACCTCTCTCATCAACAGGGTTAGGCTTAGAGTTAGGGCTAAGGCTAGGGCTAGGGCTAGAGCTACAGATAAGGTTAGGGTGCCCACAGCACAGCGTCCTAACCTTCGCATCCCATCGTCAGGTTCCCAGGGCTTCCTAACCCTCCTGTCTCATCATCAGGCAAGTTACAGGTTCATTATATATTATACTCACCTTAAATCCAAACCTGAAAATACATAACCATGCCCATGTCCAAATGCAAATCTAAATGTAAACCTACACCTGTACCTACATTTGTATCTATCTAAATGTACACCCATGTCTATCTACCTGAAAGGCAGACGGCTTCATTTGGGGGAATCTCTCCCAAGGACAGCTGTCAAATGAGATTTTCAGGCAGTGCACGTGGGTCCAAGTTGTGGCCCCATTACTTGTGTTCTGTATAACAGTTGAGGTGAAATTTAAGAGCAAAATGCTGCAAATATCTCGACGTTCCTCTAAAGCTGTATTCCCTGGGAACCTTCCTCATGCACACTGGGCATACTTGGAAGTTCCTCTTCCTACGTAATGATCAGAAAGCAGTAACTTGCCACACCTGACTCAGGAGAAGCAGGGAAAGAGTGGACCTCCAGAGAGGCAGACAAATTCCATGGTTGGAATAAAACACCCTGGTCTCCCAGAGTGTTTTGACACGACCACCATCATAAAGCAAAATAAATGAAATAAAAATAAGACCACTACTAAGATACTGAGCTTTCAGTAACTGCACAGAGAGGGACAGATGGATCTCTTAGAACCCAAAGGAGGGGAATCGCAGACGCTGGATTTGGGAAAGGAAACACACTGTGGGGATGCAGCATTGCTCCCCTGGGAAAACTAGTAGGACAAGCAGAGGCTCATGGTCATGTGGGGCCTGACATTTACCTAATGAACACACGGTGGGTCTGCTCCCTGAAAGGACTCACGTGGGGTTGAATTGTCTTTCCATTGTGCTGTTTCATTTTGAAGCTAGAGTTTAGAATGCTGAGGTGTTGTCACCTTCATCTGACCTGAGGTCACCAGTTGAGAGTGGCTCAGGGGATGTGGTTGGCTCGCCCCACCAGCCTTTGCCGCTTCTGGGCTGTGCCAACCTACTGCAGCCACACAGTGGGCTAAGTGATGGTGAAGAGACGAGGAGGAGTCCACGCTGTCTGGTGATCTGAGGTTCCCCTGAAATTTCCAGGAGTACTGGCTACCCACGGGCTGAATTTCAACTTTTTGTATGACTCAAAGAAACAAACCAGTTCTCAAAAACACCATTGACCACAGTTTGAATCACCATTGACAAAACCAGGCACCAAAATGAACATGCAAATTTGACGCCACATCTGAATCTAAATAAGTGAACCGGAACACCCCCAAAACCATTATTGCACTTGTTACTTCTTACCTTTTTGTCTCGAAGTAATCTCAAGCTTAGAGAAGATTTAAAGAGAGTAGAAAGAACGCCAGGGCACTTCACCCAAATTCTTTGTCAGCAAATGAGGTGAGGAGAGATGGTTTGGCATTTAGGTAGACAACCACTTTAACTTAAGGTGCACACAACACGTCCCCTCACCCCTAAAACTTCAGAGCGTATTTCCTAAGAAGAGAGACATTGTTTTCTGGAGCCACACACAGTACCAACCTCAGAAAACTCAACATTCCCACACTTCCTTTCTCTAATCCACTATCGATGCCAAGTGCCCTTCACATTGTGTTTTTCTCCCTCGGAGGATCAAGCCCAGGATCTCGTGCTGCCCTGAGCTTCCATCTCCCTTCATTCTTCAGTCTGGAAGAGGTCCTCAGTCTGTTTCTTTCATGACATTTCCACTTTTGTAGAACAAAATACTCTTCCAGTTTTTCATAGACTGTTCCTCCTTTGTGCCAGATGTTTCCTTATAATTGGATTCCGGTTATCCTTTCCATAAAGAATACCGTGTCCTTCCCACAGCACCACCTCTGGACACTCCAACCTCTGCCCTCTCTATCCCGTGTCTTCTCCACTAGATGGTGGGCATTTCCCTCGGCACCAATAACCCCGGGCTGGTGTCCCCCGTCTGTCCTTGCCCTGGCACCCCCACTCAGGAGCAACAAGGCTATGCGAGTTGCTGCCCCACCACAGGTGACTCTTGATATTTTTACTATTTCATTGTTTTTAAACTGTGTGGTTGTGTCACCTGTTCAAAAATTAAAGAAAAGGAGCCAGTTGTCAGGGCTCAAAGCAAATACCACATACTCTCTCAAGAACACAGAGGTTTGCTGTCTGGGAACCAGTGATGTCAGGCACCGTGGGAGATGCATGTATGTGTTTTAAGTGGCAACATTTGGAGAGAGCCAACCACACACCACCAGAGTGGTATCTGAGGACGGTAACCATTGCTGTAAAATCAGTCTTTCTCCTCAACTGCAATTGTGCAATTAAAGTATTTGTTAATGAATAGTATTTCCTGCTTTTAGTTAATAATATAAAAAAGAGAATCATGAGTAGACTGGATAGAGAAAATAACGAGCTATTTTATGTTTCTTTCCCCTGTTTACTTTTAAAATAATTTTGAGATGAATTGGAAACTTTAAAGACACCAGGCAGCACATATAACTGAACAGACCTTTTATCTTGCTTCTGTATTTTTAATCTATAATGTAAGAGTGGCAAATATCCAGTCAACCCTCTTGAGATGTTAGGAATTTTGGTTGAGAACTAGGGAAAAGCAAACAAAAGAAGAAGAAGAAAGAAAAAGATGATGTGATTTGCATGCATTAATAATGGTCGACCTGTTTCTACCCTGAAAATAACTCAAAAAGGATAAACTGAGCTAGCATCTACTTAGTATGTTATCACCTCCTTTAAAAAATCAAACATGCTTAGAAACCAATGCCCCCTGATACTCAAGGACCTGCAGGTGGTTGACGGACCTCAGACAGGAATGAGGACAAGCAGCCGCCTCAGGCTGTGAGAGCTGACATCACCATTTCTTCTCCTCCTCTCTGTTTATCCTCTTTCTGTGTGCCCCCACCTTCTCCCTTCTCATTACGGGAGGGAACACAGCTGCATGTCACCGACGTCTTAACTGGGAGTCGCATCCCTAGGAGATCTTGACAGACTCTCTGCGCGTAGATTTCTATATCTGAAAGTGTCGCCATTTCTCCCCGAATCGTCTCTCTGTCTCTTTCGGAAGTCAGCCGCCACTCTCTGTGGGGGGTCTGTCTGTGGACCTTCAATTCTCTTTTGCCCTGTGTGTCTACCCACTTGCCGATACCACACATACAGATTCTTGTAGCTTTATCCTAAGTTTTGAAATCAGGTAGGGTCAGTCTTACTTCCTTCTCCTTTTTGAAAATCATTTTGGCTGTTCTAGGTTCTTTGCTTTGTTGTATAAATTTAGGTGAACTTGTCAATTTCTACAAGAAAATCCTACTCTTATGTTTATGGTGATTGTGCTGAGTCCATACATCAATTTGAGGAGAATTGATGTCTTCAATGTATGGTGACTTTCAATCCATGAACAAAATATTTTTTCCCTTTATTTAGGTTTTGTTTGTTATCCCTTAGCAGTATTTTGCAGTTTTTGGCATACAGATCTTATACATACTTTTATTAACATTTATACCTAAGTATTTCAAGGTATTTTTGGTACTATTGAAAATCATATGCTTAAATTTCAATTTCACATTGTTCGTTGATACCATATAGAATTACAGTTAATTTTTCTATCTCCACTTTGTATCCTGAAAACTCGCCAGAATCACTTGTTAGTTCTACCGCTAATTTAGTATTTCCAACCTAGACAATCATGTTGTCTGCAAGTATAGATAATTTTGATTTTCCCCTTCCAATCTGAATGCCTGCTATTCCTTTTTCTTGCCGTGTTGTACTGGCTAGAACCTCGTGGTACAATGCTCGGTAGGAAGAGTGAGACAGATGTCCTTTGTGGTCCTGGTTTTACACCACAGCACATGAGGTCAGCTGTGGGACTTCATGGATGCCCTTCCTCAGGTTAAGAAACTTCCCTTTTCTTTCTAGTTTGCATGTTTTTGTCATAAATGGATATTGAATTTTTTCAAATGCTTTTTCTTTACATTTCAAAATAGCCACATTATTTTTCTTCTTTAATCTATTAATATGATGAATTAAAAAACAACCTTACATTCTCAGTATGAACCTCACTTGGTCATAGGTTTCTTATATATTATCAGGTTTTGTTTAATAATATTTCATTAAAGATTTTGCAATTGTCTTTATGAGGACATATGTCTGTAATTTTCTTATAATGTGTTTGTCTGTTTTGCTTTTTTTTTTTTTAATCAGGGTAATTCTGGCCCCATAAGTTATTGGGAAGCGTTCCTGTCTCTTCTCTTTTCTGGAAGAATTTCTCAAGCACTGATTTTCTTTCTTCTATGATTATTTATTAGAATTTTCCAGTGAAACCAGATTGACCATGAGTATCTTAGTTGAAAGGATTTTAAGTACAAACTCAGTTCCTCTAACAGATATGAAAGATGTTTCTTTGTAAGGGGACTTTGGAAAGTTTTGTCTTTCAGGGAATTTGTATGTTTTGTCTAAATCACCACATGTATTGGCATAAAGTTTTCATAATATAAACTTACTGTCCTTTAAATGTCCATAGTATGTACAGTTGCCAGACTTTGTATAATAATAATAATAATAATAATAATAATGATTGAACTTCAGATACAAAAACAAGTACTTTGTCAGTGTGTTTGTCCCATATGTATTGTAATTTGAAGTTAAAATTTACCTGGGTGTGCCCTATTTCATCTGAAAACCCCTGTTAAGACATCTAGTAAAACCTCTTCTTTCAATCTTGATATTGTTAATTTGTCCCTTCTCTCGTATATTTTCATTATCAGTCTGGCTAGACATTTTTCAGCTCTATGGATCTTTATAAAAAAATCAGCTTTCTGTTTCACTGATTTTCTCTAGTACCTTTCTGTGTCAATTTAATTGATTTCTGTTCTTCTCTCTGTTAACTTCTTTCTGGTACTTTGGGTTTAATTTCTTCTCTTCTACTAGTGCAGAGAGTGGAATCTTCAAGAACTGATTTTGCAAGTTTTCCACTGTAAGCAGTGGGTGCAGACATGGTCCTCTGAGCAGCGAGGCACCTGTGTCCTCAGGTTTCCTCCTCTGAGATGCTCTCTATTCCCTCTCACTTCCTCTTTGACTCATGGATTATTGAGAACAGGGTCATGTAATTTTGAAACATTTGAGGATTTTACAGATATCTTTCTGTTACCAGTTTCTAGTTTAATTCTATCCTGATTAGAGAACATACTTGGTATGATTTCAACTTTGTAAAATTTGCTGAGTTTTGTTTTATGGCATTGAAAGTGGTGTATCCTGGGAGTAGATCCAGTGCACTTAGAGGAAGTGCTGTTGTTGGTGGGTTGTTCTGGAAAAGTCCTTCAGATGAGGAGGTCCAGTTGGCTGATGGTGTTCCTCACTTATTCTCCATCCTTGATGGTTTTCTATCCGGTTGGCGCATTGATTGGCAATAGGGCGCTAAGAGCTCCAACTGTAACTGATTCACCTTGCTCTCCATCAGTCCTTGTTTTTGCTCCATGCTGTCAGAAGCTCTGTTGTTACACACATGCATTTGGAATTAATATCCTTAGGGAACTGACACATTGGTGTCAGGTAACAGCTTTCTTTCTCTAGCAGATGTCCCTACAGGAGAGGGGGTGGGGTGGGGCATTAGGCCTCTTGCCAGTGGAGGTGCCTCCAGCCTCACGTGCCCCAAGGTGGTACAGGCTCCTTTGAGTCTTGGTAGAAGAGCCCAAAGTGGCTGCACACACCCCCATGTGTGGCCCCCAGGGTTTCTAAAGCCTCTCCTGGGCCCACGTGGTCTGTGGCCAGGGGTCAAACATTTCAGCTCATCTTCTCACCACTTCCAAGATGTGCGTGTTGCCTTCACCCTCCTGGAGGGCCAGCCTTTCTCAGATCTCTGGCCATCTGCTTTCCTTGTCACCTTGGGTCTCGAGTGGACTCGGGTGACTCTAGTTTATCCAGCGTGGCTGCTGTCAGGATGGGAGCAAAGCCTTTCCCCTCTCTCTGCAAGCAGAGGCAAGTGGAATTCCTCTCTGCCTTATTTCTACTCGAGTAAACCACTTACCATGACACATAAAGCCCTCCTGGCCTTTTAGCCACAAGCATGAGAGTTCTCAGAGACTTTGTAATCTATTATCCTTCCTGGTAGCTAAATGCTTTCCTTTCCTATATTGATTGAAGTCATATTCCTCAGAGACATATGGTGATTTAAAGAACTATGCTGAACTTCAGAAGAGTTTTTATTTGATGGTTTGAATTGATTCTTCTTTTATATGAATGGCTTCACCTGTCATCAACTGAAGTATCATGAAAAAGATTTGCTTACATAGAATTTAATAACTGGAGTGTGTAGGAGGAAATAAACTTGGATCCACATGGGCCAAATAGTTAAATAGGCAAATTCAGTCCTAATTTTAGAAAAGGAAAAATGCCTAATTTTTGAAATGATAGCTTTCACCTGTGTCATGTGATGAGGCGGGTCTTCCAGCCATGAGTAGACATCCCCGCCCACAGGCCTCTGCTTCAGATCTGAGCACAACAGCTCCTCCCCTGATGAAGTAAGCACTATTTGTTCCCGCACATCACTGCACAAGCCCCCTGCATGCCCTGACTCACCTGCCACTGCATGAACAATTGTTGAATAAGATAAACACACACTCTCCAAATACCATCCCACAGGTGATATTTACCATGCATATTTATTATATACATATAATCAATGTATATTTATTATTGCCTACTAATTTCAGAGTCAAAGGCACTTGGAAGCAGATAAACCTGGCAGACACCACTCTAACCAAATGTGCAACATCAGCACCACCTCTGAGGGAATCCCATCCTGTTGTTCCCTGGTGCCTGAGGAGAACTCAAACTGCTTCTGCAGTGTTCCTGCCCCAACTGTTTATTCGGACTCTCACCAGGAAGAAGCACACAATCACTCAAAATTGAGGGGAATTACACAAAACAACCATCCTCGACTTTTCAGAAATGTCAATGTAATGGAAGAGGACACGGCAGGACTCATCAAGTTGAGGACCACAGGGATGGGAGGCTGAACTCGACACCAGGTCTGGGATGGATCCTGGAGAAGAGAAGGTGCCCAGAGGAGCTGGGACACATAGGAGGACGTCCTGGTTACTAGGAGATATGTGCTGGAGCATTTAGGGGAATTGTCTTAATGTCTACAAATAATGCTCAAATTACTCGGCAAAAATCTTTCAAAATGTGTAGATAGATTAGGAGGTGAGGGAATGAGAAATCAAGAAAATGCGGTAAAATATTAACAATTTGTGAGTCTAAGTGATGGGCAAAGGGGCGTTCTGTGTACAATTGCGACAAAGTTCTGAAGTTAGAATTTGTTCTACATAAGACATCAGAAACAAGTTAATTCAAATAAACAGAAAAACATGAAAGGACTGACTTCCTTCACATCAGGTGTTTTTGATGGAAGGAATGGATCTTTATGCTGGAAATATGTAGCTTGAATTGAACTGATAGGTATATCCATGGATATAGTGAAGAATGCTTTAAACACAAAAGCCTACAACCACACAAATTTAATTCTGCGTTATTGGAGAAGGCTGGTTCTAAAAAGCAGGAGGATTGCTTTCATTTTGAGAGGAGGGTGTTAACCTGTGAAAGGCTATGGCTCAGCTGGGAGTTAGAACCTGCATTTCCTCACAGATCTGAATTTGGTGATTTAGATCAAGCTCAATTTTGTGCCCTTGGATCTAGCTTTTCATGCACAAGTGTAAAATATTTTATTAGTTTGAAAATATAAAGGAGATTTCATTTCTTAAAAGCAAAACATGCTGTCTTTCAATTCAGAAAGACCGGATCATAAATTAATCCCTACTGATGAGGAAGCAGATAATTGTTTCCAGAGAATAATTATTAGTTACATTAACAGGGAATAACCAATAATTAGATGCTCACTAAAAGCCAATATTATCCAAGTTTTCTGCAGAAGAGCAGATTCGCTCTCAGGAATGACTCCCCTTGCCAATGTCAGGAATGAACTCACTCCCATCACTCTCAGCATGAGTACCAATGCCATTCGTGTCAGGAACAAGTACTACTCCAACGGTACACAGGAAGGCACGTGCTTCTGTCAATCTCAGAAATGGCTCCCACGGAGACACTTCATCTCAACAAAATAAAACAAGCCTCAAAAGGAACTCGTTATGGGAGCAAGCATACACCTCTCCCAACAGCAGACACATAAGGTGCTTCCACCAAAAATTTTCAGGGGGCAAGTCAAATAACCTACGTATATAAAATATATAAAATAATGATAGGCTGAATTCACAGCCTGGGGAAGCTCACGGGCAGCAATGCTGGTTGACAGATGTCCCTGCTCTACAGCTGAAGAGGTGGGCGGATGTGTGCAAACATGTTTAACGCAGCCAGATTCTGCTCTATTTATCAGAAGATGTGCGATTTTGCTTCCTGAACTTTTCCCTAACATCTGTAATTAGTTGGCATTTGAAGAACATGCCACTGGAAGGATTTAATTTTTTTCAATGTTACAATTTCTTACTTGTTACAGCTTTTTCCCCCTTCCTGTTATGTGATCAATTAAAAATAGTCCTTCACAGCCAAGAGTCTGAAAACAACTCTTGTAGCCAAACCCTCTCTCTTCCTTTCTCTCTCTTTGAACATAGTATGAGGATAGAAACAGTCATGGATGTTCATTCCTCCAAGTGTTTACTGCCTTGTCCCTGAAACTTCCTTTCTTCCTTCTGGAGAACTGGCACCTTCCTGTTCAGAACCGCTGGCTCTGACTGATAACATGAATCTTTACATGTGTAGCAGCTAAAGATGAACATTTGGCTGTCAACCTGCCTTCTTCCATGAATATGTTTGCTGAACAAAATTGATGAAAGTTAAAATATGTTAACTAATGATGTTAAATAAAATGCAATCAAGGGAAGATAAAGTTGAATTAAAAAATAAAATAATGCCAGCCTAGGATCTTAGGGAAGACTCAGTCAAAAGTCCATTTGGAGATGAGGATTGTGTGAAAAATATCAAAGGAAAATAACAATGATTGACTTTGTAGTTTGGGAAGGGGGTTGGCCAGGATGGGGAGCAGAGGTGGGTGAGGAAGCTGTGTGACCCTCCACTGCCCCTGCTCCCTGGGAGTCTCTTCATTCCTCTCTCTCTCTTGTTCTGGGCTCACTTACAAACTAGTTCTAGGTGAGGAAGTTATAGGTTCAAGACTGGAGATTTGCATAAATCTTTCTGATGTTAGAACATTTTTCTCATGGACACTAGTGATGAGTCCTCATGTTTTTGAGGTCATAACACAAAGAAGTTGGTCTTTGTAGTATATTTTGATGTCAAGGATTGTGATGCCTCCAGCTTTGTTCTTTTTCTCAGGAGTGCTTTGACTTTTCAGGATCTTTTGTTGTACCATATATATTTTAGGATTATTTGTTCTATTTATGGGAAGAATGTCATTGTGATTCTTATTGGGATTGCATTGAATCTGTAGATTGTTTTAGGGAATGTGGACATTTTAACTATGTATATTCTATAAATCCAAGAACATAGAATACCTTTCCATTTCTTTGTGTCTTCTTTGATTTCTTTCAATAATGTCTTATAATATTCATTGTATAGGATTTCATCTCCTTGGTTAAATTTATTCCTAGATATTTAATTCTTTTTGTTGCAATTGTGAATGGGATTATATTCTTGACTTCTCTTTCTGCTGGTTCATTATTAGAGTGTGGAAATGCAACTGATTTTTGTAAGTTGATTTTGCACCCTGCAACATTCCTGTAATTGTTGATTATTTCTAACCATCTTTTGGTGGATTCTTTAGGGTATTCTATTTGTAGAATCACGCCATCTGCAAACTGCGAGGGTTTTACTTGTTAATTTCCAATTCAGATTCTTTTTATTTCTTGCCTAATTGCTCTTGCTGAAACTTTCAGTACTATGTTGAATAAGATTGGTGAGAGTGGCCACCCTTGTCTTGTTCCTGTTCTCAGAGGAATGGCCTTCAGTTTTTCACTGTTGAGTATGATATTGGTTGTGGGTTTGTTATATATGAGCTTTATTATGTACTTTCCTTCTATACCCATTTTATTGAGAGTTTTTATCATAAATTTATGTTGGACCTTGTCAAATTCTTTCTCTGCATTTATTAAGACAAATCAAAACTACCATGAGATATCACCTCACACCCATCAGAGTGGCCATAATGAACAAAACAAGAAATAACAAATGTTGGAGAGGATGTGGAGAAAAGGGAACCCTCATACACTGCTGGTGGGAATGCAAACTGGTGAACCCACTATGGAAAACAGTATGGAGATTTCTCAAAAAATTAAAAATAGAAATATCATATGATCTGGCTATCCCACTACTGGATATTTATCCAAAGAACATGAAATCAACAATTCAAAGAGATTTACACATCCACAGCATTATTCACAATAGCCAAAACATGGAAGCAATTCAAGTACCCATCAATGGATGAATGGATAAAGAAGATGTGTGTGTGTACATATGTATATGTATGTGTGCATATATATATATATATACACACACAATAGAATACTACTCAACCATAAAAAGACAAAACCGCGCCACTTGTGACAGCATGGATAGACTTTGAGGACATTATGCTAAGAAAAATAAGTCAGACAGAGAAAGACAAATACTCTATGATTTCACTCATATGTGGACGATAAACAAACACATAGAAAAGGAGAACAGATTCGTGGTTACCAGAGGAGAAGGGGGTGAAGGGAGGGTGAAGGGGATAAAAGGGAACATATGTATGGTTAAAGATAAAAACTAGGCTATTGGTGATGAACACAAGTCAGTCTATACAGAAACTGACATATAATAATATACTCCTGAAATTACACAATGTTATAAACCAACATGTTCTCAATAAGATTGTGAAATAAATAAATAAGTAAAGCAGTTGGTTTTCTTTTCCTTAATCCTAACTAAACTGTAATGAGCCCCCACCTGTAGTAGGCACCGTGTTAAGTGGGTGCACATTTTATTTAATGCTAACAACTCTAAGGGAGCCTATTTCACCCCATGCTTCATAGATGAGGAATTGAGGAAAAGCATAGTTACATGATCCATTAGTTAGTTTATTCAAGATGGCAAACCAGTCCAAAAGTTAGTGATTTAAAACTCCTTTTTATTTAGCTCTTGATTCTGTTGTTGGACAAGTTGCCCTGAGGTCTGCAGGGCTTCTTCCTGTGTCTATGGAGAAAGAGGGAGGGGAGAGGGAGGGGGTACAGAGAGATATTGACAAGCTTAAATAGAAAGATTGGTGAACACTCAGAGATACCTTTGAGATGTGATTTTAAGGCTTATTTTTCAATACAATTTGCAAATTCAAATTGAATTAACAGAAAAAATAAAATGAAATAATTCTGAAAAAGAAAATTGGTGACATTCTGATAAAAACCATCTACCCTAATACCCTAATAGGTATTATTTCTTGAAAGGTCTCACTATAGTTAAGAAAATATACTGCAAAAATATTAAGTGATTAGAGCTGTTTTCTTCAAATGGTTCTCATTTTGAAAGTGCCTATTGATTATTTTTTGTAACAGGTGAGGACATTAAAAAGCAACCCCCACAAAACCTTTATTTCCTTTTCTGATTTGTGCATTTGGCATTTTTATTTTTGCATTTCAAGATGCTTCTCATTTTCATTTTTATCATGCACTGATTATTCATACAGTTTAGTCTTAGTATACTTTAAATTACTTCACAGTGATGGGTGCACGTTTGTTTGCAATTATTTTACATGATTTCACTACTCTTTAGTTATTATTTTATTTATTACATAATTTTTTAGAGTAATTTTAACAAAGATTCTCGGGTTTTTATAGCTTGAATCTAATTCCTCTATAATTTAGGGAAACTTGAGTGTGTCTAAAATGCTCTCATTTCTTCTGTCATAGATGCTGCAGGGATGTCTAGACTTGCCAGGGATTCCCATTTGCATGTTGAGTTCTAAATTTATTTTACAATTATTTCCCCACTTAATTCAGCCACACATCCAGGTTGTTGTTGGGTTGAAAGTGTTGTATGGTTTGTTTCCTGGGAAGAGGTATGCCCTTTTAACTTGGAGACATAATTTAGTTCACAAAACATTTATTCAATGAAATCGTTAAATATTGTTTTCTGCTCCATGTTTTTCAGAAACATCAACAATCTTTTTTATAATCATTAAATCATAATCAATAAATGTGGCGCTTTTCTCTGCAGCTTCTGTTTCTCTCCCACTCTTTCCTGAGGTCTGTGAACTCCCATTTCATCTCTTTCTATGGTTCTATAAGCTTGTCTTTCAATGCACATGGTTCTTTTTGATCAGTACTTAGAGATACTATTGTGTGAGACTGTTGGGAGCTGGTCCCCGGATGCTCCACCTGGTGTCTCCCTGGAAGATGTTCTTTACCTCCCTGTGTTCTGCCCCTCCATTGGTGTTGAGGCTAGTTATGCAGAGATCCACTGCTGGTGAGTTATCTGTTATTTTCACCTAATTCTCTTTTATTGTCTGCTAGTGTTTAGAGTGGTGTGTGTGGGTATGGAGCTGGCAGTGTCAAGTCCATCACTCAGGCTTCTGTTTGGGTTCGTTTTATTTTAAGCCCCTCCCTGAGCCTGTGCGACCTCTGCCTCAGGGTGTCTGTTCATGTTGCACCTTTGCTAGTGGTTCTTCACGGCATATCATGCACAGAATGCACATGGCCATTTCTTTATTTCCTTGAAAATAGTCTTTTATTCCATTCTTTTTCTTTTCTTTTGTTCAGAGAATGAAACAGATTGTTTGAAATTCTCTCTTAAAAACATAATATTATAAAAAGTGTTATGTTAGCTCCACATATCATGGCAAGGTGATTCCTAGGCAGGACTCCTCATTTCCCCTAGAATGGAGTGAGATTATTTCACTGACAATGGATTATGTTGTCCTTCCAGACTCCTCTGATTAAAGAGAGAAAAGTGGCTGTGTGACCATCGGCAGGTGAGAGGGAGCTCTGAGTCCACATGAAGCTGCACGGCATCCTGCCGGAAACTTGCAGACTGTGGGTCAGATACACACCAACACTCTTCATACTGGAGCTCATTTGCTATCAAAATGTGTTTTAATTTCCACTCTACCCTTTTTGTCTAAGACTGTCAATCATGAATAGAGAAAGAAGATTTGGTTTGTGTGGACAAATGAAGTCTGCTGGAGCCTATTTGTATTGTCCTTGCTTCCACTGGTGAAAGTAGCATCTGTCTCAAAGTCATTTCAACAAAGCTGCCTTCAAAACTTAGATCTGTTTAAATTAATGTCTGGGCTGGTTTGCAAAGGAGATTTGCAATGAAAACAAAGACCCATCTAAAGGGTCTACTTTCATTGTCAGAAATTTAAATGCCCTTACATTTTTATAGACTTACCTACCTTTCTTTGGAAGATGCAAATGTACCTCCTTTAATCCATTCCATACCCTGGAACAAGTTAACGTGTGTGTAGCTATAGAAATTTGTAACTTATTTTATTTTATTTTATTTTCCTGAGGAAGATTTGCCCTGAGCTAACACCCATGCCAATCTCCCTCCATCTTTTAGTACACATGTTGCCAGCATAGCATGGCTGCTAACAGAGCAGTGTAGGTCCACACCTTGGAACCAAATCCAGGCCACCAAAGTGGATCACACTGAACTTAACCACTAGGCCATGGGGGCTGGCCCTGGAACTTATTTTGTACTTTTCATGGTTGAATAGTAACAAAGAATATCATTAGCATGATCATTTTACCCCTGTATAAATTCCCAACACTCAACAAAAATAATAACAGCAAATAAAGCCAACAAACTGTTTTCTCTAGAATACAGCACTTACATATTTACTCCCTTTCCTGTTAGTATTTTACTTTCTTAGAGGATCACTGTAAAATGGCTTTCTTTAAGGTGGCTTCATCAATGAAAAGCATCAGTGACAGTTACCTGGCTGGTAGGAGTGTCTTCAAGCCCGTGTGTCAGCCATATGATGATTCTTTTGTCCCCAAGCACTTGGCTTTTCCAATACTGGAATGATCAGTGCAGGGCATTTTTGGGAATCCTACACTTCATTGACTCTGGGTCATTCTGAGATGGATCACCAATTGCTGGGCCAGCTGAAGAACCATATCAACTTACAATTACTGACTTCACTCTGTGTAACTCACCCTTGGAACATACTGAATGAGATCCTGGGATTGACCCGTTCCCATCTCAGTACTTGAGATCTAGGGAACTCTCTTTAGGCAAAATCTGAAGTCACTGGCTCTCTCCATTCGAAGAGAAATTTTGGAGATTTTTGAGTACTAGGAAAATTTTAGAATATACGAGAATACTGGGTTGAGCCCAGGACCTCAGAAATCTCTCTTACTAACAGGTGTTGGTTTTCCAACATCAGTGTTGCTAACATTCGCGTAGTTGTTATTTGATCAGGAGCCCTCCTACGGTAAGTTTATTAAGTAAATCTTATGAATGGTATAAATTCCTCAAGCATTAATAATGATGTAAGCATTCAATAAAATAAGCTTTAATGAACCTGCCTTTTGTGGCAAATTCTGTTATGTGTGGGGCACAGAATGATCATTTTTGTTCCCTCATCCCTTGACTTACTCAGAGTGTGGTAAATGTTCCATCAACATTGAGGAATCTCAGGGTTGAATAAGTAGCTTCCTCAAACATAACAATGTGGCATCAATATCCTTGTTATAGATTCTCAGTTTAGGGACTGACATTATCTTGATTCTGGAGAGACAGCAGCATCTAGGAAGTGAAAGCAATCTTGCACTGGGCTGGAATCTGAGGGGTTAGAACTTAAAGAAGGGATGATCCATGAGGATGTGGATCTTGTTCTGAAGACAGTTAGAGCAAAGGAAAGTCAACCTGAAGTCCAGCCAGGAAACATGCGAGAAGGTATTTAATCACTTGGAGCAGATTTTGTTGAGGTACTATTTTCATTCATTTTATACTAAAACTCTATTGAAAAATCAAAACTGAAAAAGAAGATAAGGGAATTTTTTAGCCAAAGTATTTTCTCTTTTCTATACTCCTTGGTTACTGTCCCCAAAACTGAAAGTGACATGTGACTCCAATAGCCAAGACTGGTCCCTGCCATTGCCTGGAAGTATGATGGAGTTTGTTTTCTGGTGGCAAACAGTTGCATCTGTGATTCACAAAGGGCTATTTCCATTACCGACAGAGAAAGGAGCAGAGATGATAGTTAACCATCTTTTATTTCAGTTTGTTTCCTTCATATTTTTATTGAATTAAAATCTACATACAACGAATTACACAATTTGATGTATTTGATGAGTTTGGGAAAATGTATACACTCATTTAATCAGCACCACAATCAAGATACAGAATGTCTCACTACCCTAAAAAGTTTTGTTTTGGCTTTTCCTGGAAAACACAACTCTCAGTGTTAACCCTTGTTCTCAATGTATCACTGTAGATTCATTTGCCTGCTTTGAGATTTCATACGGATGGAATGTGTTTGCGTGTGTTCACATCTATGTGCATGCTTGCAGGTGTGCGTGTGAGTGTGTGAGTATGTGTATGTGCGTTTGCATGTTTTAACTTTATAGTATTGGGTACTTTCCTACATGTTTCATGGTTATTGACTCATAGGAATTCCTTTATAGTCAGAGAGCATACAATGTATTTCTCCAGCCTTTTCAAATTTACTGAGACATTTTATTGCCCAGCACATGGTCAATTTTGGGAACATTCCATTTTTACTTTAATAGAATGAGTATTCTACAGTTTTGCATGAGATGTTCTAAATATTTCAATTAGGTCAAGGTGATTGATAGTCTTGTTCATGTATTTTGTGCCCTCACTGAATTTTGTCTGTGTGTTCCGTTAATTACTGAGACAGGGCTGTTGGCATTGCCCTCTGTGACATGTATTTGTCTATTTCAACCTTTGTCATGACAGTTTTTGCATCACATATGTTGAAGCTCCATTAGTAGGTGCACACACACGTTTAAGATTTGTATGTTTTCCTGGTGAATTGATGGTTCATCATCATTAGATATGTCTCTGTCTCCAGCAATACTCTTGTGTTGAAGTCTGTTTTGTCTGATATAGACACTGCTGACCAGCTTTCTTGTGCCTACTGTGTGCCCGGTGTATCTGTCCCATTCTCTCTTTTTCAACCTTTGTCTTTGTATTTAAAATGGGTAGGATATAGTTGTGTCTTTCTTTTCTGTTCCTCCTCACAATATAGCTCTTAATTAAAGAGCTTATACCACTTACTTTAAATGAATTATTGATATGACTGGACTAGTTTGTTATGTGTTACAATTCAACACATCTAATTTTTTTTCCACATCTCTTTCTTAGCATTTTGGGTATTTTTTAAAAATTCTGTTTCAGTTCCTCCAAAACCTATTACCTACAACCTTTTAAATTGTGTTTGCTACCTAGAGTTATTAATATACTATTCAATGCAAACTTAAGAATTTTGCAATGGTGAATTCTATTTGTTCTGTGCTATAGTTGTCATCTGTTCTATATATGCATATGTTATAAGTCGTGTGATATGATTATATTTGCATAAACAGAAATTTGACTTTAAAGAAATTAAGAGAATGTTTATTTATGTTTTCTATATTTAACATTTGGGTGCTTCTCTTTCCTGCTTGCAGATCCCAGTTTCCACTGGGATTCATTTCCCTTAAGCCTTCTTCTAGAATGTACACAGAATTTTTACTGGATACAGAATTTCACATTTTCAATTTTGCTTTTATTTTCTTTCATCACTTGAACGTGTGCTCCTTTGCCATCTGCTGTCATCATGGTTCTTGTTTGTGATGGTCTTTTTATTCCAGCAGCTTTCATATGCCCCCTTTTTATCTGATTTTCCACTACTTGACTACCATGTGCCAGGCATGGTGTTCTCTTTATTAAACCTGCATGGGTTTTGCTGAGGAGTTTCTGGAATCTATAAGTTGATATTTTTCACTGAAACTGGAAAATATTCAAACATTATTAAAAAAAAATATTTGCCCAAATCTCTCTTCTCTTCTGGAACTCCAAGAATATGCATGGCAACCACATGATAGTGTCCTACAGGTCACTCATGCTCTGCTTGTGATTCTTCCATGTTCTGTCTTCTTCAGGTTGTATAATTTCTCTTGATCTGCTTCAATTCACTGTCAATTTCACCTGTCACCTCCAAGTGGTTTTTGAGTTTGTAAATATTTTCTTTTTAATTTGCTATATGAAACTTTTTTCTAAAATCTCCATTGGGTTGTTTATTAATTTTTTTATATCTGTGCTGAGATTCCTCATCTGAGCATTCATCATGACATCTTGTCATTTAAGTCCTTTAAAATACTTTGAATAGCCGCTTAGCCTTAGTACATGCTAACTGCAGATCAGAGACATCTCATGTCTTGTTTTACTTGACCATTTTTTCTCTTGACATGGGCCATTTTTTTTCCTGTGTCTATTTATGTCTAACAATTGTTTTTACTGTAAGCTAACCATTGTGGATGGTTTGATGAAGAAACTGAATTTTGTTATCTCCCTCAGAAGAGCGATGAGGCATTGTTTTATTATAGCTGGCACTTAAGTTTCTGGCTGATCACCTTGGACTTAAAAAAGATAAGGATCGTTTTTTTCTGGAATTTTAGCATGAATCCTCAGTTCCATCAGTGTTTCATCCAAAGCTGGGTTGTTACTCACCATTCTAACTTGGCAGGATTCAAACTCCAAGTTCCACCCTTCTGTGGTGGGCACCAGCTGAAATCTCAGCTCAGATGGCCTAGGCCTCCAGATCTTGCTTTGCACCCAGGTTTCAGACTCAGCCTCATGTGTTTAAAGTTCAGAGGTCAGCTAAGGATTTGTGGGAAGCCTATAGAAAATTTGAAGCCCCCAAATATGGTTTTCCTTTTCCCCCTCAGGTTCCAGCCACTCTAGCAAGCCAAAACTTTGTTCTCAGACATCTCCAGGTGAGAAAACTGTGGGTTTTGCTCATGTTCTGGCTACTCCACACCTTAAAACTTGGGAGGAATCTAAGAGGAAGCCACCTAAAGGGACACCTGCCCCACATGGCCTTCTTCCGCAGGGTGATACTCTAGCTTCCACCTGTTTTTGTCCTCATCTGCCTGCAAATTGTTCTCTTAAAAATATTTTCCAGAATTTATAATTATTATCTTTGGGATGCATGTCATTGCCTGAGCTGCAGTTCAACCTTATTCTAAGCAGTAGCACTGCTTCTCGCCTCTCCTGTGCTTGATAAGACCTGCTTTCCCAGGCTGATTAACAGCAAGGGAGCATCTCCTGTGTGCTTCCAATTAATGTGAGGAGAGCCTGCACATGCTGGACTATTCAGATGTGCAGATGACCCTTAGGCTACTCTTGGTGTGCTGATTATTAAATAACTGTGGGGTCTTAGTTGAATTTCTCTTCTCACTTCAAATGGCCTAAGCTACAACATTTAAATGATTGAACCAGTACTGCAGCAAGCACTGAGATTTGGCTTCACTGCAGATGCTTCAGCCATGTGTCACAGTGGCTGATGCTCCTTTCACTCTATAAGGTCTCCTCACTCCTCATGTCATCCACTCAGCCCTTAAACATATTTAATGATGGTTTGCATCCCCAGTTGGCAATAAATAGGACAAGAAGCAAAGTTCCTGTCCTCCTGCACTCTAGTGAATTCAAGAGGCTGTCAATAAATAAATAAACACAGAAAGACAATAATGGGAAAAATAGTCTGGCTTGATGGAGAGTAACTGGTAGAAGGCCTTGTAGTTTAAAAGAGGGACTTGCAAATTTTTTTTATACAGAGAGAAAAACAATTTTAAATATCAGCTATTGGAGCTGGCCCCATTGCCTAGTGGTTAACTTCAGCACACTGCTTCGGTGGCTGGTTTTCGTTTCCCAGCCTGAACCTATACCACTTGTCAGCAGCCATGCTGTGGCAGTGGCCCACATACAAACTAGAGGAAGATTGGTACAGATGTTAAGTCAGGGGGACTCTTCCTCAGGAAAAAAAAAATATCGGCTTTCCATTTTTGTTTAAACAAAGTTGTTTAAGTGAGAATGAACTGAAATTGATACATTCTTAGAATTATTTGAAACATACACAGGAATGAAAAGCTGATGTTGAGACATCAGTTGTGCCACCACCAAACTTGGCAACAAAATAAGAATGTCCGTTATTATCCCCGTTATGAAATAGGTTGTGGGAGATCTAGCCAAGGACATTAGAAAAAACATTTAAAATGATAATAAACATTGCAAAGGAAGAAGCAAAACTATACTTATTAGCAGAAAATATCACTGTTTACCCAGAAATTCAGTGAAACTAAAATGATACAGTGAACTGTCTCTTTCACACATCAGCTCAGCAAAGGCCACACACCTCAACACAGCATTGTGTGGGTGAGCCCTATGGGCTGACTTGTGCCCCTCAGTTTCATGTGTGGAAGTCATAGCCCCAAGGACCTCAGAATGTGACCTTATTGGGATGCAAGGTCATTGCAGATGTAATTAGTTAAGATGAGGTCATCCAGTCTCATCTAACATGACAGATGTCCTTATAAAAAGGCAAACTTGTGCACAAACGCACAAGGGGAGGGAATGCCACTTGAAGCCAAAGAGCACACTGAGGGTACTCAGCCACTCTGAAACCCACTAGACAGACTTACCCCGTGACCCTGAGAATGTGCTCTGGACAGTCCCACAGAGAGACTCGTAAGAGAAGCCAACCTGCACAAGGGTGTTGGGTGTGGGGTCCTTTTGTCTCTCACAGCCTGGGACTCATGTCCTCACACACATGCAGCCTTTGTAGACTCCCTGGTCACTCCGTGACCTACAGGCCAACCTCAGACTTCCAAGGGACCCCAAAGCACAAAGCCATCACCACGTTTGTTAGAGGTCAGTTATTGGATACACCACCACACTTCCCTGCCTCACCTGGCCTTTATGCCACAGAAACAGGACCATGATCAATAATACCTCCTCCTAAATGTTTATGAAACTCAGGAGCCCATGTGAATGACATTCCTCAAAGAAGTCATTCAACCCAAAGTGAATTTAAAGCCACATCTCTGGTGATTAGGAACTCCTGGAAACTGTTGAAATACAACTTCCCTTCCCCTCTGTAATCCTAAAGCTTTCTTTCAGCTCACTTAACAGTAGGCCTACATTGTCTGCTTGTTATGGATGATTTTCTATGAATTCATTTTTCATTAGTGCTAAGCTCTGTCTATTTCTGTGAGAATTTGTACTCTTTAAACTCAAAAGCAAGTTGAGTTTACCAGAAGAGAAAGGTAAGCAGATAGATTGCGTACTGTTCAAACTAGTGGTTTTTAATCGACATAATTCTAGTCATCTTGACAAAGAATTGACCCTTCATAAGTTTCTCTTCTGAGTGTAGGATTGGGACATACCCACTGGGAAGGAGGCTGGGTGCTGGGAAGCTGTCTTTCCTTCTTTCCAAAGGGGCATCTCTGGTCAGGCCACAGACTTGCTGCCTCTAACTCTTATTTCCTTCTGTTGTCAAGCAGCATTTGGTGAAAACTGCAAATTCAGAGAACTAGCCTTGTCCCAGGCTGCTGTTGGGTTGGCCTGCTTTTCTATGCAGTGTATCAGATACAAGGATTAACTGGTGGGGGTTGCAACTGATGGCATTTTCAGGAATCTCCAGGAAATACATCTCTACAACATGCAGACAGGGTGTATTTGAGAGGGTTGCTATAATTACAGAATTTTAATGCAACTCTGCTAGGATCCTGAGCTATTTTTCATGCACTTGTGGAGATCAGCCCCATCCAGGGTGTAAATCTTCTCAGAGTCACCTCCTCCAAGTCAGAGACTCTCCAGATGTCCCTTTAAGGATTCATCAGAACTTACATTACACCCCTGATCTGGATTTACTGCAAATCTGCTTAACCTACATGGGGTGCTGCATGTCAGTTCATGGACAGGTTGCAAATTTATGGAGCAGCTGTGGCCAAGTGGCTGCCTCCTGACTCGTGCAGCTGCTGGAGAGTAACTGCTCTCCTCTGTCAGGCAGAAAGGAGTTATGGTCAGTCCACAGGGCCTCCATAATTTTCCCCATATAGGATTGAATCTCAGTTAGGAAAAGTGACAGCCATACCACCATTTCTTGTAACAAAAGGGGTTGGGAGAACTTTGATGTTGCCATGACAGTTGGATGTGATGCAGAATCCAGAGATGACTGTCACTGTCTGTTCTCTGAACAGACACATCACTTGTCATTTTAGACCTGCTGTCAGTGTGACATGTACCTGGCCTGGCCCTGGGCTGAGTGTAACATCCCACAGAGCCTCCTGGTACCCCATGGAGGGGAGCCTCTGCTTCCACGAAGAGGGAGGAGATGATCATGGTTTATAAATGGAGGCTACCATCTCCTACAAAGTGCCCCAACAAAATCTGGGATGTGGGTGAGCCCACACATGAGCTCATTGTGTGACTTTTACAGTTGTCCTGAGACAGAAAGAAGGATCAGAGCTCAGGGTCTGCTGTTGAACCAAAGTTAAACATCAGGTCAATGGAAGCAGCTCTGAAGCTTCTCTGAGGCCTGCAGCTGCTGCTAAGGGCAGAGCAGGCACTGGATTTCAGATCACCAGAGACTGCCTTCCTGTTGGAGGACATCTGGATCTGGGGTGAGAGGAAACAAAGCTGAGACACAAGGGGGTGGCAAAGCGGATCTAACACACACATCAGTGAGTGTCCACTGTGCCTGCTGTGCGGGAATAAATGGCTCCTGAAAGAGTGTAGTTTGACAAATGTGCTCCACACAGCCTCACAGTTCACAAGCATCTGGGTGCCTTGTCAGGCCTTAAAGCAGGCCTAGTATATTCTGTTGTAGGTCCCGATTTGCAGAGGAAGGACCTTCACAGAGTGGCCTGCAGAGATCCAGGGTTTTCTAAGAAAATTTAGGTAAGACACTTTTTCTCAGGCATGGTGTCCACCACCACCTTGTCTTCTCTCTGCCACCTGCACTTTGTCAACAAGGGAACTTAGCTAATGAATTTTAAATAGCCTTTTAAACTCCCACATCCTTTCTCCTTGTGAAATGCGGTATTAATTTTTAGACATGAAAACCCCTGTAAGCAGATTTGTTTTACGAGTCATCTGTGGTAAAGATTTGACACTGTGAAGTCAGGAGGACTTGAGCTGTGAAATATTGATCTGGTTTCCATGACCCTTGGAGCACTGTGCCTGATGCACATGGAGAAGTGAGTAGATGTTTGATTAATTCAAGGAAAGTCATAACTATCGATCTGACCATGGTCAAGACTGCAGGTTCAATTGCTAAATCTCCAAGCTCATCAGAGGAATACACAACATCACCTCCTAGGATTTTAAGGCTGGTTCCAAACCTAACCATCATGCAAAGAGAAAGGAGGATAGAGGCCTTTCAGAGGTTGATCATAGCAGAATACATTGCAAGAAAGGCAAAATGCTGAAGCACAGGAAAATAAAGAAGCATGAAAGAATGTGAGGACATGGTAATAAAACCCTAAAATGTGCATTTTTCTTAAATTCTTTATAGCATAATACTTTGGATATAAAAGAAAACAATCTGGACTAGAATCCCCAGATTATTTCAAAATGGTAAATAATGTGGAGTCAAATCATGCAGAAGTGATTCTGTAGCTCAGGGGATATAGTGGCAATTACCCAAGCTTGGTTGTGAAAGATATTTGTTTACAATATACCTGGTTTTAGACACTTAGAATAACCAGAGGAAGAAAAAGCCTGGAATGTACACATTTCAACCACAAGAGAAACAGAAACACATGGAACAACACCAAGGAGAAACCAGACCTTGGTCAAGTCACCCCAAGAGGAAAAAGAGAATCAAAGAGAAGGGACAAACAGACCTAGCAAATGGAACAAGTGTTTGATTAGGAATTAGGACCAAGAAACTGACTGAAGGGACATGGGAACCTTACCCAGGAAATTGAAAGTTAAATTCTTTCTGTTGTTGTTGCTGTTGAGGAAGATTGGCCCTGGGCTAACACCCAGGCCAATCTTCCTCTGTTTTTCATGTGTGCCGCTGCCACAACATGGCTTGATGACTGGTGTGTAGGTGTGTAGGTCTGCACCTTGGATTCAAATCCATGAACCCTGAGCTGCCAAAGCTGTGCATGTGAAGTCAACCACTATGCCACCGGGTTGCCCCTTAAATTGTTTTTAAAGAAAGATAAAATGGACACACTTTCACTAAGAAGTGGCACAAAGGATTAATATTTAGATGTTCAAAAAATCTTTGTATTTCAATAAGAAACACACAAGCATTCCAAGGGGAAATTGAATAAAGTATATTTTTGTGTAACTCAGAGTAAAGGGAATAGAAATGTCCAATTAACATGTGAAGGGGCTCAGCCTCACTAATCAATTTATAAACAATGATAAAAGAGATATAGTTTCTCATTTCATATTAAAACATCACAAATGTATAGGAAATGTATGTGCTCATATTTTTTGATGAGACTATGGATTGTTTTAAACTGTTTTGGAAGACAACTGGTGATATCGGTCAAAATCTGAAGTGGTCTTTTTCACTATACGCCAAAATACGGGCCAGCCTGTGAACTCCCGAGGAAGTCTGTGATGTCCTCCACATTCGTAAAACCTCAGAAAGGCAGGATGCACAGGGATCAGGGTAGTCTTAGACCACAGTGACCTCCAGCTGTATCTACACATGAAATTTAAGAAATGATCCTTAACAAATACAACTTGAAAATGCAGCCAGATATGCACCTCATCGACTGTGACCCCACCTGGTGCAGGTAGAACATCCTTAAACAGGCACCAACTGTGATGTCTGGAACATGTCTCAGCAAGTTTCATGACCCTTGAGAAGAAGACTGAGTTGGTCCTCAGCAGGGAGTGGGGATGACAGACTGGGGGCTGGGAATGTGCCAGGCAGACCCAGCCTGATGTCACACACTCAACACCAGAAGGAGACTGTGTCAAGAGTCTTCACTGAGGAAACGACAGAGCCCAGGGCTCTGTCTTGCGTTTTTTCAAGCGCAGCTAACCTGGGGGCATCACACCACATGTCTGCTCTCCATCAGCTTTTCTTAGGAAACAAGAAGAATTGTGTTGGAGGAAGCTCTCTGAACCTCTGCTTCTTGCCTCTGGCACACCCTCTCTGCCCCTCCCAGTGATCAAGTGGCCTCGGCTGGGTAGAGACTCAAAGGCAGGCTTATCTCTCTCTGTCGAACAGAGTGGACACATTGTCTGCAGAGGACACTCACTGTCCGGCAAGTCCATCAGCCTCAGGATATGCTGGGTAATGCATCTGTAGTAGTCAGGCCTTTCAACCTTGACCCCGTGACCCTGGGCTGCAGGTACACAATGGGGGTTGTGGGAGGGCCCCGAGGAGGGAACCTGGTGGCAGCTCACATGAGTGCAATGGTCTGTGGGGCAGCAAGATGCTGGGTTGAAGTCTTGCAGAGCCCATGGTGGCCAAGTCTCTGCAGCAGCTGTGGGCAGCTGTTCCTGGTGTTTTGAGTCTCTGTACTGACACCAGGGAGGGAAACTGAGTCACGGTGGGGCCCAGAGCAGAGGAGGGCCGGGGAGGGTGGCCCCAAGGACAGCAAGGGAAGGATTTTGGAGGACTCCCTGGGCCTCGGTGGCCTCACATTAACACCTGGATTGTGGAGTTGTCTGCTTTACATGGAAATCCTACTGCCTTCTTAGAACTTTCCAGAACCCTCTGGAAGCATCAGATGGCCCCTCCACCAGAGTACTTTCTCTGGAGATGCCTTGATCCTACGTTACCCCCATTTCTGGTTCAGTCCCAGGACCTTCACACTGACCATGACCTCAGGCTCAGAATGAACAATAAACTATTTTTAGAAGTTGCAGATTTTTTTAATAAAAAATAGCATATGCTTATTGCAAGAAAACTGGAAAAAATTTTAAAAATCAACATAATCCCCCCATTACCCACTAGACACATTTTTCTGTGTCTCCCAGAATTTTCTACATTTAAGTAAACATTCATAAATACACATAGACATAGACTTGTGTTTAGATAAATACATATTCAAATTTTCTTAATTGAAATATTGATTTTCCTGATCTTACTTTTATCAATTAGGAACAGTCTGAAAAGCTTTTAGAATTGATGATTTTCGACTTCAAGTATTTTAGAGCATGAAGCAGCCATAGACTCCATCAGCAGCCCCAGTGAGTCCCACCACTGGCCCAGACCTACAGGACCTCCCGAGCCCAGAACCACCTGTGTTCAGGTAAGTGGTTGGCAAACTTGCCCAGGTGCTGATGACGATTTATTAAAAAGAAGTTAAAGTTGAAAACAAGTGTTTCATTTCATGTCCAGTAAAAACTAATTGAGAATCTATATATGAAGCTTTACTTCCTAAAGATGCCAACACTTTTATTTAATTTTTACTTTTTACTAAATTTGCCCCAACTATAATACACCAGATTATCTTTTTAATATTCTCAAATGAAACTGTAAATACTGAGTATTAATAGATCTTTTATCACTATCATTAAACACCAATGAATATAACTGCAAATTAATTACCTATTAACTCTTAATTATTTCATTTCTAGAGAAATTAGCATAGTTTCAAATTAAGCTGATAGTACTCAGGAGGAACTCAAATTGTATTATTTTGTAAAATCTAGTTTTTGTGAATTGAGGCCTTCCAAATTTTTCATTTTTTACTTATCTAGTCTTGCAGAAATGCACATATATGGCTAAATAAATTAGATGAAACTAAAAGAAGTCAAGTTGTTTAATAAGTTTTTGCAACTACAGAGGTAATTTATACTTGAAAGAATAAAGAATTCAATATACAAATGCACATTTTTGAAGGATGTCAAAGTTCATTTACAAAGCTTGTGCAAAGCTTATGGCACTTCTTCAATCTATATTACAATTGGACAAGGTCTAAAGCAAAAATTTGAAACTGGAAACTTGCTGATCAGGTGTGAGCTTGTGGAAAGTGGCCTCCTGAGAACTGGATAGAACTGGCTTGCGTCTCCTCCAGCCCATCCTGGGTCAGCCTTGCATCCTGAGGGTAGCTGCTCTGTGAATCACACATTTTCTTTTCACATGTTCATCAGCATCAGGATAATAAAGGTCCAGTTCTTGTCCACAGATGTGCAGTGGGAACCGTCACTGCAGCAAAAACCTGGAAAACTGAAATGCACAAGAAATTTCCAGTCTTGCAGCTCCATTTCACCGCCAGTGGCCATCTCTGCAGGTGTTGACCCTGGTTTTATTAACCTCCTTCTGTATCCTCTGGTTAATGAATTAAAAGGGAGTCCACAATCAACCCATTAAAGATGAAGCATAATGGGATTTGGGCATGAATCACAGATGCTGAGGAAGGACACACTTCCTCCTTTCCACAAGGCAGGTGCATCACGCCGTGCTTCCTACAGCTCTCTCTGTGGCTAGCAGATGCTGGGGAGATGCCAATGGGCTCATCTTTTACACAAGAAAAGGGATCACTACCACTTTGTGCCCCTAGGTATCCAGGTTGGAAAAGCTTCACATTTTATTTTCTTTTTCTGACTCACCCAGGTTATTCTACTTATGGTAGAAAGTCTGAACATAACTTGAAAAAAGAAATATTTGATGGTTTTGAGAGCTCCTTTGGCAGCAAGAGCCTCTAGTTCAGCACCTGGGGAGGAGAGCAGCCAAGCCATGGGCCTGGAGCTGTATCCACATTTGCCTTTTGGTAGCAGCTAGTTCTGAAAGGACCATCTGAGAAGCCTTCTTGTGAGTCTGGCAGGGGGCGTCCATCAGAGGGAAGGTCTTGAGAGCACCTGAAGCTTTCATGGTGACCCTGACATCCTACAAGTAATTGTCCCAGAAATAAGCCAGTTCCAATAGGGGTGGGACCATTAAGTCACACCATCAGAATCCCTTGTTGGTTTAATATTTGCCTACCACAGTCAAGGAAACCCTGGGGGAAGATGAGACTTTCCTGGAGCCTCACATTTTTCCTTACGTTTTCACCACAGTGCCCTGCACTCTTCAAAAATAACCAGGTGAACAAGGAAAAAGAATTGTACAAAAACAAAGACAAGAAAAAAAAGCTAGAGTAGATCTAGATATTACATTTACAAGTCGTTATAAGACACTGGTTTTAAAATAATTATAACTTATTTGTTAAAGGAATTAACTTTTTTGAGAATTTTGTCAGACAATTTTGGAAGCCATGAAAAATAATTTGGAAACTATGAAAAATTATAAGAGAATTTAGAGCAAAATATATTAACTGGAAATAGGAACATGATAGGTGGATCGTAAAACAAATTCTATGCATCTGAAGAGATAATTAGTGAACAGGAAAACAGAGCAGAAGGAAATACTGAGACTGATGCATGAGAAACCCAAGGATGGGTGGTGATGGAAAGAGCCTCCCACACATAGGGTATGAGGGAATATCAGGGGTGGTGTAACTGGATTCCCAGAAAAAGGAGAGAGAGGAAACAGGCCACATGTCAGAAGAAGCCTTGAATGTTCTCAAACAAGAAAAAAAACACCAAGTGAATGATTTCAGAAGCATTAAGAACATGACACAGGGGGCTGGCCCCGTGGCCGAGTGGTTAAGTTTGCACACTCCGTATCAGGCGGCCCAGTGTTTCGTTAGTTCGAATCCTGGGCGTGGACATGGCACTGCTCATCAGACCATGCTGAGGCAGCATCCCACATGCCACAACTAGAAGAACCCACAACGAAGAATACACAACTATGTACCGGGGGGCATTGGGGAGAAAAAGGAAAAAATAAAATCTTTAAAAACAAAAAAAAGAACATGACACAGGATGGGTCCAAAGAAAGGCCCATCAACTACCTCAGTGCTTTGAAACACAAAGATAAATGTTAAAGCATGATGAGAGCAGAGACAATTCGTGTCAAAGAACAGAAGTTGACGACCCCCAACTTCTTAGCAAGTAGAATGAAGCCCAGAAGAAAATGTACACAAAAGTGCTGACACTGGGAACTGCCAACCTGGACTACTGTCTCCACGCAGATAACTAACAGAATTTGTCACCTGAGTACCAACAACAAAAGGCAGATGTTGACCACAGGTGGCAGCTCAGTGTTGCCAGTAGAGCAGAGACTGAAGGAAAAGATAAATATGCGGGCACACCTAAATACCTATTGAAAGTATAAAGCAATATGGTAATGCTTTGGGGTTTTATGCTCATATGAAATTTAAAAAGACATCAATAATAACACCAACGGCAGGAAAAATAAAGGGGCTTCTAAGGTTCACACATTGTCCATGAAGGGGTCCAAGGAAAATGATGTGGACTTTATAAAACAAGAGAGCATGCTATAAAGGCTGCATAAACAGTGAAAGAATATTAATCAGATGCTCATGAGGGAGGGGGGAGGAATAGAATCATTATGGATGAATAAACCCAAAGAAGGCAACAAGGAAGCACAGAACAGGCAGAATAAAGAGCAAACAGTGGCAAACAGTGATAATGGTGCCTAGATGTCCAATATCAGTGATTTCATGACATGTAAATGGAATAAATACTCCATTAGAAGGCAAAGTTTCTTAGAATAAAAATAAAACCAAAATATGCGCTCTTAGGTTGATCTTAAAGTATCCGTACAAGTTGAAAGGATAATGTATATGTTGTATAAGTAATGCTAAAAAGAAAACTGGAGTAGTACACCAATTTCAGACAACACCGGCTGATGGGAGAGATATTCGATGGGAACAAGGACATTTCAGAGTGATAAATGGGCCACTCCACCAGCAGGATGTAAGGATCCTAAACTTGTGTGCAGAGAACTGGGGAGAGATTCTTGGGAAGTGGCCCAGGACGGGTATTTGTACCTGTGATATTAGTGAAATAGTCTAATTTAACAAAACATTAGTGATGGTTCCTATCACATGGCTTTACATTCTCAGTCGCCGCTACCAAGTGTTAGGGATCTAACATCTTGTATTTTAACTGGGTCCTATTTACATGTGTTCTGGAAATTACTACATGCTTATTTACCCTTGGGAAACTGGCCATCAGTAGATGGTAAAAACTCTGTCCCCAGAGACCTTATTGGTGGTGGCAGGGGTATGTCTACACTTTTAGATAAGGCAAAACATGACTGACATGTTTACACAACATAAGAATGGTCTTTGGTTCATCTAAAGACACTCACAAACACTGTCTGTATAGGTAAATTTGGTTAAATCATCTTGAAGCCCTTAATTTAGAGAAGCTAACAAGCAAAACATTTGTTCTCCTCTCCAGGTTAAGAGCACACAATTTTCAAGAGTGACTAATTTGTACTTACTATCATGGTTAATGTCTCCCTTCTCCTCATTCTCCCTTAGATGATCATTTCCTTGCAAACTTTGATTTACTTAAAAACAAAATTCTTTAGAGATGGACATGACATTTGAATTGAAACTATGGAAGGATGTTAATGCAATAGCCCAACATATTTTTGTTGAGCAATTAATAATTTCATTAATTGACCAAGTAAACAAATAGTCAGTTCTTTGAAGAAAATAGCAATCACAAAAGTTTTTTTATAATTTGTTTTATAAACATTGATGTAATATCAAAGGTAATAATATTAATATCAGGCAGTGTGTAAACTCATTTCCAGTGTATAAATATAACAAATGGTTGACAATTATTTATTTATGCTATTTTCATTGATTCAAGAATCAGTATTTTAAAATAATCTTTATTTACCATTTATTAGGAAAATGTGCAGCACTATCTGTGCAGATGTTACAGACGAGACTAAGAATATCAATATTAAATAAAAAATAATAACATAGAGATTAGTTGAAATATATAAAGAGAATGTTTCACTATCGTATACACAGTTAAAGTGGACGACTTTAGAGGTATGTCTATAGGACTGGATTCCTTCTTTTCCAATTGTATGTAAAGATGGTTCAGTCTCACTAACCGAACTTTCTGAATATTGCTCAATGTCTGCTAGTTTGCCATTCCTGATATACTTGAATTATTAATAAAACCCCACAACATTAGCTAACATATTAACCATTTCAAATAAAACATATGTGTGATGGTCAAATATATCAGGTATACTGAACAAGGCTAAATAATGAGTTAAAAAAGATAGCTTTAAATTTGTATTCTTGGTGGGGCTGGCCCAGTGGCACAGCAGTTAAGGTCACATGTTCTGTTTTGACGGCCCGGGGTTTGCTGGTTTGAATCCTGGGTGCAGACCCGACATGGCTTGGCAAGCCATGTAGTGGTAGGCGCCCCACATATAAAAGTAGAGGAAGATGTGCAAGGGTGTAAGTTCAGGGCCAGTCTTCCTCAGCAAAAAGAGGAGGATTGGCAGCAGATGTTGGCTCAGGACTAATCTTCCTCAAAAAAATAAAAATTGTGTTCTTTGATTTCTGCCAACTATCATTTGATTCCAAGAGATAATTGAAATTAAATTCTTAAATTGTTCTATTATAGACCCAAAATAAAGGATTCAAAGTACCTGTGTTTATTGGCATCACCTTTAGATAACTCAATACCTTCATCACTTACAGGATATTAATAAAGAGGACACATAGCCTCTAGTATTTAAAGACGAAGGATTTATACATAAAGGTATATACCCAAACTAAAAATAAAGTGCTGGATTATGGGTTATTCTTATAAATAGTGGCTTGATCATTCTGTCAAGATTGAGCATTAAAGCAGTTAAATATATTGTATGTAAATAGATTAATATGCAATAAATAGTTCCTTAGTAAATAATCAGTGACTGATATTTAAAACAAATTTGTCACAAATGTAGTAATATTAAACATCACTGTATTTATTAAATATTGCTCACCCATATTTATTTGTCACCTATATTAATAATTTAGCTATCAGCCTTTGCTAAGATTTCTCAATATGTATAGAAAATAGTTTTTACCTTAACGTTTATATAGCTTTTTTACTCGTAATTTATAAGAAATATAATTTACTGTCACTTGAATATTAGTCTGCTCCCTTGCCAATGTAAAAAATGATGTTACTTCTTATGAATCAAATGCTGTCTAACCACACTATGACTAGCAGTTTTGTGTTGTGTCACTGAGCAAATTGAGGAATACAAAATAAATCAATTAATCTTACTTTTTGTTCTAGCATCCTTATTTTTTTCAATCCCTTTCACATTTTTATACCAAACAATATTATAAGTATATGTTAAACACACATGTACCATTTTACTTAGAGTAGTATAGTTTTAGAGAGGTGATGAGAGATAGATAGGTAGATAGAGCTATAAATATAAATATAAATATATGAGTATCTGTAATAATTTAAGTACATGCAAATATGTATGTTTAACTTTAGGAAGTAGATTTAGAATTCAATGAATTACTAAGTTTACTTCAACGTTTCCCAAAGGTTTTATAAATAACACTTGGATAACATTTTTAAGGTGTAATATGATTTTGAAAGTAAATTATAATTTGTAATCCCGCAACTAAAACAATTATTTTCAATTTTTAAGAGATGCATATTTTCTTTTTTTAAAACAATTGGCAGCATAATATAAAGTAAGTAACCCACCTGTCTTATGAGTCTTTCATTTCTAGTTAATGTTTTATTTGTAATTCCATCATATTTTTCACTTGTAAATTTTCCAATAAGGATTTGTCATATCTTACATCTGAGGTGGTTTGAGATTAGACTCACTCCAAAAATTTTATAGTAATAACTTTTCAAAAATGTGTCAGCCATATTTATGTGTTCGTTTGTTTTAAAGAACACCCAGGTTTATTCAGAAATAACTTTTCTAAAATTTGCAGAAGCGGTCTTCATTTCTAACTAAGAATCAAGTGGTCTTATCTATGTTTGTTTACTTCCAGTACGTGACTGTGGTTTAAACTCCATAATTAAAATTTCCTTATAAGAAAATTGTCTTGTCTTATAAATTCCTTATAAGACTTGTACATTAAGAAAAAACAAATTAAAAAAGAAAATTTCAAAATTATAATTTCATCACATGAAGGGAAGAGTCTATTTATGTAGTTCAATCAACACAAACCAGCTAGTGCAAACTTTACTAAGTTATTTTGGAGATACCAAACATAGTAGGTAGTTTAGTATGAAAAAAGATAAGGTGTCTCAAGTGTTAAGACACCTTCTGATTTTTAATACCACGTCTTATCTTTCCATCTAATATTTGGAGAAAGAGATAAGTATTACAGATTTCTCTCTTCTAATTTATTTTAAGACAAATTACTTTCTGGACTCTCTATTTGTTTGTATTTTTATGTAATGAGATGTTTCCTCACTGGAATCAGACACCAAAAAAAGCAATATTGCTTTCTTGCACTAAAACCCCAGTGCCTGGTATAGCTTATGGGTGATTAACTTTTGATGACAATCAGACCAAATGAATTATGATTTGAAAAACTACCATTGGGTATGGTCGTATAATAATGGTAAAAACAATTATGTTCACGCATTAGAAAAAGTGAAATCAAACACCAACAACTTAAAGATTAAGAAGTAAAAAGATCATTTGTTAGGGAGAAGTAGAGGTGAATAATACATCAGTTGTGCTTAGCAGGTAAAACTCAGTTTGTTGTCTTCTGGGAGGTAAATTTTTGAGTGTAAACATTTATTTGAAAGATTAAATAAGACTTTAGCACGTACCAGTCACATGTTGGAGAAAGGTAATTTATGACAGAAACAGTGTAGCCAATTTTTTTCCAGGTAATTTTATTGGGATTATAGTGATTTGTAACATTGTGCAATTTCAGGTTTACCTTGTTGTTTATCAATTCCTGAATACTCTCCATCATACTCACGCCCAGTAGTCCAATTTTTCTCCATCACCACACATATGTGCCCCTTTATCCCTTTTGTCCACCCCCAACCCCCTTCTACTCTGGTAACCACTAATCTATTCTCTTTATTCATGTATTTCTTATCTTCTACTTACTCATGAAATCATGCAGTGTTTGTCTTTCTCTGTCTGGCTTATTTCCCTTAACATCATACCCTCAAATTCCATCAATGTTGTTGCAAATAGGATGATTTTGTCTTTTTTATGGCTGAGTAGTATACCAGTGTATATATATACCACATTTTCTTTATCCATTCATCTATAGATGGGGAGTTGGGTTGCTTTCACACCTTAGCTATTGTGAATAATGCTTCAATGAATATAGTAGTGTATAAGTCTCTTTGGATCTTTGATTTCCAGTTCTTTGGATAAATACCCAGTAGTAGGATAGATGGATCATATGCTATTTCTATTTTTAATTTTTTGAGAAATCTCCATACTGTTTTCCATAGTAGCTGCACCAGTTTGCATTCCCAACAGCAGTGTATGCAACGTTCCCCTTTCTCCACATGCTCTACAACATTTGCTGTTTTTTACCTTGGTAACTTTAGCCACTCTGATCAGTGGAATGTGATATCTCATTGTAGTTTTGATTTGCATTTCCCTAATAATTAGTGATGTTGAGCATCATTTCATGTGTCTGTTGGCCATCTATCTATCTTCCTTGAAAAAATGTCTGTTCATATCCTCTCTCCATTTTTTGATTGGGTTGTTTGGGGTTTTTTTGTTGAGTTGCATGACTTCTTTATATATTTTGGAGATCAACCCCTTGTCTGATAAATTATTTGCAAATATTTTCTCTCAGTTGATGGGTTGTCTTTCCATTTTGTTCCTGATTTTCTTTGCTTTGAAGAAGCTTTTTAGTCTGATGTAGTCCCATTTGTTAACCTCTTCTTTTGTTTCCCTTGGCTGAGTAGACATGGTATTTGAAAAGATGAGTCTAAGACAAATGTCAAAGACTGTATTGCCTATATTTTATTCTAGGAGTTTTATGGTTTCAGGTCTTACATTCAAACCTTTAATACATTTAGAATTAATTTTTGTGTATGGTACAAGATAATGGTCTACTTTCATTCTTTTGCATGTAGCTGTCCAGTTTTCCCAAAACCATTTATTGAAGAGACTTTCCTTTCTCCATTGTATGTTCTTGGCTCATTTGTCAAAGATTAACTGTCCATAGATGTGTGATTTTATTTCTGGGTTTCCCATTCTTATCCATTGATCTGTTTGTTTGTTTTGAATACTACAGCTTTGTAGTATGTTTTGAAGTCAGGGGTTGTGATGCCTCCAGCTCTTTTCTTTTTTCTCAGGATTGCTTTGGCTATTTGGAGTCTTCTGTTGTTCCCTATAAATTTTTGGACATTTTGTACTATTTCTGTGCAGAATGTCAATGGGATTTTGATTGGGATTGCATTGAATCTGTAGGTTGCTTTAGGTAGAATGGACATTTAACTATGTTTATTCTTTTGACCCATGAACATGGCATATCTTTCCATTTCTTTATATCTTCTATAATTTCTTCCAATAATGTCTTATAGTTTTCACTGTACAGGTCTTTTACCTCTTTGGTTAAGTTTATTCATAGGTCTTTTATTCTTGTTGTTGTAATTGTAAATGGGATTGTATTCTTGATTTCTCTTTCTGCTAGTTCACTGTTAATGTATAGGAATGCAACTGATTTTTTAAATTAATTTTGTACCTTGCAACTTTGCTGTAGTTATTTATAATAGTTTTCTGGTGGATATTTTAGGGTTTTCTATATATAGGATAATATCATCTGCAAATAACAAAAGTTTCACTTTTTCCTTTCCAATCTGGATTCTTTTTATTTATTTTTCTTGCCTAATTGCTCTGGCCAATACTTCCGGTAGTATGTTGAATAAGAGTGGCAAGAGTGGCACCTTGTCTTGTTCCTGTTCTCAAAGTGATGGCTTTCAGTTTTTCACCATTAAGGAGTATGTTGGCTGTGGGTTTGTCATATATGGCCTTTATTATGTTGTACTTTCCTCCTATACTCATTTTATTGATAGTTTTTTTATCATAAATGGATGTTGGATCTTGTCAAATGCTTTCTGTGAATTTATTGCAATGATCATGTGATTCTTATTCCTCATTTTGTTAATGTGGTGTATGACATTGATTGATTTGGAGATGTTGAACCATCCTAGCAACCCTGGAATAAATCCCACTTGATCATGGTGTGCGATCCTTGTTATTTATTGCTGTATTGGGTTTGCCAATATTTTGTTGAGGATTTTTGCATTTATGTTCATCAGCAATATTGGTCTGTAGTTCTCCTTCTTTGTGTTGCCATTGTCTGCTTTTGGTATCAGGGCGATTTTGGCCTCATAGAATGTGTTAGGAAGCATTCCATCTTCTTCAATTTTTTTCAATAGTTTGAGAGGGAGAGATACGAATCTTCTTTGAATGTTTGGTAGAATTCTCCAGAGAAGTCATCTGGTCCTGGACTCCTGATTTCTGGGAATTTTTCAATTACTGCTTCAACCTCTGTACTTGTGATCGGTCTACTCAGATACCATATTTCTTCTTGACTCAGTTTTGGGAGGGTGTATGAGTGTAGGAATTCATCCATTTCTTTTACATTATTGAACTTGTGGGCATATAGTTTTTCATAGTATCCTCTTATAATCCTTTGTATTTCTACAATATCTGTTGTAGTTTCCCCTCTTTAATTTCATATTTTATTTATTTGGCCTTCTCTCTTTTTGTTTGGTGTGTCTGGCTAAGAGTTTGTCAATTTTGTTTATCTTCTCAAAGAACCATCTCTTAGTTTCATTCATTATTTCTATCCCTTTTTTGGGTCTCTATTTCATTTTTTCTGCTCTGATTTTTATTATTTCCCTACTTTTTCTGACTTTGACCTTCATCTATTCTTCTTTTTCTAGCTCTGTTAGGTGCATTTTAGATTACTTATTTGAGATTTTTCTTGTTTGTTGTGGTGGCCCTGTACTGGTATGAATTTCCCTCTTATGACTGCATTTATTGCATCCCATAAGAGTTAGTATGTTGTATTTTCATTTTTGTTTGCCTCTAACCATTTTATAATTTCCCCTTTGAATTATTCAGTGATCCAATAGTTGTTAAATAGCATATTGTTTGGTCTCCAGATATTTCTGACTTTCTCACTTTTGTTCGTATGGTTGATGTCCAGCTTCATAGTACTGTGATTGGAAAAGATGGTTATCATGATTTCAATCTCCTTAAATTTACTGAGGATGGGATGTTCTCTCTGTATATATCTATTAAGCCCATCTGCTCAAGTGTTTCATTGAAATCCACTATTTCCTTGTTGACCTTCTGTCTGGATGGTCTATCTATTGACATAAGTGGGGTGTTGATGTCCCCTACTATGATCGTGTTGCTGTGAATTTCTCCCTTAAGGTCAGTTCATAATTGCTTTATGTACTTTGGCGTCTCGGTGTTAAGTGCATATATATTAATGTGTTATGTCCTCTTGGCAGAAAATCCCTTTTATCATTGTCTCCTGCCCCTCTTTGTCTCTCCTTGTCTTTTTTACCTTGAAGTCTGCTTTGTCTGATATAAGTATGGCAACACTTGCTTCCTTTTATTTGCTGTTTGCTTGGAGTATTGTCTTCCATTCCTTTTCGCTAAGCCTGTGTTTGTCTTTAGAGCTGAGATGTGTTTCCTGGAGGCAGCATATTGTTGGGTTTTCTTTTTTAATCTACTAAGCTGCTCTGTGTCTTTTGATCGGAGAATTCCATCCATTGACATTTAGAGTTATTATTGATATTTGAAAGCTTAATGCTTTCATTTTATCTCTTGTTTTCCAGCTGTTCTATGTTTCCACTGTTTTCATTCCCTTGTATGTCTGACTGCCATTTCACTTTGGAGGTTTTCTTTGGTGGTTTTGCAGATTTTCTTTTTATTTATGAATTGCGGCTCTGCTCTGATTTTTTGTTTAGTCGTTACTGTTACATTTGCATAAAAGATCTCATAGATGAGATTCTCTATTTTCTCACAGCCTCTTTTCTCCACTAGCCTAAGTAGGTTCCATCCCTTTCCTCCAGCCTATCCTGTTTTTCATACACTATTGTTTCTTAGTTAGTAAGTTCTTTCTTGCATTGAGTGGAAGTGTACTTTCTTATTTCTCCTACCCATCCTGTCTTTTGGAGACACAAGTAGAGTCTGGATCCCAGTTCCATGGAACATCCTTAGAAAAATGGGGAGATGGTCAAGTATTCTCAGACTTTTTGAGTTGAAGCATCTCCAGTTCATCAGCCATCCCTTAAAAAACATGGTTTCATGTCAGGTCACATTGGTAGTTTCTTTTGTTTCAATTCATTTTTAAACAGTAGGATTTGGAAGGGAATGCACTACTCTAGGGATGGCTTGATTAGCAAAAGATAGATTCCCATGTCTCATATTAGAGCACTTTTCTGCTATCAGTATAGGTAAGAATATTCCCTTTCTTCTTGTACATACTGTATATGATTATCAACTCTATCCTTTTGATGACTACATCATACAGTGATGACTACATCATACATTGAGTTAAAGAAAAAAGAAAACCATTAGATCTGTCTAACTATACATTTATCCTGTTTTTATGCATTAGTTTTGGGGCTAACCCTGGGAAGTTATGTTTATCCTGTTAGGTTTCTTTTGATTGGGTTACTACAATCCTAATTTTGGTTGACTCTAAGGCTTCTAGCTTAAAAAAACGAGTAGATGATTATGCCATCAACTGAGATCAAAAATACAGGAGAAACGTGTGTGTGTACATGCACGCATGCATTAAAGGAGGACTGAGGATGGAAGCCTGAGGAATCCCAATGTTAAGAGGCAGCTGGGAGAAAGGAAGAAACAGAAGACACCAAGAAGGGGTGGGCCATAGTGTGTTATGAAAAGGAGAGGAGTATCTTGGAAGGTGGACTGACTGTGTATTCAGGATATGGTAGACACCTGAATACATAATGAAAAGGAAATGATCTCTGCCTCTGCTCCTGTTTTGATTTGCTCCATGGTTCAGCTCTTCATTTAATGGCACTACCTAGTCCTTCGTGCCTGAAAACTTGCAGTCATCTTTTATTTGTCCTTCATAATCTCGCATATATTGGGTTAACCACGTTTTACTGACAAAACATCGTTTTGAATTATAGCATACTTACTGGAAAAGCGCACAAATCTTTAGTATCTAGCTCAATGACTTTCTTTAACAATGTAAATACACTATAATAGCCACGCCCTAGATCAAGACATTCACTATTCTGGCTCTCCAGAAGCCTCTATCATGCCCCTTTGCAGAAATTACTCCCACCCAAGGTAACCACTACTCTAACTTCTATCTCTGTAGCTTAGTTTTTCCAGTTTTTGAATTCATGTAAATAGAATTATACTCTATGTATTCCTTTCTACCAGGCTCCTTTTATTAAACATCCTGTCTGAGATTAATCCATGTTGTTGCAGGTAATTGGTTGGCTTTTATATAGCTCTGTAGATATGATTATTTATTATTGCATAACACATTAGTTTTGGTTATTGATAACTGTGTAACATGGAACTCCAAATTAGTGGAATGAAACAGTAACCATTTTATTAGTCACATTCCATGGGTTAGAAATTTATTAGGGAGACATTGCCCTGTTCTCTTATGGTTAGGGTCTAGAATCATTTAGAGGCTCTTTCACTCACATGAATGGTACCTTGGCTGGGATGTCTTGAAGACCAAAATCCTCTGGGATTGTTCACAAGGGCACCTACATTTCTTGTTTTGAAAAGTGGCTGTTTTATTTTTCCAATGGTACATCTCAAGTGCAATTTCAATGGAGATGGAAACTTCTACTTGAAAGTTGTTCTCCTTCTTTGCTACTTTTGGGTCCCAAGTGACTTGATCAAATAGTGTTCAGATATTGCTGATACAAAGGCTGTACTGGGGTTGGTGATCATATATGACCAGAGGAAACTTAATGTTGGTATCTAGAAGCAGAGATTCCTTTGAGGAAGGGAGGAGGTTTAGGAAATGCTTGGTGAGCATAGTCTGTCTGGTATTGGATAAAATCACAAGAATTTGGGGATGAACTCCTGCCTCCTCATCCTGGCCCCTGGTCTTGAGATACTAAGTATAAATGGACATGGTGTGTGTCAGGGCTTGTGTTGGTGGTCTGTTTTCTCAGTGCATATGGTTCGTCTTCTGTTTGGGAACTAAGTCTTATCACCTGATCGCCAGCATAGCAGTTGCTATGAAGGTGGCTGTGCCCTGGTTGCAGATTCTCCATGAGGAGATTCTCCGTGAGGCCTTAGCTTTTCACAGCTTGTTGGCTGGGTTCCCTGAGCAAGCTTCCTGAGAGTGGCACATCCTTGGGAGTCACATAACACCACTTCCACAGAACAACACTTCTATTCTGTTGATTGAAGTAGATAAACACCTGCTTAGATTCAAGAGGAGGGAACCTAAACCTCACATATTTATGGCATGTGTCTCCAAGAATTTGTGGCCAATTTTTAAAACCACCATGAAGTAGATACCAGAATTGATTTATCCATTCTATTGTAGATGGATATTTGAGTACTTTCTACTATGGAGGAATAAGGAGAATGATGCTCTAATCATTCTTGCTCCTTTCTCTTGGTTCACATGTTTGCATTTTAGTTGACTGCATATCTAAGAGTACAATTGCTGGTCACCTTGTATGTATATTTCTGCTTCACTAGATAGATCCTGCCAAACAGTTTTCCAAAGTGGTTGTACAAATTCATAGTCTTACCAGCAATGTGTGAGAATTCCACTTGCTCTGCAGCCTCACCTCCTCTTGCTGCCATAGTTCAACTTTTAATACCTGGTTTTAACCCTTCTGTGGTTGTGTATGAGATCTCAGTGTGGTTGTATTGCCCTTTCCCTGATAACTAGTGTTGAGCACCTTTATATATGCTTGTTAGACATTGGGACACGCTGTGTTGTGACGTGCCTATTCAGGTCTTTTGCCCATTTTTAACAAATTGGGTTGTTTCCCTTTTTTCTTATTGTAATGATGAAGTTTGTATGTATTCTGCATGTGAATCCTGTTTTGACTACTAGAATTGGAAACATCTCTTCCCATCCTGCAACTTGCCAATTCCCTCTTGTAATGTGTCTTTTCACGAATTGCAATTCTAAATTTTAATGAATTCCAGTTTACCAATCTTTTTTTTTAGAGAGAGAGTGTTTTTGTGTGTATGTGTGTGGGGGTCTTCTTTAAGAAGTTTTTGCTACCCTGTCGTCCTGAAGATGTTTTCTTATGTTGTCTTCTCGATGCTTTATTTTACCTTTCACCTTTAGGTGAAAGTGTCCAGGAATTGAGTTTTGTGTGTTGTGAGGGTAGGGGTCAAAGTTTCTTCTATATCCATATGCTTATCTCTATGAGTAATAACAGGCAGCATTGGGACAGGTGGACACAAGCCTGGGAGTTAGGGGTCATGTATTCTCAGGCTTAACCAACAGTTAATGCACCCTCTGAACTTGGGCAGGTTATTTTCCCAGTTCTCCCTCCTCTCAGACTCCTTCCTTCCTCCCTTCCTTCCTTCCTCCCTTTCTCGCTCCCTCCATCCGTTCTTTCCTTCCTTCCTTCCATCTAGCCATCCAATCATCTGTCCAGATATCAATGTATCCAACTGTCCTTCTGCGTGTTCACCTGTTTATCCTTCTCCTCTCCTTCCGTACTCTTTCCTCCCATAGCTCCAACTTCTCTTCCTTGTCTTTATTCTTCCTGCTTTCCCTTTGACCCTCCATTTGTCCACTCTTCCTCTGTCCATCCAAGTATCCTTTCTGTCTGTGCCTCTACCTATCTCTTTTTTCCGTCTCTCTCTTCAACCACACTCACTCTCTTAGGTTCATCTCATTCACAGTCTTGCTCCTCCCTCTACTCACACAATCACTCCTTCTGTCACTCATGTTTATGGCTCACCTGTGAATGATTGTCCTGGAACAGCCACTAGTGGAACACAGAGGAGCCTGGGGGGCTTCTTCACTCTGTGTGGAGCTCTGGCCCCCCACCCTTGATGACAGTTGTTTCCACAGCTTCTGAGCCTGGCACCATGTTCCTGCCTACTTCCTCATGACCAGACCCACCACAAGCCACCACAAGAATATGGGGCCCCTCTTCCTTCCTAAGAGAAGCCCTCCAGCCCCACACATCCACCAGCCAATTATTACTCGGGAGCTGGGAAGCCAAGGTATGGAATTCTGGTTTTAGGGCCGTCATACTGACCACAAAGATTATACCAATAATTCAATCTGATGCCAGTCTTTGAGCCCCTAGTCTTGCCAAATTAAGAAACAAATATACCATAAGGGGGGATGCTTTGAGGAGAGGCACCTGGCAACATTTGAAGGGCATGGACTTTCTGCAGAAAGTTTTGCCTAATTTGGATCTTTAATAATGAGTAAGAGTTACTGAGGAAAATAAGGTATGGTGAGTGTTCCTGGCAGAGGGAATTCCATGAGGAAAGGCCCAGTATGCAAAAACAGCATAGTGTATGGAAGAATTGATAGGAATTTGGTTTGCCTGAAGCACAAAGCCAAACTCAGAGTGAATGAATCAATGAGGCTGAAGAGTCAGCAGGAGCCAGATTTTGAAAGGCCTTGAGTTCCAGGTCAAGAAACGTGAACTTAATTCTGAAGACCTTAGGGAGCATGGGTGTTACTAGAGCAGGAGTGCTCCTAGTGAGATTTTCATTTCAAAAATTTTTTCTAGTGTTCAAGGCAGAGAGCATCCTTTAGACAGAGCATCCAATGAGTCTGTTAAGGTGTTGTTTCTGGTGAGAAAAGACAAGACAGGGCTGGGACATGGATGGAGAGAAGAAATGTAATGAGGACCATTCTGCAAGTGGAATTGGTGTTACTAGGAAGTGAGGGAGAAGGATCTGAGCAGAAATGCTGGCTTCAACATGGATGACCACATCAGTGGATGGTGGTACCACTGGGAGAGAGGATAAATGATTATAATGAATGTGGGCCTCTGATCTGGCCTCAGGCCAGCTCTCAGTGAGGGCCATCTCTCCCCCCCCTTACTGCAGCTGAGGCATGACCTGAAGACCCTCACCCTCAACTTCAGCATCTCCAACCTCCAGTATTCAACAGACATGAGCAAGGGCTCAGGCACGTTCAACTCCACTGGGAGAGTCCTGCAGCACCCGATGAGACCCTGGTGCCCGCAGCTCCTGGTAAGATGAGCCCCAGCCAGCCACTCCTCAAGTACTGTCTCTCCTGCTCATCCTCCTCCTCCTCCTTTCTCCACGGCTTTGATCCTTGTTCAAGAAGAGTAGCCTGGGCCCCTTGTACATGGATTTTGGACTGATTTCCCTCAGGTAATTTCCTTTTCATAGAATTTGCCAGTCATGACCACTTTTGGTGACCACCCCGTTTTTCAATCTTCACACTGACTGCCAATTTGCTCCTCCCTCACTCTGGCCCCCATTATCAGAGGTTTCAGGACATCTCTCTAGAGTCCCCCTCTCCCTGGGCCTCAGAAGGATGGGGCAGCCACTGGTGTGGATTCTGTCTGCACCTACCACGCTCACTCCATGGCTCATGACAGAGGCCACGTGTGACCAAGAGCAGCATTCCTGGGAGCTGAAACAGCTGACCCACCATGTCACCCCAAGGGACCTCTACCACCTGGTCAGGGACAGCCTTTTTGTCAGTGGTAAGTGTTCATGCAGAGCTTAGAATTACAATGATCATTACTTATACTGTTCTATTTTATTTCCTCCTTAACAATCAGCCCAAGTTCTGGTTGGGGGACACCTTCCTCAAACCTCCAAAGGGAGACTCTCTCTTGTTATCTTAGATCTGATTCATATACTATGTGTTTGCATTTCTTAGGGTTTTCTCTATAAATTATCAAGTCATCTGCAAAAGGAAATAATTTTACATATTCCTTTTGAATTTAGATGCCTTTTTAAAATTTGTCTTGCCTAAGTGCCCTCATTAGAACCTCTAGTTCAAGGTGAATAACACATGAAACGAGGGCCGAGAACATTGTTTTGTCCCTGGTCTTAGGGGGAAATTATCAGTCTTTCACCACCAACTGTGATATTACCTGTCGGTTTTCAAGGATTTTACTTATTAGATTGATAAAGTTCCTTTCTGTTCCTAATGTGTTGAGTGTTATTTTTTTTTTTAATTATTAAGGATGTTGTATTTTGTGAAATTCTCTTTTGTATGTCTGTATCACGATCAAGTGGCATTTTTCCTTTATTCTATTAATATGGCCAGTTACATGAATCAATTTTGCAGATAGGAAGCCACACTTTCAGCTAGAGCTGAGAGACTGAGACTTTCTCTAGTCTTTCCTGGGCATGCACAGAGCCCTGCACACTTGTGGCCTTCTAGATCCTCACCAATACATTGGAGCTTTTCAGAGCCCTCATACACATGTCATTCTCCTAATTTTTCTTTTCAGTCTTTCGCTCACCTCTCACTTGCCTCAACTAGTATAGCTCACTCAGGTAGCTACAATAGCAAATAATTACCACTGATTGTTCTGGTAAGCACGCTAGGGGAGGTTCTCCTCGCTGAGCAAGCTCTGAGTCAACTCAAGAGAAGCCCCGAAAATTGGACATTTACAAGGAGCTGACAGGTAGGTCAGATGGTGAAATTCAATGGGGATGGGTCTTTGTGAACTCCAAATCCATTATGCCTTCTAAGCTGCAGGTTTTTACATCTACCATGGTTCTGAGACAGATGGTTTTCCTAGTTGCTGAGGCTATTATCAGAGCAGGATGGGAATAGCACAAATTTTAATGTCACTGAGATTATTCCCTTTACCAAAATTCCACTGCCTTTCTTAACTATACACTCCTCAGATTGTTGCAAGCATTTGGTTAACTTCTAGACTTCTGAAAAAGTTGATTTTTACCATTTTCACCAGTGTCCTCATTGTTTGCATGGATTTTCAGAAGTGCTTACTCCAACATTTCAGAAATGTTCTCCCTGTGGCTATTTATTTATAAATTAATTACGTTAAATTACATGGCATGAGAAATTTAGTTCTTCACTCACACACATTAGCCACATTTTAAGTGCTCAAAAACCACATGGGGCTAATAATGATTCTATTGGATAGTGCGGACACAAATGTTAACATCCTTGCTGAAAGTTCTCTTAAACAGGCCCTAGAAGCAGGGCATCTAGAATCAGGGTAGAACTCCAGACAATCTTGTTCACCCCTTGTGCCCTTCCAGCTCTGTCCCCTGCAGTAACCACAATAGGGCAGCCTCCCTGTGTAACTTCTCACAATTGGGACACAGAATGGATAGAGTTGTGATCTGTGAGGAATTCTTGTATCTTACCCAGAATAGTACCCAGCTGCTGAGCCTTTCCCTGGACAAGAACAGTGTCCTCATGGATGGTAAGGCTTCCTCCACATTGGGGTGGAGTGTGGTTTCCAACTTCCACACCTGGGGTCCTTGCTGGGAATCTGGATGTCTGGGAATGGGACAGCATTTGACTTTCTCAGACCGGCAGAAGATGACATAGTCCCCCAGGCTTTGCCCACCATTGAGGGAGAGAAAAGGACTCCCAGTGGGATATAGCAGGCACTTGCTTTCTCTCAGATGGCTCTGTGGCCTCAGGCTAGTCACTTCCCCTGTCAGGACACCTGCTACATTATCTCTGCATTGAATACACTTGGTCAGATGATCATTGAGGACCTTCAGCTGTGTGTGAACGAGCCTTGGCAGATGTGACAAGATGGGCCTGTTTTCTTATCCATGGGCTGTATGAAAATAGGTAAGGGCTTGATGACTCATAGGCTGTATTCTGCCAAGTCCTGCTATAGATCAGAAGGATGCACTAGAACTTTCTGTAATGATGGAAATGTTCTATATCTGTGCTGTCCAGTACAAAGCCACATGTGGATACCAAGTAATTGAAGGGTGGCATCATGACTGGTTTATATCAATACTGTTTTTAATGTTACTAAGGTAACTGACTTTTAATTTTGTTTAATTAAAATTAATTTTTATTTAAAAAGGCACTTGATACTCCATATTGGACAACACATCACTAAGAAGTTGCCTGGAGAGAGGTTGCACATGCAGTGAGATTTGTAACCCTCCCCAGTGCCCAGTGAGTGCTCTGTGTCCCTAACCTCTGGAGTTGATGGTGTAGCTGGCAATAACAAGAATAGGTGACTGAAATTATAAATGATATGATGTGAACCAGTCCATACTTGGGAGCTGTAATAGAGAAGGTTTCCTGAAGGAAATTCCATTGTAGGTGAATCCTGGCATATGAATATAAAACAACTTGGTAAAGGAGAAGGCAATGAATGTGTTTCTATGCAGAGAAGAAATCATTTGAATGGGAACTTACAAATTTACACAGGTCCCATGGGCTTGCCAACTAATGATGTGTGCTCTGCTCCCCCCCATCATAAGATGGCTTGGCGGAATTTCAGTCCTCTGTGCCCAGAGGTATAAATTTAATTTAATTTGTTACACTCCTGTAGTGTGATAATGGCCTTGGATTATGTAGCGAAGTGTCCAAATTTTTCAGACATGCAAACTGAAATGGGGTGAAATCAGGATGTCTACTTGCTTTTAATATTTTAGTGAGGAGTTGGTGTCAAGATAGCAGCATAGGAAGACTCTGAACTCACCTCCTACCATGAAAACAACCAAGCTACAACCATTTTTTGAACAATTACGCTTGAGAGAGAAGTGGAAACTGGATAAAAAGGATCCCCAAAACAGGGGACAGTTCTGACCAAGGTAGAAGAGGGAAGAACTCCTTCTGGATATAAAAATGTCACCTTCATGAACCATGGAGCTTCACATCTGGGTGAGAAAAACCCTAAGTTTCACAGCCTTCCCTGGAGGAGTGGGGGATCTGAACTGGGAAGCATTACTGTTATAAGCACCCATCAGACTCCGTACAACTGAAATGAGTCTCAGAATATCTGGCTTTGCTGGCTAGTAAATGGAATTGGGAATACCCCTAGGAAAGCTATTGGACATAAGCTGAAACAGCCCTCTTAAAGGGCCCACACACACATTCACAGGTTTCAGAAAGCAACCTAAAATCAACAGAAAGAAAGGTGCAAAGTCCTTAGATGAAGAAAGACTCACTTGATAAGCTCTGGGTGCATCTCTCTGAGATGTGAGAGCTCTCCAAGGACTGAGAAATTGGTGGCAACTGTTATCATGATCTAGTACAGGAGTGCAGACACAGATGTTGGCTGATGCCATTGGAGTTCTTCCTCTGGCCTGTTAGCCTTGGAGTCTGCCCCACCCATTACAGCAAGTATTTAATCCAACTCAGACAGGGCAGACAGCCCACCCTAGGGACTGGCCCCAACCAACAGCAAGCCCTCAGGCAACCTTTGACTTGCATAGGCTGTGTGCCAGGATCTGCTGCAGGCAGGAAAGTGGCTCTGCCTCTGCAGGGCAGGACATGTGAGGATCATTGGAGTGGGTTGGGCATTGGGCACAGCATGTGTGGAGCCTCTGCAGTGTGGTGACTGGGTCTGCTCCAGGGAGCAGGGATGTGTTCACAGGCCAGGACTGTACTGACAGTGTGTGTGGACCTGTGGGCCATGGGGCTTATCAGCAACAGAAGACCTGTGCTTTGCAAACAGTCACATATGGGATCAGCCCCTCCTTCCCAAGCCTGAAACAATTGGGTGCTCTGGTTCCTGGGGCCAGCCCCACTCAGCTGCAAACCTGAGAGAGCTGACAACAGTCTTGCAGGCTGGAATCCTACAGCAATTGTAACCCCTTGAGCCTAGCAACCAGTCACACTGGAGTCCTGTTCACTTAACAGAAAAACTGCAACAGGAATTTGCTCTTAGATATTACAGCCAGTGGTGCTGCCTGTCCCCAAATGCAACAAAGTGACTGAAGTGTCCAGAACAGCAGCACACAGAGCTGAGAATTACAACCAGCCAGCCAGGGGTACAGCCTGGACTCCTTGGGAACCTGCAGTAAAAGCAACCTTGCAACAAGGGAAGGACACATGTGGCCCACACAGGGGTCACTCCTTGAACATTTGGAACTAGTGATGAGAGGGAAGCACACTGCTGAGCCTCAAAAGACATGTCTTACATAACGCCACTTCTCCATGATCAGGAGACATAGCTGACCCACCTAATACATAGATATAAGGACAGAGAAAGTGGCAAAATGAGGAGGCAAAGGAATACATTCCAAGCAAGGGAACAGGAAAAACCCCAGAAAAAGAACTAAATGAAGTGGAACTAAGCAATCTACCTGACAAAGACTTCAAAGAAAAAGTCATAACGATGCTCACTGATGTTGGGATAAGATTTGATGAACCCAGTGAGAACGTCAACCAAGAATTGGAAAATATAAAAAAAAATGAAAGGAAGAATACAGTAGTAGAAATGAAAAATTCACTAGAGGAACTCAATAGCAGAGTAGATGATACAGAAGAATGGATCAGCCAGCTGGACAAAAGAGTAGGGGAAATCACCCAAGCTGAACAGATAAAAGAAAAAGGAACTAAAAAGAACCAACAATCTAAGTTAATTCTGGGACATCATGAAGCCCATTATCATTCATATTATAGGTATCCCAGAAGGAGAAGAGAAAGACGAAGGGGTGAGAGAATCTATTCAAAGAAATGATAGCTGGAAACTTTCCTAACCTAAGGAAAGAGACATCCAAGCACAGCAAGCACAGAGATCACCAAACAAGATAATCCGAAAGAGGCCCACACCAAGACACATTGTAATTGAAACGTCAAAAATTAAAGATAAAGAGAGAATCCTAAAAGCCACAAGAGAAAGGCAACAAGTGACATACAAAGGAAAGCCCATAAGGCTGTCAGCTGACTTCTCAGCTGAAACCTTGCAGGTTAGAAGAGAGAGGCAGGATATATTTCAAGTGCTGAAAGGAAAAAACCTACAGCCAAAAATACTCTACACAGCAAGGTTTTCACTCAGAATGGAAGGAGAGAGAAAGAGTTCCCCAGACGAGCAAAAATTAAAGGAGTTCATCCCCAAGAAGCCAGTTTTACAGGAAATGCTAAAGGGACTTATTTAAGTGGGAAAGAGAAGATAAAAAGCAGGGATAAGAAATTATAATAAAATAAAAAGACAATAAAATCACTGGTAAAGGTAAAAATACAGTAAATGTAGCAGATCAACCACACATGAAGATAATATGGAAGTCAAAATACAAAAGAACTACAATTACCTATTTCAATGATAATAGGATAATGGATACTCACACACAAAATTAGAGGTTAGATTTGATATCAAAAGCACAAAATGTGGGAGGAGGGGTGTAAAAGAGTCGAGTTTTTAACAAGAAGTCAAACTAGAGAGATCAGCAACTCAATGTAGATTGCTATATATGTAGATTATTACATACGAACCTCATAGTATTCACAAACCAGAAACCTGTAATAAATATATAAATAATTCAGAGAAAGGAACCCAAACATGATAATAAAGATAGCCCCCAAACACAAGAGAATAGAGCAAGAGAAGGAAGGAATAGAGAAGAACTATTAAAACACCCAGAAAAAAACAAAATAGGAGTAAATACATATTTACCAATAGCTACTTTAAACGTCAATGGACTAAATGCTCCCATCAAAAGGCATAGGGTGGAAGATTGGATTAAAGAAAAAACAATACTCATGCATATGTTGTATACAAGAGACACACTTCAGACCTAAAGACACTCACAACCTGAAAGTTAAGGGATGGGAAAAAATACTCCATGCAAATGACAAAGAAAAGAAAGCTAGGGTGGCAATACTTATACCAGACAAAATACACTTTAAAACAAAAACTGTAACAAGAGACAAAAAGGGCACTACATAATGATAAAGGGAACAATCCAACAAGAGGATATAGCACTTGTAAATATCTTTGCACCCCACATAGGAGCACCCTTATATATAAAGCAATTATTAACAGACATAAGAGGAGAAATAGAGAGTAACACAATAATAGTAAGGGACTTTAACACTCCACTTACACCAATGGATAGATCATGCAAATGGAAAATCAAAAAGGAAATAGCCTTAAATGACACTTTAGATCAGATGGACTTAGTAGATATATAGAGAAAATTCCATCCAGAAACCATAGAATACAGATTATTTTCAAATACACATGGAACATTCTCCAGGATTGCTCACATATTAGGCCACAAAAGAAGTCTTATTAAATTTAATAAGATTGAAACAATACCAGGCATCTTCTCTGACCACAAAGGTATGAAACTAAAAATCAACTACAGGAAGAAAATCAGGAAAGCCACAAATATGTGGAGATTAAACAAAATGCAACTGTACAACAATTGGGTCAATGAAGAAATCAAAGGAGAAATAAAAAATTGCCTGGAAACAAATAAAAATGAAAATGCGACATGCCAAAATCTATGGGATACAGCAAAAGCAATTCTAAGAAGGAAGTTTATAGCAATTCAGGTCTATGTCAACAAACAAGAAAAACAAATAAAGCCCAATATCAGTAGAAGGAGGGAAATAAAAATCAGAGCAAAAGTAAATGAAATAGAGACTAAAATACAATAGAAAAAATCAATGGATCCAAGAGCTGATTCTTTGCAAGGATAAACAAAATGGGCAAACCTTTACTTAGACTCACAAAGAAAAAAGAGAGCAGGCTCAAATAACATCAGAAATGACAAAGGAGAAATTGCAATGGACACCACACACATGCAAAATATTACAAGAGAATACCATGAAAAGCTATATGCCAAGAAATTGGATAATATAGAAGAACTGGATAAATCCTTAGAAACATACCACCTTCAAACTGAATCAAGAAGAACTAGAGAATTTTAATAGAGCAATCACCAGTATGTAGAACGAAACAGTAATGAAAAACTTCCCCAAAAATAAAAGCCCAAGACCAGACGGCTTCCCTGGTGAATTCTACCAAACATTCAAAGACTTAATACCTATCCTTCTCGAAATCTTACAAAACCTTGAAGAGGTGGGGAAGCTACCTAACTCATTCTACAAAACCAATAGAACCCTGATACCAAAACCAGACAAGGACATCACAGAAAAGGAAAATTATAGGCCGGTATCACTGACGAACATCGATGCAAAACTCTGCAACAAAATACTAGCAAATGAAATACAACGATACATTAAAAAGATCATACACCATGGCCAAGTGGGATTCACTCCAGGGATGCAGGGATAGTTCAACATCTGCAAATCAATCAACGTGATACACCACATTAATAAAGTGAAGAATAAAAAGCACATGATCATCTCAATATATGCAGAAACAGCATTTGGCATGATATAGCATCCATTTCTGATAAAAACTCTGAACAAAATGGGTAGAAAAGGAAAGTACCTCAAAATAATAAAGGCCATATATGACAAACTCACAGCTAATATAATTCTCAATGGAGAAAAATTGAATGCTGTCCCTCTAAGAACAGGAACCAGACAAGAATACCCATGTTCACCACTCTTATTACCATAGTATTGGTAGTCTTAACCTGAGTAATCAAGAAAGATAAAGGAATAAAAGGGATCCGAATTGGAAAGGAAGAGTGAAACTGTCACTATTTGAAGATGACATGATTTTATATGTAGAAAACCCTAAGGAATCCACCCCAAAACTTTTAGAAATAATAAATGAATATGGCCAAGTTGCAGGATGCAAAATCCACATCCAAAAATTAGTTGAGTTTGTGTACACTAACAACGAAGTAGCCAAAAGAGAAATTAAGAATGCAATCCCATTTACAGTTGCATAACAAAGAATAAAATATCTAGGATTAAACTTAATAAAAGAGGCGAAAGGTCAGTATGATGAAAAATATAAAACATTGTTGAAAGAAATTGAAAATGACACAAGAAGTAGAAAGATATTCCGTGCTCTTGGATTGGAAGAATTAACATGGTTAAAATGTTCATACTTCCTCAAGCAATCTACAGATTCACTGAAATCTCTATCAAAGTTCCAACAACATTTTTCAGATAAATAGAATGGAGAATCCTAATGCTTATATGGAACAACAAAAGACCCCGAATAGCCACAGGAATCCTGAAAAAAGAGAACAAAAATGGACGTATCAGACTCCGTGATGTCAAAATATACTACAAAGCCATAGTAAGCTAAATGGCATGGTACTGGCACAAAAACAGATATACAGTTCAATGGAAGAGGATCGAGAGCCAAGAAATAAACCCACACATCTGTGGACAGCTAATTTTCAAGAAGGGTGCCAAGAACATACAATGGAGAAAGGAAAGTCTCTTCAATAAGTGGTGTTTGGAAAATTGGACAGCCACATGCAAATGAATGAATGTAGGTCATCTTACACCACATAGAAAAATTAACTCAAAGTCAATTAAAGACTTGAAGGTAAGTCCCAGAACCATTAAACTTCTAGAAGAAAACATAGGCAGTACACTCTTTGACATCAGTCTTAGCAGCATATTTTGAAGTACCATGTCTGACAGGGCAAGGGAAACAATAAAATAAATAAACAAACGGGACTATATGAAACTAAAAAGCTTCTGCACAGCAAAGGAAACCATCAACAAGACGAAAAGACATTCTAACAATTGGAAGAAGATATTTGCAAATCATATATCTGATAAGTGGTTAATATCCAAAATATACACAGAACTCATATGTCTCAACAACAAAAAACTAACAACCTAATTTAAAAAATGGGCAAAAGATCTGAACAGACAATTCTCCAAAGAAAATATAAATATGTCCAACCTGCACATGAAAAGGTGTTCAACATCATCAACCATCAGGGAAATGTAAATCAAAACTACAAAGAGATATCACCTCACTCCCATCCCAATGGCTATAATTAAGAAGACAGGAAACGATAAGTGTTGGAGAAGATGTGGAGAGAAGGGAACCATCATACACTGCTGGTGGGAGTGCAAACTAGTGCAGCCACTATGGAAAACAGTATGGAGATTCCTCAAAAAATTATGAATAGATCTACCATATGATTCGGCTATTCCATTGCTCGGTATTTATCCAAAAAACATGAAAAGACAAATGCAGAAAGGTACATGCATCTCCATGTTCATCACAGCGTTATTCACAATAGCCAAGACTTGGAAGCAACTGAGATGACATCAAGAGACGAATGGATAAAGAAGATATAGTATATATATACAATGGAATCCTAGTTGGCCACAAGAAATGGTGAAACCCTGCCATTTGTGACATCATGGTTGGAACTTAAGGGTATTACACTAAGTGAAATATTTCAGAGGGAGAAAGTCAAATACAGTATGATTTTACTCATAAGTGGAATGTAAAACCAACGACAAACAAACACATAGAGGCAGAGATTGGATTGGTAGTTACCAGAGGCGAAGGGGGGAGGCAGGAGGAGGAAAGGAGTGATTAGGCACATGTGTGTGGTAATGGATTGTAATTAGTCTTTGGGTGCTGAACATGATGTAATCTACACAGAAATGGAAACACCTAAAGTGGTGCACCTGAAATTTACATAATGTTATAAACCAATGTGACCAAAATAAAAGAAAATGATAAAAACAAAGGTGGGCAGAGGATATGAACACACATTTTTCCAAAGAAGATAGATAGATGGCCAATAGGCACATGAAAAGATGTTCAGTGTCACGAATTATTAGGGAATTGCAAATCAAAACTATGAGATATCATCTTACACCTGTCAGAATGGCCACAATTAACAAGACAAAAATAGTAAGTGTTGGAGAGGATGGGGAGAAAAGAGAACCCTCAGACACTGCTGCTGGGAATGGAAACTGGTGCAGCCACTATGGAAAACAGTAGGAGATTTCCCCAAAAGTTAAAAATAGAAATACCACATAGAGCTATCCCGCTACTGAATATTTATCCAAGGAACATAAAATAACAAATCAGAGATTTATTAATTATTCACAATTGCCAACATGTGGAAGCAACCCAAATGCCCATCAACAGATGAATGGATAAAGACGATGTTGTAGATACATAGATAGATAGATAGATAGATAGATAGATAGATAGATAGACAGATAGATGCCCACACTATGGTGTACAACTCAGCCATAAAAAGAGACAAAATTGTGCTTTTGTGACAACATGGATGGAGCTTGAGTGTATTATGCTAAGTGAAATAAGCCAGAGAAAGACATACACGTTATGATTTCACCAATATGTGGAATATAAACACATAGAAAAGGAAAACAGATTGGTGGTTACCAGAGGGGAAGGACTTGGAAGAGGCAAAAAGGGGCAAAGGAGTACATATGTATGGTGAGGGAAAAAAACTAGACTATTAGTGGTGAATATTATGGTGTCTATACAGAAACTGATATATAACAATGTACACCTGAAATTACACGATGTTATAAGCTAATATGACCTCAATAAAATAATTAAATAAAAAACATTTTTAAAGGAAAATATGGGAGAAAGCAAAGGTGGCAAGTGTGAGTAATTTACACATTGGATGGAATACTGTTTTAATTGGATGAAGTTTACATTGTTAAATCTAGTCAATCGATGTTTCCAATACTGTTCTCCTTTCCTGTGTTTTTGCAAACTTTTATTTAAAAAAGTAAAGCACATTCACACGTATTCCATTTTATTGACTTCCAGGGTACTCTCCCAACAGAAACAATGCCTTGACTGATAACTCTGGTAAGCGTCAAGGAAGCCCTAGTCCAGGGTGGGGAGGGAATATCTTGATGCTGTGCCTCAAAGAGAACCATGCACACTGGGTCTTGGATGATGATGAAAGCTGGCCAACACATGTCAAGGACCGTGAGACAGTGCGGGGACAGCAGAAGCCTTGGGGGAATGACAGGAGGTGGCTCAGCCCAGCGCTTATCTCCCTAGACTTCCCCTTCTGGGCCATCATCCTCATCTACTTGGCAGGGCTCCTGGTGCTCATCACACGCCTGCTCTGCGGTCTCCTGGTAAGCAGGGTAGTGTCGTTTGGCTTCTTTCTGTTGGGTTGTAAGAGCTCTTGCTATATTATAAATATATGTGCTTTACTAGGGATATGTTTTGCAAATAGTGTCTCTCATTGGCGACTTGATGTTGGTAGCTCCTTTAGAGCTTGAATCAGTAGTGGCATTATCATCCGTCCAACTCTGAGGGGCTGACTCCACTGTCCCAGGTGTTTCCATCAACCCAAAGGATCATGTTCAATAATGAATAATTCAGAAACATATTAACCCTCCAAAAATCTCTGATGACTAGATTTTACCCACACTCTCATACCATAGATACCCGTTCCTCAAGATCGGAAGTGATGCCACATCACCATGCCCTCAGCTTAATTTCTCTTCTCCTATCCTACCATTCCTGGAATCCATGGTCTATGACCTCAGTAATTCCCTTGGAACCATCCAAATATTCTTACTGCTCATCATGGCTGCCTTGTAAAACTTCAACCTGAGAAGATCTGATTATTTCCCATGCCTTAGCTGCTGATGGTATTATGATTTTATGACAAAACAGGATATTTTGGGGGCTGGCCCCGTGGCAGAGTGGTTAAGTTCATGTGCTCCACGTCGGTGGCCCGAGGTTTCACTGCTTCAGATCCCAGGCATGGACATGGCACTGCTCGTCAGGCCATGCTGAGGTGGTGTCCCACACAGCACAACCAGAGGTGCTCAAAACTAGAGTATACACCTATGTACTGTGGGTCTTTGGATGAGAAGGAAAAAAACCCAGGGTATTTTGGCACCACTGTAAATCTAAAATCAGGATCAGACTGCAGACCGTGTGAGCTGCAGCCATTAGGACAAGCACTTGGTTTTGCTGAGAGAGAGAAGAGAAACTTTAGTGGGTGTGGGTACTAGGGTTCAAGAAGCCTCCATGACTCCTGGATAGAATCAAAGAAGGGGCCAGCCCGATGGCACAGCGGTTAAGTTCACACGTTCCACTTCTCAGTGTCCCGGTGTTCACTGGTTCAGATTTTGGGTGCGGACATGGCACCGCTTGGCACGCCATGCTGTGGTAGGGGTCCCACATATAAAGTAGAAGAAGATGGGCACAGATGTTAGCTCAGGGCCAGTCTTCCTCAGCAAAAAGAGGAGGACCGGCAGTAGTTAGCTGAGGGCTAATCTTCCTCAAAAAAAAAAAAAAGAATCAAAGAAGATGATGCAGGACAGAGGAGTGATGCTTGGGTGTGACTATGCTTGGGAATGTCCGTAGGAAGATGTATGTGTCATTGGCAATGCCTTCAACAGTGCTGTTCATTCATTGATTCATCCTATATCATGGACTGCTTTCTATGTCCACCCAGGCACTATTCTCTCCTCTGGTTCTCACACTGTCAGAAGAATTAATTTTCATTTATAATATATAGGTACAGTGCTTGTAATGTGCTATGTGTTCCAAGCATTTTTCAAACATCAACTCCTTTAATTCTCTCCACGTCCTTACAAATTAGGTACACTTATCATTCTTGCCAACAACAGATAAAGAAACTGAGGCCCCGACGAGATAAGTATCTTGCCAACTACCAATATCTACGAAGTGATTGAGCTGGAATCAGAACATAAGATGTTGGCTTCATATTCTCTGCTCTTAACCATGATATTTCCTCTCTAAGTCATCACACCATGAAAACATTGGATCAGTGTATCCATTTCCTTGTTACACCCAGTAACCCCACTCTTTGATCTCTGTCTGAAAAAGATATTATTTACATCAAAACTGTTGCACATACACACCAAAATGACTTCTACCAATATCCCATGTCCTGGAAAATACATACAGAACATATCAGAACCTTTCTTGCCCAGGCTGGGAGTGCTTCTGGGAAATCCCATTAAGAAATCCCACTAAGGAAATCCTCTAAGAAGCCAAGGGCAGGCTGGGAGCTGGGTCTCAGGGGAAAGGTGAGCTCAGGAGTTACCATGGAATTACAGAATGGATGGGAGGCCTCAGCAGGAACTGACTTCAGGATCTGGTGGTGCTTGAAACTGGGTGCTAATTTTCTGGCAGTGGGAATAGGGGCTGATGCTGCATTACAGGAAGAGGGAATGGCTCCTGGTGTTCTTGGGGAAACTAGACTCAGGAAATAGGGAATGAAGTTTCCTTTCACAATGGATTTGTGACGGGAGGCACTCTGTACCTGATTTGTGGTGGGAGTTTCCCCATAACCAAGTCTAGGCAGGCCCCTGAGACCTTCTGTCCTGTCCCTGGGGCAATGTCTTTGCAGAGCTGCACACAGGAGATGGCCAAAGAGATGGCAGATGGCTTCAGTTTCCCCATCTCCCTGGACAGAGGGCAGATGCAACAGGCCACCAACAATGACCAGGGCTGGTCTGAGGTGACTGGGCACAGAAGGGTCTCCTAATCCAGGACCCTGAGATGGTGCCACTGACAGTATGTCCCTCCTGGTCCCAGTCAGCCTGAAGATGAGTCCACTTTTTATCCAAACGAGGCCTGCAGGATGCATGCTCTCCAGGTAGCTGTGATAGAGAAGCTGTCAGAGTCCATGGTCCCAGCCTTCCTGGGTAGAATCATCTGCAACATCACCAACTTTGTGTGCAACTACTCGGCCTTCAGTACATTCCACCAGGTCCTGGACCAGCTGTTTACTAAGTGAGTGCCTGCCTCATCCTCAGCACTGTGGTGACTCTGCCCATTGCCAGCTGTAAGTTTTGGGAATGTCAGCACATCTCTCTGAGCCTCAGTTTGGTCTTGTGAGAAGTGGGGTGGGAGACAATGAACATCATACGGTTCTCCCAGGAATGAATGAAATCAGCCATGGCAAGTTGTTCCTGGTGCCTGGCTTTACAGAGAGGGCTGTGGGACAGGCTGTGGTTGCTCATGGTGATTAACTTCTCTGTCTCCCATAAAACTTACTCTTCCTCTTTCATCACTGACTTGTGGCCTTTCTGAGTTTGGAACAGTACCTGGAGAGCACACTGTCAAGGAGTTTGAGATTCCATCCAGCTGGTCCTGGTCCTTGCCCTTCACGTAGCCAATGAGGGATTTCTGAGGCAGCAAAGGGGCCCCAGGACCACTCAGATACCTGGAATGGTTACAGTTGTAGTTCACTCAACAATGTGTATTAAACAACTACTCGATATTAAACTTCTGGAGACACTAAGCGTAACTCAGTGAATGAAGCAGACACCCTGTCTGGGCCTCAATTCTAGTCAGAGAGACAGTCACTCTTGACATCATTAATAGGTCCCTTCCACCATACATCCTGTGTGACGTCCTCATATGCTCTTGGGCATCTGGAGGCATCTTCCCCCATTGTGAGTGGGATGGACCGCAGACCGACCTAAATAAGTGAGTGGTCTATGGGTCCAGAAGGAGGGTTTCCTGTCTCTAGCAGAGAGGGTAGGGGAAGAATATGGGGGCCGTGGCTCTGCCAGGCCTGGAAGAACACTGTGTCTCAATTATATTTTGATTCCCCTGGGAGGGTTAAGTTCTGGTAGCTTCTTCTCAAAGAGGACAGGAGTATAAGAGAGCTTTGTATGGGTCTCAGGCCCCCTGAGAACCAGAAGGGAGTCTGGGCTGAGTTGTCCCCTAGAGACCCATCACCACCAGAGTCCCAGCTCCTTTGGCCACCCTTTCTCCAAATCCACCCCTTGTGACCACCACCATCAGGTCCAGAGCAGATGGTGCGTGAGCAAGCTGCTTACAAATCTGCCTGACTCTTCATTCCATTAACCCACATGCATGGAGAGCTGGGGTGAACGTTGAGCCCTTTGGGAGAAGAGTATCAGTGGGAACAAGAGACTGCCACAGACTCTGTGTTAAACCTGCTGCAGGAGCAGGCCTGCCACTGCCAGGACAGCCAGGCAGGGTGCAAGGCTGGGATGGGGCTTTCCCCTGGAAGGGATGGAGCAGGCACAAGGGTCCCAGTCCAAATGAGAGTGCCTTAGGACAGCAATGTGGAAGGAAAGGCCAGGCCTCTGACCCTATGGTCCATCTGCCTTCCCCCAGTGCTATCTATTTGATGTTGGGAAGCTGGCTGGACCAAGGGCAGGATTGCAGGGAGCCCCTGCAGTTTCCCTGTTTGACAGTGAAGCTGGCCACTGTTCACATCATATTTGGTGGCTCAGACCTGGAGGGCCATGCTTGCCTTCTGCCAGACCACCTGGAGCATCTCAAGGCCATTGAGGCCGAACAGAAAGGTGAGGGGACTGCTTTCTGGGAAAACTGCCTGTGCTGAGGTTCATGGGCTGGAGTTCTCTTAAAGGCAGTGGAGTCTTTCCTGTTTTGGGAAAGGCACAGGAACTGTCAAGTGTGTGGGTGAAACTTACTCTTTATCCTGCTCCAGAGCCAGCTCCAAAGCTCCTGTCACTTCCAGAGCCAGAGCCAGTGCCAGTCCCCGGGCTAGAGCCAGCTGAATCTCCAGTCTCGCCACCCCTGGTAGAGCTGGAGCCAGCATCCCCTGAATTGGCTGCTCCAGGACGAGAGCAAGGGCCACCATTAAAGGCAGCCCCAGCACCAGCTCCTGCACTGGAGCCCACTGGACGCTGCGCTCTACTGAGACTTCCAGTTCCATCTGCACCAGTCACAAGCCCACCAGATCCAGCCCCAGAGCCCACCTGCCCCTGGGCCATGACCACCAAGGACCAGCTGTGGGAAGAGAAGCCGAACCTCTTGGACCACCTTCCTCAGCTTGTGGCAGAGAAGCTGACAAGTATGGCTGCAGTGAGCAGCGGGGCTTACAGGGCGGGTGGTCCCTGCCTTCCTGGTGCCATGAACCACCCCACACCTGCCATTCCCTGCTCACGATTCCGATGATCTGGGTCCAAATCCCTGCTCCCTCCCTTACCAACAATGTGACCTCGGCAGCTTTCTTTCCCCCCAAGCCTTCGCTGTCCCCTAGTGAACAGGGGACAGTAGAGATGGGCACTCAGAGCACCTGCTGCACAGGGTGGCTGTGCCGATGAATGAGGTGGGAGAGAGTGGAAGGTGGGCAGAGTCTCGCCCTTTGGTGGGGGATGGGAACTCAGTGAGATGCTGCCAGGTCCTTGGGTGGATCCCCCATCTGCGCAGGTGGCCTGGACAACCTCAGCACTTATCAGGCAGGTGATGTGTATTGACTCCAGCGGAGAGAGTCTAACAAAGCTGCTGGTTGTCCCTGCCTCGGGGGAATGTGCATGGGAATGGGGAGTGGGACCCTAGGGGGCTGAGATGGGTGGATGATGGCCCTTCTGGTGGGCTTCGTTCTGGAGCTTAGAGGAAGTGAGACAAGGCTGGGAGCAAATGTCCCCTCCCTTCCCCATAGTACTGTGTCTGGGGTCATCCTGGACTCGGTGCATTCAGTGAACACAGCCAAACCCAGGGACTCCCATAAGCCTCAAGCCACATGCTCTGCTTCCTGAGCTCCAGCTCTGATCTCACCCTGCCTGGGCCTATGGGGGACTGTGGACTCCAAGCTGGGGTGCAGCAGGGCTGGGTGATACTCCGAATCTTCTTCAGGAGCTGTTTAAGACGTTGGTGCCCGCCCACTGCCTCGGCTCCATCTGGTCTGAGTGCGACAACAGGGAACTCGAGTACCTCGCACCCACTGTCCGTGACACTGTGATGCATGACAACACCGTGGCCAATTGCATCCTCCTCACTTGCCTTGGGGACCCGAGCATGACAGCGCAGGACAGGGCCAGGGTGGTGGAGCTCTGGGTCTGGGTGGCTGAGGTAAGTCATGGCAGGCCATGTCTGGAGGCATGGGAATTGCCTCTTGTTTCTCAGCTCTCAGGATTGAAGCCTGGGGTCTGAGTCCTTGGACTGTCCCTTGGCCCTCCTCCCAGGGCCACACTGACTTTGACTTGAGGTCCCAGTGTGGACAAGCTCACTTCCTTCCTTGTGTTGAGCTACAAATCCTTGTGCCTGGCAGTGTTACTCATCAGGTGCCATGTGTGCCTACCCTGGCTTCCCTGGGCATCTGTCTCCTCCAGGACAGGAGAAGTCTGTGAGGGGACAGAAGCCAGAGGTAGCAGAGCTCCAGCTCCCCCTCATGGCTCCATCTCTTCCCTTTCCCAGGAGTGCCGAGACCTGGGAAACTTCTCTTCCCTCCACACCATCCTTTCTGCCCTGCAGAGCCCTGCCATTACCCATCTCCAAGAGACCTGGGGACAAGTTTCCAGGTGGCTAGGCTGCTGTCCAGCCAGGCACCATGAGGGCGAGGTGGACCAGGCAGCCTGCTTTGGGCTGGCATGTCCCCCAAATTCAGCTGAGACCACCTGGGAGCCAGCGAACACCGGGCACAGGGACTGACCTGGGTGCTGGGTCTCTGAGTCTCTCAGGGCCCTTAGGCCAGCAGTTCTGCCCCAAAGATTCATTTCCTTCAAGACCACATCCTGGCTTGAGCCCAGGTGGAGATTTTCAAGTGTTTCCTTTGCAGCAACAGAAGTCTCTATGCAGCTGAAACCAACACTGTTCCAAAGAGATCTGTTTGGGACATATGGGAATGCAGGCCTCAGGGGACAAGAGGAGAGGCCCCTCCACAGTCCCATGGGGACCTTAGAGCTCAGAGCACCCCAGTGAATTCCTCATCCAGGCCCCAGGCAGTTTAGATCTGCTGGGTTCTCAAATAAAAGGGATTACCCTTCAGCCATCCCAGTTTTTCTTGCTTTCTTTCTTTCTTTCCCAACCCCACGAGGAGAGTTCTCGAACCTGGAAGAAGTGGTGCAGAGAAGCGCGTGAGCAGGGAGCTGCTCCTGCAGGTAACCTGGAGGCTGGAGATCTGGAAGGAGGCCAGAAGGAGAGGGGAGGGGAACATCCTGAGGGGATCCTAGGAGGTGAGGCTATGGCAAGGCTCTGCCCAGGCTGGGGGTCAGAGAGACCTGTGAGGGTGGGGCAGGCCGGAGCCACTTGGCCAGGCCCCTCAAGACACCCTGGCCTCTCCCTCCCTGTCTGTTCAGCTGGGGTCTGGACAAACCCTGGGAGTCCAGAGGTCGGGGTCTTCATCAGATTTGGAGCTGGGGGTGGGGTGAAGGCAGCGGGGACAGGGCCTCTGGCTGGGATGAGGGGCAGCCTCTCCTCAGTGGGTCCTTGGGCCAGTCACTGCCCCTCTGGGGGCCTGGGTCTCCTCCTTTGGGAAGTGGAGGGAAATGATCAGTGGTGTGGGCCTCCTAGCGGGGTGATACTGTCCAAGGGAGGACAGGAATGTGAGGAGATTTGTGCTGGCTCCTCCTTCAGAGGTGAGGGGAGAACAGAGATGACACGCAGATGACCCTGAATCCTCAGGAGACTCCTGGAAGCAGGTGACATTCTCTTCACATTTTTCAGATGAGGAAAGATGTCCAGGGAGGCCTGGGCAGGCCCAAGGTCACACAGGAGTGAGTCCTGGAGCCGGGACTGGTCTAGAATCAGAGCACCCTGGAGGAGGGAGCAGCAGAGGCAGCAGGGCACTGGAGCCGATGGCCAAGGTCTGAGGTCAGGGGCCTTGGGGGACATGTGGAGGGGAGTATGGGCACACTGACCATGTCCTCGGCCCCAACAGGAGCCGACCTCCATGTTAGTGACTGCAGAGAGGGCCCTCCAGGGAGTCCAGGAGAGGCAGGGGCAGCAGGTGAGGGTGCCTGTGGGGTAGGGTCCCAGGAGTCAGAGGAGAGGGGGCTCCCCCTCCAGCTGGAGACCTCCCTCAGGAGAGGGGTCTTCCTCCTCCATTGCATCTGCTCTGGCCATGGAGCGTGATCTGCCTGCAATAGCAGTGAGCAGGAGGAGGCCTGGAAGCACTGGCAACAGGACAGATTTGGGGTGTGGAGGGGCAGGGACCACACCCCCTGGGATGGGCCAACAGCCAGCCCTGGGACTAGACTGGTGGAGTTTGGTGCTCCTGGAGGGGAGGGGAGGAGGGAATTGTGTGTGTTGGGGTGTCCCGAGGATCCTAGGCTGCTCTGTGTGGGAGTGTGGGGTGGGCAGGGGGCTGGGGTGTGGGGTTTCAGAGGAGGGTTCATGGGGGCACCTGAGAGCTGGAGCCCACCCCGATGGCTGCACAGGGTGTCGTCCCCTCCCTGGTGACATTCTTCAGTTCCCTGGAGCTGCTGGACGCTATGATGCAGGATTATGTGGAGATGAGTGAGCCTGGAGTTGGGTCCGGGGGCTCAGTCTCCTGAGGGTTGGGAGTAGAGAGTCCTTCCCTGAGCCCTGAGCTCTCTGCATTTGGCAAAGGTCCTCTCAGCAGAGCCTCCAACCTTGTGTGGGAGTCGGGGCGTCAGGCCCATCTCCCCAGTGAGTAATGCAGGCTCTGCAGAAGCCACCGTCCAGGTTCCCTGGGCTGCTGAGGCTCAGAGCTGCCTGACTGCATGGCCGCAGGAGGTGGTGTCTGTGCTGGACTCAGCCTCTCCCTCTGGCTCTGCCAATTAGGGAAGAGAAGTTGGGCCCCTCCCAGTCAGGAAGCACATCAATGGCTGAGCTGTCCCTTCCTGCCTGAGGCCTCAGTCTCCCCATGTCTCATCAGAGAGGGTTGGGTTACAAGGTCTCTTGCCTCAGTTGCTCTGTGCCCCTGCTCTAGAGCCCAGAGACTGGCCCAGGTCCAAGTCCTGTCTCTGGAAGGGCCTGCCCACTGGCAGCAGTGCAACATTGGAAGAGGTGTGGACAGGGGCTAGTGCTGGTGTAAGGGGGCTGTTTCTGATGGACTGTGGCTGTCTGCCTTCCAGGGGATGTGCTGCACTGTCAGAAATGGAATGAGGTAAGCGGCTGCAGCCTCACAGTGGGGAGGCTGGGGGTGTGGAAATCAGAGACACCCCCCCGTGGGCAGGACCCCCTCTGGCCCAATCCCCAGGGTCACACATTTATTTGTAGAGTTTGATATACAGAGCTGGGGATCCTATGGCATTGGTGGGTGGAGGTAGGGCTGGCATCAAAGACACCTTCCTGGATGAGGAGCTATTTCGGGCCAAGTGTGAGAGCAGGCAAGTCCTGACTGGAATTGCAGGGAGGCAGGGTTCCCAAGTGGGCAAAGGCCCCAGACTGGCTCCTTGTCCCCCTCGTCACACCCTCCAAGAGCCCTGCAGGAACCCCGACTCAGGTCCTGTGTGCATCCTGTGCTTGCTTTGTCCTAGCAATTCAAACTGATGGAGGAGATCGAGCTGCTCCAGGAGGCTGCAAATCTGTACACCGTGCAGCCTGACAAGCACTTTGGGGCTTGGTTCCAGGCCATGGAGCCCCTGAGTGAGGAGGAGAGGGGAGGGAGGTCAGAAGTTGGGAGAGGGCAGGGCAGACTCTCTCTGCTGACCAGCTCCAGAGCCCATGGCCCTTGTCAGCCTCAGATCTAGTTGCATGGCGAACCCTGGGACCCTTGGACTCCAGCTGCTGGCAGGTTCCAGGATGCACATGTGATGTGTGGCTCCTGAGAGCTTCCAGCTCTACTCTGTCCTGTAGCTACAGCCTGTCCTGCCAGCTGGAGCCCAGATACCACTGGGCCAGAAAGATTCGACTCTTCTTCAAAGACAAGAAGAACAGCTCAGGGAAGAGTGTGTATCTGCACCGGCAGTGGCTGAATCCACAGGCTCAGGAAACATTCAGGCTGAGCATGGGCCTGGGGAGGCAGACAGCTGGCCCTGGGTCCCAACTCCACTGCTGAGCAGTCCTGTCCTGGCCAATTGCACTCATGTTTCTCGGACTGGTTTCCTCCTCTGTGAAATGGGTGATGTTAAATATCAGCCCCTGTGTCAGGGACAGATGGGGTCCTGTTGGCTGTCTGACCACTCAGCAAAGGGCTGGAGCACAGAGCACAGTGGGAGCAGGGAGGGGGTGTGTGCTGTGGGTCCAGGGCAGGCCCCTCAGGAAATGCCTCTCTTTCTCCAGACACCAGACCCCCAACCAAGGGCCCAGTGGTGGTGGTCCATGACCCTCCTGAGACCAGCTGAGCTACAGTGGGTACACAGTGGGGACACTCAGGGTGCACAGGGTCATCTCCTCAGATTCTGATGAGAACTTTGTGATCCGTTTCCTGGGGTCCCCTGGAGACCACAATGGAAGGCACCAACCCCTCTTCTCCCTCCCCCCTTTTCCCCAGCACCTATCTCCCTATTTGGAGGGGCCATGTTTTGTTGTCAATGGTAAATGCTGCATTTGAGTATAACATTAAATTGTTGCTTCTTTCTAATCCTGGGAGTGGAGGTGTGTGTCTTTCACTCCCTGCACTCATGGAAACCAGATCCAGAAACTCACATTCCTTCTCGAATTTAGAAACCTCACAGAGTCATCAGCTCAGTTTATGTGGAGACTGGAGAAGTGCCAGTCCCCTCCCTGGCTACTGAAGGACATGCCCAAGTCCCCCTTCCTCCAAGGACAGGATCATTGCAGTGGGGCTCACCCTGTCCAGGAGAAGAGATGGCCCCTCCGACCTCTTGGGACTAAGAGATTGAAGGCATTTTCTCAGGCAGAACGACAACCACTGAGCTGGGTGTGTCTTTCAAACTAGCACATGCCTGTCCCTAGCACATGTCCTGCCCAGGACAGTGGCTGCATTTCTACACTCTGCCAGAAGAGGGAACATTTTCCTGGTTTCTCTGGCACACAGATTAGGACCTTGTTTTCTGATTCAGTCTCTGGAATGTCTTCAGCTCAAACTGGGGAAAATACCGTCAAAAGCTCAAAATGTGCCTGTGAAGAGGACAAGGCCAGAGGAAGGTCCTGTGCAGATGGACCATGGGCAGGCAGGACTCTGCCTTCTCGGGCCCACTGAGGGGCTCCCTGTTCACTGTTGACCTAGGCTGGATCTTCCTGGGCTTCTGGTCCCTAACCCTGAATACCATTTCCTGCTTGTTGTCTATCTAAGGGGAAAGCTGTGGGATGCAGCTTTTAGGGCCTCAGCCTGGTATCCCTCCATAAACCCAGTGCTCCTTGTGAGATAGGATTTTCAGTGTCTCTGCACTCCTGCATACAATTGTATCTTAGGGCAGAAATTCCCTAGATGCCCCCAGCCTTTCTGCCAGATCCATCATGGCCACTCCTCCCAGACTGGGCCTGATGGATCCCAGGTGAGCTCTGCTTTCCCAGGAGGATAGATGATCATCCTGACCAGGAATGACCCCACAGTCTCCCTACCGCCGAGGGTGACTTCTGGGCCTGTGTGCTTCTCAGGCCCGTGGTGTCGGACAGTCCCAAATTTACACAATCTGGAGTATTTTTAGTGACTTTTCCTAAAGTCATTGCTGTGCCTGAGCCCAGCAAGCGTGTAGCCCCTCTGCTGGCTGTGTTCTTTCCACAGTCTTGTGCTGTGGTTCTGTCATGGGGATGTGTGCCTTTCCTGTGGGGGGTGTGAAAGAGGAGGCCTAAGAAGGGTGTGAGTCAGGGGTCCTGCAGGGAATGAGAGCAACCTGATGATCTGTGGATGTGTGTGGACACAGCCTTACCGAGGGAAATGTTGAAATGCTTCCCATCTGGGTACTAAACAGACACTGCTCTGAGCTCAACCAGAGCACCAGCTCCAGAACTAGGAGGGAAAGCCTGACCACCCAGCCTTTGCAATCTCGTCCCTTGGAAACAGCCTGAAAGACAAGGGCTGGGTGAATCGCTTGCCACTTCTGACTCATCCTCTCCTTCCTGGTGGCTGCAAGTGTCACTCAGACACACGGCAGGCTGGGCTCTGCCAGGGAGGCCATCTCAGCACAGCTGGAAGCTAAGGATCAATCCGGGTCCCCGGCAGCCCAGGCCCTTCCTGATGCAGCACAGCCACCCAGGAAAGAGACTTGCCAGAGGAAGGTGGGGAAGGCTGTGCTGTCCCTCCAAGGAGAAAGAGTTGTGGCAGGTCCCAGGGCTAGTCCAGGGCCAGGATGATGTCATGGGTGTCCCAAGAGTGTCTCCTCCAGGACTGGGGTGCTCCTGAGAGCCTACCCGGCACGTAGAAACATTTAGTTTGTTGTGGGAGTACAGCTGTGGACACAGGAGGCACATTTATCCCATCTTTGGGTTTCCAAATTCAACGTAGATTGTGGAAGTCCACGAGGAAAGAAATTAGCAAATATGGATGAAATGTTTCTTGTTCAAGGCACACAGAAGTTACCAAAACTGGCTTCCTAAGAGCTGACTTAGGAGAAGAGAATCTAATAATGTGAGTCCCTTGAAATGCCTCAGGTGAATATGGTGTTGGAAGGAAATGCTCAAAATGTTTGAGGAACTGGTAAGTCGGGTGCCATTTAAACTATTCCAGGTCCAAGGTGGGGACGGATGCTTGCATCTTGGCTTCCAGTGCAAGCGAAAACAAGATCATGGTGGAATTCAACTCAGTCTCTCCAAAGTGGTCGATGAGACGGCGTTTGTACTCCTCACTCATGGACCTCGAAAATATCTTGCTGTGTGGTCCATGCATGGATGCATCTTCCATTTGTGGAAGCTAACAAAAAATCTGTCCAGTTGACAGCCACACCATCCAGCTCAATGCCATCTCCTCCCACTCACAGTGCCCTGCAAACCCATCTTGCTGATTTGGACACGATTTGCCTCATCACAGTGAGAGAGCCATACCAGGGTGTCCCAGAGCGCTGGGAACCATGTTCACACCACCTCCATCTGCCAAGACAGGAGCATCTCTGGACGGGTAACCTGAGTCCAGAACCCGGCCTTTCCCTTGGCCTGGCTTAGGATTTGTCCCTGAATGACATGACTCGACCATTCTCCCGAATGCTGCCCCTGGGCTTAGGTGTGTCTGGAAGAATTACCAGCATGGGCTGGCCTCTCCTTCACCCTTGAGGAGACCAACGAGAATGCCCCTCGACTCGCCAACCTGCCCCTGGGTTTTGATGTCTACCAGGCCTGTCCCCATGACCCCAAGACTTTGGAGAGCACCCTGTTCTGGCTCTCTGGAGGGAATCAGATTCTCCCTAACTACAAGCACCCGACTATGCAAATCTGTGGCTACCATTACAGGAACCACTTCAGCACGGTCAGCTGAGGTCAGAATCCTTCTGGGGCTCACCAGAAGCCCCCAGGGAAGAGGGTCTGAATCCTGGAGAGAGAGACTCTGGTCTTCCCCAATGCCTTTCTCTCATCCAATCACAGGGAAAGGCAGAGCTCTACGTAAGTCCTCCCAGGGACTTCCTCAGATCGGGAGATTATTAGCTGGGTTGGGAAGGAAGAGCATGGTGAAGGAGCAGTGCCATTGAAACATTGAGACTCAGCCCAGACTCATGCTCAAGGCCAAGGCATCCACCCCACAGCTCCTGGGAATATTGGCTGAGGACAGCTCACAGCTCTTTCCCTCACAGGACATCCCCACAGCATAGGGAACCACCTAACCCGAGGATACAGCCCTCTCCAGGGACAGCCAGGGCCCCATGTCTGGCAGATAAGGGAGTAAGAAGCCTGGTTCCCTTGTCTCAATTTTGGACAACACCAAAGGGCCGTCCCAGCTCCAGAGATCCCTGAGGGTTGGCTGAGACCCAGTGGCAACGAGCTTGTGCTTCAGCTTCTCCTGCGACCATCTCTGCTTTGCTAACTTCCCATAGGGATATCTCTCCAGAACACTTCCATACACTTTCCACATGCAATACTCCCTATCAGACTCAGAGTCTCTTGGTGGGGCCCCGATCTGTGACAAGCAGCCGTCAGGAGACATGACATCTGACCATAGCAACATGAGATTCGGCCAATTCTGCTCTGGGAGAATCACCTTTTAGACAATCTGAGAGGGTAGGTCATCATAATCTTCAGGACAACAGCTCTGGTAAGAAATTAAATGCAACAATTAAGAAATCCATGACTCAAGATGTATTTCTTCTCAGATTTACATCAAACATTGGTCGTTGGGGTGAAAGGACCCCTGCTTCCCAAGTCTTGTTGGGCAAGGCTGATGGAGACCCCATGACCTTGTTGCTACACCATCTGAAACTCACACCTTCTTCCATTGCTGCTGAAGGACACAAAGAGCACCTGGGGCCTTACACACCCTCATTTCTCCTTTGGCCGAAAAGTGATGCTGTTGGGCAGAAGTAGCCATACGTCCATTCAAAAACCAAGAGGGCTAGGAAACCTAGTCTTCTGTGTGCCAGAATGAAAGGAGAACTGGATGCAGTCTGCCACGCTCTTTCTCTACACCAAAGCAGACAGTCGCTATCCCTGTCACATACAGTGTTCCCTCGCCCTGTTTCCCCAGGAGGACATCCGAAGACCCATTGAACTCAGGATCGCTAGAAGATCCTTAGGCTAACAGATCCAAGTGTTCAGTGGCCACACATGACAAACACTACAGAACTTTCAGGGTTGGATCAGAGTATCCCCTAAAGAAACTATCACCATCGATTGCAGTCAGCATCCCCCAGAAATGCTGGGGAGGGGGAGAACATGATTTTCCTAGTTGTCATGTCATAATATTCCAAATGGTAAGTTTTCTACCAAAAGTTCCAAGGCATACAAAGAGACAAAGAAGGATGGCTCCTACCTGGGAAAAATCCAAAAACAGAATAGGCCCCTGAGGAAGTTCTCAGGGGCGAGCACACAAAGCTTTCTCTGGTTGTTGCTGTTCAGATTCCTGTGTCGAGCCTCTGTCTTCGTAAGCAGCAATATGCTGAAAACCTCTGTTTCAGGGTCAAGACAGAGTCAGAGGCCATGGATGACAGAAATGGATTTGTGTCTTTTCTTCAGTCTTTGCCCATGACTATATCTACTGCCTCATCTCGATTTACAGGGAAAACTGGGAAACCTACCCAAATAAGTGTGTTTTGGTTCCTGTTGGAAGAATACGGAAAATATGCAGTTATTTTTGTGACAAAACTCAAGTTCATGGAGTCACTTTCCACCTCAAGGTGAATTTTGTGTAGAAAAAAAATTAAACATAGAATTATCATATGACCCAGAATGTTTATTTCAGATTTTCTGGCCTGATGGTTGCAGCATCTGATCTG